>NW_008355419.1:218129-301735 GCF_000622305.1 Nannospalax galili
TCGGGAGGCAGAGGCAGGCAGATCTCTGTGATTTCAAGGCCAGCCTGGTCTACATAGTGAGTTCCAGGCCAGCTGGGGCTACTGGGAGACCCTGTCTCAAAAAAAGACCAAAAAAAAAAAGCTGGCTAGATTCTGCTGGGTTTGGTATAAAACAGTTATTTCCTAAGTCTAGACTTTGTGAATGAACATTCCCAAAAAGAAGCTGTACCGTACTTTGAACACCTTCTAACAAGGCTGATTAACTGATTAGAACTTCAGTGATTCTGGAGAAGTTGAGCTGTTTTAGCCCCCTTAAAAGCCATTCTTTGCCCACCTCTGTGTGACCTAACATCCTTCTGGCTAGATTCTGCTGGGTTTGGTATAAAACAGTTATTTCCTAAGTCTAGACTTTGTGAATGAACATTCCCAAAAAGAAGCTGTACCGTACTTTGAACACCTTCTAACAAGGCTGATTAACTGATTAGAACTTCAGTGATTCTGGAGAAGTTGAGCTGTTTTAGCCCCCTTAAAAGCCATTCTTTGCCCACCTCTGTGTGACCTAACATCCTTGTGACTAATAAAGATTTTGGGGATGTATTAACAAACTCCAGTTTCCACCAAACAAAAGCCATCAGATAGCATCTGAGGCCTATAGCTGAGATTTCCCTGCTTTGTGGTAACCCTCCTACCCTTCTTTGTTCTGTTTCTATAAAAACTTCATGAAATTGCTACCTCATTGGAACATGGAATTGGGGTAACCTGAGTCTGTGTTCCTAGGTGAGAGTTGCATTTTTCATTTATTTATTTCTTTTGGTCATTTTTGAGACAGGGTGTCCTTGTAGCCCCAGCTGGCCTAGAACTTGCTATGTAGACCAGGGTGGCTTTGAACTCACAGAAAATTTCCTGCCTCTGCCTCCCTAGTGCCGGGATTAAAGGTGTATACCACCACGCCTGATTGAGAGTTGAATTTTTTAAAATATTTTATATTTTATTTACTATTTTTATTTTTTGTGTATGAGTGTATTGCCTGTAAGTATGTAAGTGCACCTGTGTCATGCAATGCCCGAGGAGATCAGAAGAGGGCATTGGATTCCCCTGGAACTGGAGTTACAGACGGTTAGCTACCATGTAGGTGCTGGGAATTGAACCCAGGTCCTCTGCAAGAGCAGCCAGTGCTCTTAATCATTGAACCATCTCTCCAGCCCTGAGAATTATGTTTTTTATGTTGACAAACAAAATATGTCTATTATTATTGTTTTATTTGATTTGTGTGTGTGTGTGTGTGTGTGTGTGTGTGTGTGTATCACACATGTGTATGAGTGCCTGAAGAAGAGGATGTTGGATCCTTTGGAGCTGGAGTTACAGACATTTGTGAGCCACCAAATGTTGGTTCTAGAATTCTTAGAATTCTAACTCTGGACTCATGACTGTGCAGAAAGTGTTTTTTTGTTTGTTTCTTTTTTTTTTTGGTCTTTTTGAGACAGGGTCTCCCTGTAGCCCCAGCTGTCCTGGAACTCACTATGTAGACCAGGCTGGCCTTGAACTCACAGAGATCTGCCTGCCTCTGCCTCCCGAGTGCTGGGATTAAAGGCGTGTGCCACCATGCCCAACTGCAGCAAGTGTTTTTAACCACTGATCCATCTCTTCAGTCCCAACATTTACTATCTTAAAGACAACAGATATGCAGGATCTCCGGTATGAGATTCAAAGTCCAAACCACAGCAGAATAATGTGGATTGTGGGCAGAGGCCAATGAGTTCACTAGGGATTGCACAGAAACCTCCTGGGCCAACAGCTGAGAAAGCGAAAGCACTTTCTATCCTGGGAGATTTTAGATTCAGTGTGTGAGAGGATAGAGAGTGAAACTGTCATGTACTAACAGGTTTTGTCAAAAGAAATCATATTCATGTTATGCTTGTGATGTTTAAAAGAAACTGTCTTATGAGAGGGCCAACTTGGCCACTGAACTACTGTTTGAAAGAAGATATCATTTAGATGTTACATCTCTACATCTCAGGATAAAATATTCACACACACACACACACACACACACACACACAGACATGGATACAAGTGCCTTATCAAACATCTCTACATCTCAGGATAAAATATTCACACACACGCACACACACGCACACACAGACATGGATACAAGTGCCTTATCAAAGAGATAGAATATATACTCTCTAATCTTCCTTCTTTCTTTTCTTTCATTTTTTTTTGAGACATGGTCTCACTCTGTAGCAGTAGCTAGCCTACAACTCTACTTAGACCAGGCTGGCTGACCCCAGACTCAAAAATATTCACTTGCCTCTCTGCCTCCCCAAGTACTGGGATTAAAGGTGTACACCACCACATTTGGCAGGATAAAATCTTACTAAATTTATGTACTATTAGAAAACTAAGAGAGCTTTACAAGGAAGTTATGTATATGTTTGCTTAGTTTAAGTATACATAGCTTATTTAATTGGGAAGACTCTGTTATTCACAGTACTTGAAAAGTAGGGCTGGGAAGGAATGTTGTTCCATTTCCTAGCATGCACAAAGCCTTGGGTTCACGCCTGGCTGAAAAGAAAATAAAGTATTACATTTTTTTTTGTTTTTGTTTTGAGACAGGGTCTCACTGTGTAGCCCTGGCTGGCCTGGAACTGTTATGTAGCCCAGGCTTGCTGGAACTTAAAGACCCACCTGCCTCTGCCTCCTAAGTAAGTGCTGGGATTAAAGGTGTGCACAACCATACCCAGCAAGCATTATATTTGTAAATGCAGTTAAAAATATTGGAAAGTGGGCTAGCGGCATAGGGATATTTCACTAAAGATGTACAGATGCTAGATAAGCTCATGAAAATTGCTCAGTGTTATTACCATTAGGAGATTTACATTAAGAGAATGATGTCCCATCACACACATCAGATGGGGTAAAATTGAATACAATGGCAATTGCACCTGTTACCAAGGATGCAAAGTCCCTGTACATAGTATTCATAGCAGCTTTATTTGTATGGTCCCAAACCTGAAAACAATCACAATGTCCTTCAGTTAGGGCAGTTACCCTAGAGACCACCATCCAGCATGAAAGAGAACCAGTCAACCATACCTGCATGACCTGAGCGCTATCTTGTACCTAATATCCCTGAGACATTAGACAATGGAAGTAGAACAGATAATGAGGGGCACCCCTCATGGTGACAGGGTGACAGAACCATGTCACTTCTGAAAGACTTCAGAATAGCGGATTCAAGGGAACACTGAGATGGATTACTGGGGCATAAAGAGTTTTGAAGGAGTTGTTAGCCCCATGGGCAGACAGACAACAGCATGATGGGAGTTTCAAGGAGAGCTCAGGCTCCAGCACCAGAGACAGATAGTATGGTGGGGATCTCTGAAGAGAGGAATCAGAGACCACATAGCCGAGATGTGGTCTGTTCTTACACTTTTCTGAGGATAGGGGAGGTTTTACAGCACAAGTAGCCAGGCTGTCTGATTCCCAGACAGAAAGCAGGAAGGGGGGGGGGGGCACAGGATATGTGACCACCAATGCACCAATGTGACATAAACTTACTTTCCAGGTGATCCTGGCACAGAGTAAGGAGTCGTTTAGATAGGGACTCATAGACAATCCCTCACTCAGTAGGGTAACTGTCAGTATCTGTGAAAAGGAAAACTATTGTGGTTTGAGCATCAACTAGATTCTAACATTATATTCTTTTTTTTTTTTTTTTTTTTTTTTTTTTTTTTTGTCTTTTTGAGACAGGGTCTCCCTATAGCCCCAGCTGTCCTGGAACTCACTATGTAGACCAGGCTGGCCTTGAACTCACAGAGATCTGGCCTGCCTCTGCCTCCCGAGTGCTGGGATTAAAGGCATGCACCACCATGCCTAGCCTAAAATTATATTCTTACAACTTCCTCCTGTGTAGGGAAGTGACTTGAGGCATATTGGTGATAAAATGACTTAGGTCCAAACACTGTTCCATGTGAGTCTCTGGGTGGTGACATTATACTCTGCAAGTATGCCTCTAGGGGTCCAGGGCTCTGCCAACATCCGAAGTCCTTGAGGCTGTCTGATCCAACTGGCTTGGCTTCTGTCTTTTTCTCTACAAGGAGGCTGTAGGACATTCTGGGGTGCCAGGAGGAGAACTTATTGGTCACTATCGCCAATTTGGCCTGATTCTTTCCATGCCCTCCCTCAAAGGATTCCACACAGGGTACTGAGGTAGACAAAGAGTTTGTGGCCCCTAGAAGATAATGCCATATTAAGAAGAGGGGCAACCAAGGTAGAGCTCCTCACAGTTTTATGGCCTCTTTTGAGGGCCCAGGACTTAGCTCAGCTGAGTGGTCAGTTCAAATGGTCCCTTAGTAGTCCTTAAAGACAGTGGCAGAACTGATTATGTTGTGTCACATCAGGAAGGGGGGTCCCTTGGGTAGGCATGCCCCGGCTTGCCGCTCTGTGTGCTTCACAGGGAATCAATTATCCCTACGTTGTTCCCAGAGGCTTGCTCTTCCTGGCTGTCCTGGCTCCTGGTGCCTCTGTTTCTAGGGCAAGGCCCTATAGCTTCCTGGGATGGTACCTCAGAGTTGACCTGCTAGGCTGAAGCTGACAGCCAGTGACTAGGGACCCACAGGGCACAAGGAGCCCTTGGCCCACCCCTAGCACTCCTTGATCCAATGCAAGTCTGAAGCACTTTGTCTACGCCCCCATCAGCAGAGCCAGAAGCCTCCTGCCCACCTGGGAGGAGCAGGTGAAAATCCTCAGTGTTTCCTTCCTAAACAGGCAGAGCTGCGGGAGGCTCAGTTGACAGGCTAGATAATCCTTGTAAGAGAAGGAGGCCCTAATTGCTATGTTTACCTCCTACCTCTTTTAACCAGTCCCTGGGTTGGGGGCTGCAGACCTCAGCATCCTGTGTGGAATCCTCTGAGGGAGGACATGGAAAGAAATCAGGCCAAATCAGCCAATGATGACCAATAAGTTCTCCTCCTGGCACCCCAGACTCACCTACATACTGATGACCAGCAGACCTGAGTGGAATAAGATTATCTCTTTGCAGGTGGGACTAAAGGATGTCCCTGAGCCTCAGGAGCTATGGGCTGAAGGGTTAGGATGGACACAGCTGATCTGGCCAGAGCAGTGTTTGCATGGATGAGGGAGAGTACAGAAGGTAAACTGCACAGGTTGGAGCATCAGCACAGGTCTTGGAGAGCAGGGATTTAGGCACTGTATAGAAGAGGGTGTCAGACTCTTAGCCCCTATCCCCAGGCTATACTGCTGCCTTCACAAACCCTGGTTGCCCCCAAAGCCAACCAACACAATCAGCATGGCTAGGACCTCAGAGCTGGAGGAACTTAGACTTATACAAGAGTCCTGACTCCCCTGGGATATGGAATGACTGTTAACAAGGCTCAATGACTACTGAATGGCCCCACCCTCATGATAGGCTGAGAGGATTGCTCATAATTGCCTCTGGACTCAGCCACCCCTAGCCAGGGGCAGGATATTGCCATAATGCTCAACCAACATGTGATATGGGGTCTGCACAGGGCCTGCCCTCCATGGGGCAGAAGTTAGAGAATCAGGGAGGATGCTGCTCTCTAGAGCAGTGTATTCCTGAGTTGGCCTGCAGGTGGTGTCCCTCTCCAGCAGCTGTCCACCAGAACTAAGCCAACAGTGCAAGTCATGTTGTTGCTCCAGGCCTACCCATTTGGACAAAGGGAAAAATGGGGCAGAGTGTAGCCTGAACCCTCTCTAGGGGGGTTCTCAGGATTTGAGCATTGGTCCTATCTACACCAAAGAATATGGAGGTACCCTGAGGAGTGGTGCCTAAGGCTGCCCCTCCCTGGGCCAAGTTGGCTTTGGAGGGAAAGTGGAAGGGACCTTAGTGAATCTGTTACCATCTCCTTTTCCTCAAAGCCCCACCCAGTAAAGGCCCACAACACCAGCCTTTACAGCCTCAAACCATGGCTTCCTGGGATCCCCAAACCTCACTAGTCCTCAGAGTATATCCTTCTAAAGTCCAAAGCCCACCCTCCTGAAGCCCAGAGCCCTGCTTACCTCTTCTTACTCCTTATTGTTAACACAGTGTGTTGCCAGGTGTGTTGGTGCATGCCTATAATCTAGCACTTGGGAGGCAGAGGCAGGATCTGAAGTTCACAGTCATCCTCAGCTACATAGGGACTTCTAGGCCACCCTGGGCTACATGAGACCCTGTCTCAAAAACCAAAGACGAAACCAAAATAAAACAAAACCCTACAATGTTCCAAGGAGGTGGCTCAGTGCTCT
Source organism: Nannospalax galili (assembly GCF_000622305.1). Classification (NCBI taxonomy): domain Eukaryota; kingdom Metazoa; phylum Chordata; class Mammalia; order Rodentia; family Spalacidae; genus Nannospalax; species Nannospalax galili. Next base: position 224,382 of record NW_008355419.1, read on the forward strand.
AGGGGCTTTTCCTAGAGCACAAGGTGTTACTCAGCCATCAGGACCCTTTTCCCTGAACCTGCCCCTTGTCTCCCGAGGCCTGAATGTTCACCTCAGTTCTGCTTTTCCTGTAACCCACGAAAGGCCTCCATCCCGACTGCGTACACCTCAAAGTCATTCATTCACTATAAAATGTATAGATGGCTCATGGTTGCTATAAGGTAAGTCAGAGAGCTCTGGTGCTGACAGGAAGTGATTTAATTAAATAAGCCATAAACACATGAAGTAAATGCAAAAAAATGGAGCTTTTTTTAACTTTAAAAAAATTATTTTTTGTGTGTTTTCGTGTATTGCCTGCATGTAGGTAAGTGTACCCGTGTTGTGCAATGCCCAAGGAGGTCAGAAGAGGCTGTCGGATCCCCTGGGAGTTATGGACAGTTGTTTGCTACTATGTGGGTGCTGGGATTCGAACCCGGGTCTTCTGTAAGAACAACCAGTGTTCTTAACCCCTGAGCTATCTCTAAAGCCCCAAATGGAGCTATTTTTATGTAAATTAAATAGAATTGTTTGAAAAAACTTGATGAAGATAACATGTAACACATTTCTGTGGAATGAAATATAGCAGTAATATCTGAATGCTGGCCTGCAGAGCCTCTGTGTGTACTTTCCCTGGAATCTGCTCTGCAGGCCCCACAGCAAGTAGGTATGTGCTGTGTATTTGTATGATTCAAGTTAAAATAAAATGTGAGTCTTTTCAAAAGTCCTCTGACTTTATACTATTAACCAAACAATTGGTAGTCCATTGGCAAATACAGTCAAACCCATACATGGGATGATTGGCTTCCAGGAAAAAAGCCAAAGCAAGCAAAGATGGTGGGCCAGGATCCTAACCAGCAGCTGTCCTAAATCTAGAGCTTATGGTGGCAGCATTCCCTAGTTTCCTATCCACATCCCTCCACCCCACATCCCTCCACCCCTATGTGTACTTGATGTCATTTCTAGACAAGTACAAAAGTAGCAGGCAGCACATTCAGACTGGGTGATAGAAAGCCTTCTGCTTCATCTTGGGTGTGTGTGTATGTGTGTGTTACTGGAGATGGAACATAGGGCCTCAGGCATGCTAGGCAAGCACTCTACCACTAAGGTGTATATATATATATATATATATATATATATATCCTCATATTTTTTATCCTATTTTTTTAATTGCATTGATTGATGAGTAAGTGAACGTGTGCATATGAGTGCTCATGTGCCATGGTTCACAAATGGAGGGCAGAAGACAACTTGTAGGGATTGGTTCTCTTCTTCTACCAGGTAAGGTAAGTTCAGGAATTGAATTCAGGTCATCAGGTTTGGTGGAAAGTGCCTTTACCCACTGACCCATCTCACTGGCCTCTTACCTGGCTTTTGATTTTATTTTGAAACAGGGTTTCACTAGGTAGGTCAGGCTGACATTGACCTCACTCTGTAGCCCAAGTAGGCCTTGAATATTAGATTCTTCTGCCTCAGCATCCCAAGTAGCTGGGATTACAGGAGTATATCACCAGCCCTGGCTGTTGGATACTTTCACTAGGATGATGTCCTAGTTTGTTTCTCCATTGCTATGATAAAATACTCTGACCAATACCAACTTGGGGAGGAAAGGGTTTATTTTATCTTACATCTCCTGGGTCACAGGTCATCAGGAAGTCCAAGGTAGGAACTCAGGGAAGGAACCTGGAAGCAGGAGCTAGAGCACAGGCCATAGAGGAACACTGCTTGCTGGATTGCTTCCCTGGCTCCCCGCTCAGCCTGCTTTCTTATACAACACAGGCCCACCTGCCTACAGTGGGCTGGGCCTCCCACATTACTCAACAATCAAGAAGGCTCCCCATGGACATAGCCACAGGCCAGTCCAATGAAGGCAATTCCCCAATTGAGGCTCTCGCAACCCAGGTGTGTCAAGTTGATACTAAAGCTATCCAGCACAGATGACTTGCTCTGGGTAGTTTGCCCTTGTAGGTAGCCTAGAAGAGGCGTCCAGGGAACCAGGTATGGTGGATGATGCCTGTAATCCCTATACTTGGGAGGTAGAAGGAGGATGATCAAGGGCTCATGGCCAGCCTTAGTTACGATGCAAGTTCAAGATCAACCTGGCCTACTTTAAGAATCTGTCTTAAAAAAATAAACAAGGCGGGCTGGAGAGATGGCTCAGCAGTTAAGAACACTGGTTGTTCTTGTAGAAGACCCAGGTTCAAGTCCCAGCACCCACATGGCAGCTAACAACTGTCTGTAACTCCAGTCCCAGGGGATCCAACAGCCTCTTCTGACCTCCTCAGGCATTGGACGATGCGGGTGCACTTACCTACATGCACAAATACACACATACACATAAAATAAAAATAATAAGGGATTGGGTATTTAGCTCAGTGGTAGAGTGCTTGCCTAGCAAACGCAAGGCTTTGGGTTCAGTCCTCAGCTCCGGGGGGGGAAAAAGAAGATAAAAAAAAATTAGAAAAAAAAGTTTATTAAAAAAAATAAATAAACAAGGGGAGATGGCCTGAGAGTTCCCTATCTGGAACTCTGCCTTTTGTAGGGGATAAGAACTCAGCAGACAGCTTGAGAGTGCCTGGATCTGGCCTCGACGTGGTGGTGGGCTTCCCCAAATCTTCCCCAAATCGAGCTGTACCCAACCCCCTAACTGGGATTATGTGAGGCCCCTCCCATGGCCCCAGGGGTAGACCTCTTGGCCCTACAGTAGAGTAGGGCTAAGACCTTAGCAGAGGGGCTGAGAGTGCCTGATCTGGCCTCCACATGGTGTAGGAGCTGAGACCTCAGCAGATCACCTGAGAGTACCTGGTTCTGTCCTCCACATGGAGGCGAACTTCCCCAAAGCTTCCCCAAATGGAGCAGATAGCCTAAGAGTGCCTGATCTGGCCTCTGCCTGGTATAGGGGCAGAGAATTCAGTAGACTGCCTGAGAGTGCCAAAATCAGGCTTCCCATTAGTGAACTTCCCAAAATGTGCTCTGAGTGCCTGCTAGTAGGGGTCCAAACATTACAAGGAAGCCTGAGTATACCTGACTGGAGCCTGACTCAGGCCTCTGTGGGAGCTCCTGAGCAGCTGATCTGAAGCCATCAGTTCCCTCCAAATTAAATCTGAGAAAGCCTGAACCATAGACCAACCAGCTTTACGTACCCAATAAGAAAACAATCAAGGTACACCGATAATATAAACAAAAACAAACTTCAACTCAAGAACAAAAAGGCTTTAGTTTCATACCAGAATCACAAACTATGAAAGAAATCCACATGCCAAAATCACAAAGGAAAAATAATATGGAAAACCAAAACAGCATGTTCCCACCAAACTCCATCAGTCCTGTAGAAGAGTTCTACAAGGAGAACCCCCCTAGAGATAACCCAGGACACAGAATTTAAAAGAACAATAATAAACAGGATTAAGGAATTCAACAAATTTAAAGAACACACAAACAGCCGGGCATGGTGGCACACGCCTTTAATCCCAGCACTCAGGAGACAGAGGCAGGCGGATCTCTGTGAGTTCGAGGCCAGACTGGTCTCCATAGTGAATCTAGACCAGCTGGGGCTACAGGGAGACCCTGTCTCAAAAAGACAAAAAAAAAAAAAAAAAAAAAAAAAAAAAAAAAAAAAAAAAATACACACACACAAACAAATCAAAGAACTAAAAGAAAATAGGGATAGGGATAAACTTCTGACTGAATTCACAAAAGAAATAGAAACCTTGAAGAAAACTCAGGCTGAAATAAAGAAGGAAGTGAAAAATTCAATAAGCCAATTTCAAACAACAGGGGAAAGCCTCACCGCTAGAATAAATGAGATGGAAAACAGAATATCAACATGGGAGGATAAAGTTGAAGAATTGGACCGCTCAAGCAAAGATTATGAAAAATTAAAAAACACAGGAATGGAATATGTAGGAGATGTGGGACACCATGAAAAGACCAAATCTATTATAATAGGCATAAAGAGAAGAATCTCAGGTTAATGGTATTGACTAGATCTTAAATAGGATTGTGGAAGAGAACTTCCCAAAATTATAGAAAGACATCCCCATACAAATACAAGAAGCACATAGAACACCAAATAACCAGGACCAGAAAAGAAACTCTGCATGGCATATCATAGTACAAACACTAAATGTACAGAACAAAGAGAAAACACTGAAAGCTGCAAAAGGAAAACAACAACTCAAATATAAAGGAAAACCCATCAGAATTACATCTGACTTATGCAACCTATGAAAGCCAGAAGAGCCTGGACCAAGGTGTTTCCAGCTCTAAATGACCATAGATGCCAACCCAGAATGCTTTACGCAGCAAAAATGTCTATTACAGTTGAAGGGGAAAGAAAAATCTTCCACAACATGAATATGCTGAAACAATACATGTCCACAAAACCAGCCCTTCTAAGAATACTTGAAGCAATACAAAGAATGGAGAAGGGAACAGCTATATCCCAGGGGCAACAGAAAGAAACTAAATGAAGGTATAATTGTGGAAACACAAAATTAGACAAAGAATGCAAATAGTAATCAAAATGATAGCAACCAGGGCTGGAGAGATGGCTCAGAGGTTAAGAACACTGACTGTTCTTGCAGAAGACCAGGGTTCAAATCCCAGCACCCACATGGCAGCTAACACCTGTCCATAACTCCAGTTCCAGGGGACCTGACAGCCTCTTCTGTCCTCTGAGGGCATTGCACGATACGGGTGCATTTACCTACATGCAGGCAATACACGTATACACATAAAATCAAATTAAAAAAATGATGGCAACCAATACACATCTTTCAATAATAACTTTAAATATTAATGACCTAAACTCCCCAGTCAAAAGACACAGGCTGGTTGAATGGATTAATAAACAAAACCCATCTTTTTGTTGTCTGCAAGAAACCCATCTCACCTTCAAGACAAGCACTACCTTAAGGTGAAAGGATGGGAAAGACTATTTCAAATAAGTGGCACTAATTCTAATATCTGACAAAATGGACTTCAAGCTAAAACTAATTAGAAGAGATAAAGAGGGTCACTTCATTCTGATCAAAGGAACAATTAACCAAGAAGATATTAGTCATGAACATATATGTGCCAAACTCTGGTGCACCCAAATTCATAAAAACAATACTACAGGACTTTAAGACACAGATTAACCCCAACTCAGTAATGGTAGGGGATTTCAATATCACACTGTCTTCATTAGAGAGGTCAACTGGACAAAGAATAAACAGAGAGGTGCCTGAATTAAATGATGCCATACATCAAATGGACCTAACAGACATCTTTGAAACAGTTCACCCAAACACCAAAAAATACAGTTTCTATTCAGCACCCCATAGAACTTTCTCAAAAATTGACCACATACTGGGGCACAAAACAAACCTCAACAAATACCAAAAAATTTAAATAATTCCATCATTCTATCAAACCACAATGCAATAAAGCTTAAAATCAACACTGGAAGAAGCCCTAGTCACTACATGAACTTATGGAGATTAAATAACACATTCCCGAATGATGAGTGGATCAAAGGAGAAATTAAGAAGGAGATAAAAGTATTCCTGGAATTAAAGGAAAAGAACACTGCAAATCAAAACCTCTGGGACACTTTAAAAGCAGTCCTAAGAGGGAAGTTTATAGCTCTAAGTGCCTACATAAAAAAATCAGAAAGAGGGCTGGGTGTGGTAGTGCATGCCTTTAATCCCAGCACTTGGGAGGCAGAGGCAAGCAGATCTCTGTGAGTTCGAGGCCAGCCTGGTCTACATAGCAAGTTCCAGGTCAGCTGGGGCCATAGGGAGACCCTGTCTCAAAAAGACCAAAAAAAAAAAAAATCAGAAAGAGCACAAATAAATGACTTAACATTGCAACTCAAGACTCTGGAAAGGCAAGAACAAATAAAACCCAAAACCCAACAGAAGAGAAGAAATAACACAAATCAGAGCAGAAATTAATGAAATAGAAACAAAGAAAACAATACAAAGAATCAATGAATCTAAGACATAGTTCTTTGACAAGCTAAACAAGATATGCAGACCCTTAGCCCAGTTAACCAAAAGAAAGAGCAAATCCAAATCAACAAAATCAGAGATGAAAGGGGAAACATCACAACAGACACCCAAAAGATCCAGAATGCTGCATTCACTGGTGGGATTGCAAACTCGTGCAACTCTATGGAAAGCTGCACAGAGAACTCTTAAAAAACTAAAAATGAACCTACCATATGACCTGGTTATACCACTCCTTAGCATATACCCAAAGGACTCATCCTATTGCAGAGACACTTGTACAACCATGTTTGTTGCTGCTCTTTTCACAACAGCTAAGAGATGGAAGAAACCTAAGTTCCCCTCAACTGACGAATGGTCAATGAAAATGTGATACATTTACACAATGGTGTTCTACTCAGCAGTAAAGAAAGATGAAATCATGAGATTTTCAGGTACATGAATGGAATTGGAAACTGTTATACTAAGTGAAGTAACACAGACTCAGAAAACCAAAAGATGTATGATCTCCCTCATTTGTGGATCCTAGCACCAAATCCTTATAAGAGAGTGCAGATCCTGATGTAATTGCAGGCACCAGGAATATGGAAGGGAACCAGGGAGGTAAAGGAAAGAAGGAACCTGAGAGAGAAGAATAGAAGGGAAAAAGTGTTACTAAAGGAGAAATATGTAAAAAGGGGGTAGTTTAAGGGGAAGGGGAAGGAGGGCTATACAAAGAACTATGGGAATAAAGAGGAAAAATTCTCCCAAGACACTGTAAAAAAAAAAAGCCTTAAGCATAGAAGGAAACCCCAGTGCCAGAGATGGGTTGTCCCCCTATGAGCTATTGGCTAGAAGGCCATAGAGGTCCCCAAAACAATAAAGGCCATTGCCAATAATGTTGGTTGTACACCAGAAGCGGACAGTAAAACCATATTGCTGAAGACACTGCATGATATGAGCGCAGGAGAGGGAGAAATCAAGCTTGGACTAAGCTGGAAACTCCTTGCTATTGGATGGGTGGCTTTCATAGTGCCAAAAGGCGGATGGCTGGAGAATACACTTTTATAATCCTGCTCAAGGACAGACCCCATGGACTACGCTGTCAACATGCCAAACAAGACATTCCTGCTGGTGCAATAATGGCATGTCCAGTGTATGTACAACCAGCAAATTGTCGATTGGATATAATGCTAGCTCCTAGAGGTGGAACACACATCTGGTACTGTAGACCAGGCCAATCCTGTGGCAGGGAGGATATAGGCCCCAGTAGGGAAGCCACTGCAATTGCTTTGTTAGAGGGATATGATATACCTGTTAAAGTACTATCCAAGCATTTGTGTTTACATCCATAGGTTATTATAGCAGTCACTGTTTAGATGTTCTTGCTTCTTGCTGTTTGTGTTTTTATAGTAGACAGAATCCCACTAACATGGGCCAACAGCCCATGGAAAACAGATGAAGCAGAGACCCGAAAGTTCAGTGCCTTGCTACAATGGGAGGAAGATCATCCCATACCTATCACCCCCTCCAAGGCTCAGGGACTTTTGCAGAAGAGGTTGGTGGAAAGAATGTAAGAGCTGGCAGAAGGGGTGGAGTGTTACCTGGAAGTGTCCTCCAATCACTATGTAGGCAAGTTATGATCACGCCTCTTTCCCATGCTCTAGGAGTCTAGGGGGCAGTCAGTTACCCCTCCCACCCAACCAGTCGACCTTAGCTGCATGTGGGGGAGGGGCTAAGGATATATAAGCTGAGAACACTATGAGGCACCTCTCTGGAAGTCACAGGATCTATATTGAGTGTGGACTTTTCAGCACAGCTGTAAATGGGGGTGGGAGTGTCCACTCTTCTGTAAATAAACCCCTACCCCAGGCTCTGTTAGCAAGTCCAATAAACTCGTTAGGATTTTCAAAAAAAAAAGAGCTAATGGAAACCATTAGTCCACCAAAGTTTACCCTATGTTGGCAAATCCTTTGGTCTTTGATTTCTTATTCCTATTTTCCCTCCTTAAACTTCATTGTACATATATATGTATACATATATATTATGTAACTTGCTTCAAGTTATTTCTGGAACGTGTTAAAAATGGCCTCTCTTTGGAATAATATATAAATAAAATTTGAAAAGAAACAAAACAAAAAACAAGGGGGCTGAAGAGATGGCTCACCAGTTAAGAGCACTGGCTGCTCTTGCAGAGGACCTGGGTTTGGTTCCCTACATCTACATGGTAGCTAACAGCCACCTGTAACTCCAGTTCCAGGGATCTGTCACTCTCTTCTGACTTTGGAAGGCACTGCACGACATGGGCACACTTACATGCAGGCAATATACTCATACACATAAAATAAAAATAATAAATAAGAGCCGGGCATGGTTGCTCCTGCCTTTAGTCCCAGCACTTGGGAGGCAGAAGCAGGTAGATCTCTGCGCTCAAGGCCAGCCTGGTCTACATAGCAAGCTCCAGGCCAGTTGATGCTACAGGAAGACCCTATCTCAAAAAGACCAAAAAAAAAGTCTCATGGAAGGAATACGTATGAAGACCTCCCACAATTGAGCTTTGAGGTCACAGCAGCCCTGTCCCCATAGAGCCCAGCCTCTGATTACATTGAACCCCCTGGTTCCTGAGTCACAGAACAGAGATGATAAATGTTCTCAGCCACTAAGTTCGGAGTGACTTGTTATGCAGTAGCAGATAATGATGCAAGATGCCATATAAATTCAGGGTAGACTGACTGACCTAGCTGCTGGTCCATGAGCCTTTTTCTGCATTCTGTTCACCTTGGTGACCTCTCATGTGGATGATGGCCTCCCATGCACTCTGTATTTCTCAAGTTTCCCTTGGCCTCTTTCCGTCCTTTGGGAACTCAAAGCTCTGTGTTCTGGTTGCTACTTGAGACTGATTAATTCTGACTTTTGGAGTCTTTATGCTTGAGTGTCAGGGGCACAAATTGCTGCACAGACCAGAGATGTACAACTGATAGATTCCCAGGTCCAGCTTTCTACCATGTTCCCTCACCCTTGAACCTCTGTGGTGCTGCCACAGGATCTTCTGACTTTAGGCCCATTTAATACTCAACCCTGAGCACCAAGTCCCACCCTGTACAAATATTTATTTGGCAAATAATGGCTCACCAGGATTAAGGCCACAGAAGTTTCTCATAGCCATGACAGCACAGGAGTACACAAGTGTTAGACTGCTCTAGGAAGGGTTTGTGTGAGTGGTGAGGAAGGAGCAAAAGGGTGTAGAGGAAGGCAGGTGGGTGTCTGAGGCCTCTGAACCATATAGGGAGCTAGCACATGTCTCAGTGATGTAGAGATACAAAGCAAAGATGTTCTATCTGGCTGGAGACAGGAGTGGGGGCCCTTAGACCATACTCCCTGTGCAAAGGGCATGGGGAACCCTGGGTGCTGGGGGCTGGGCTGGCAACCTGTACCAGCACAGGACAGGTCCTGATGTCCCTGTCACCCACATGGCCTCTATGTTCTGATGAAGTGATAACAGAGAGAGACCATTAAGGAGCTTGGAGTGGGAGCACTTTTAGTATACTAGGGGTGTGAGCTAGAAAGTTGCCTGAGGGTGGTTTTCAAGGAGACAGTGGGGCAACTTTGGCCAGGTTGGGCAGGATTATCATGCACCATAAAATCTCCCCAAGACTATGGTCACTGTAGGGGCACAGTACAGCTGCTCTATTCAGAAGTAGAGCCGATGGCCTGGCATGGTAGGACACATCTGTAATCCCAGCACTCAGGAGGCAACAGCAAGAAGATTGCTACAAATTCAAGCCCAGCCCAGTGTTTATAGGGAGTTTCAGGCCAGTCTGGGCTACATAGTGAGAGCTTGTATCAATACCACACCTCAAAACTATAGACCCTAAACTAGGCATGGTAGTGCAGGCCTTTAATCCCAGCACTTGGGAGGCAGAGGCAGGCGGATCTCTGTGAGTTTGAGGCCAGTCTGGTATACACAGTGAGTTCCAGGCCAACTGGGACTACAGGGAGACCCTGTCTCAAAAAGACAAAAAAACAAACAAAAAAAACCCACGAGAAACTGTAGACCCTAGAGCCCTGAGTACTGTGGTATGTAATGTGTCTGCCTCAGACTCTCCTGGCAGTCCCACTGGAGGTTCTTGAAAGGGTCTGCAGTGATCAAGATGTGTCCTTGAAGTATGCTGAAGCCAGGAAGGGGACTGCCTCTGGGTCACATCTTCATTCCCCTTCTCTGGACCCAGAGGAGTCACTAGTGGAACTGGGATACCCTGAGCAGGACACCCTGGGGCTTCTTGGATTAATGCTTAGTTTTGGTGTGAGCCTGGATTTGAGAAAAGTTCTCTCTCTCTCTCTCTCTCTCTCTCTCTCTCTCTCTCTCTCTCTCTCTCTCCCCCCCCCCCGCATTTCCCCAAGCTTGGAGCTGGGAGAGAATGTCTTTGGTTCAGTCTCTGTGCTTGAGCCCACCCTCTGGAATTCTGGAAGTCTCCTGGCAAGCAGTTTTGGAAGGGATGGGGACTACCAGGGTCTGGGGTCTGGGGCAATGGACACCAGCTCCAGTCTGACCCCAAGCTCTTCCTGGAGTCATGTGGGAGCATTTCCAGGTAGGGAGGTGCCTGTTTCCCTGATGGCCTCTCCCCAGTTCACTGGTACTAATGGGAAGTATACTAGCTTTCCAGTAAGCAAGAGTACATCCATAGACCCTACTGGCTCCCTAAGCACAAAAGGGCCCCAAATACCTACTGCTTATATTCCCCACAGTTCAAACAATAACAGAATCCATCTGGCAGCTAATCCAGCATTTTACTGCTTTTGTCTAGAGAGAAAAGCTGCAGAAGGGGCCTTCAGTGCCTGACTGTCCCCTGGGGCTGGTATCCAGAACTCAACAGCCCCAGCCTCAAGGCTTGATCTTGGCTGAAAGTGGAGTTTATGCACGTACTTGTAAATCAAGATGAGCAGCCCTGTCTATAAAGGTGTGGCCATCACCAGCCCTGAACATTTGTGATCTAATCCTTGGATTTCTTACCTGAAAATGGGATGAGGGGTGTACTCTCCTTCCCCTAGAAGCAGACATAAGTGAACTTTGTAATGGGCATGTAGCACCACAACACCCAGAGGTTAAACAATATTGTGGGAGTTGAATGTGAAGAGTAGCAGGGATTATTTAACCCTGTATTTATTTCTGTCATGCACACAAAAAAGTTTGTAAGGAACCCACAAAAATTTATCCCTCCCATTCTGGAGAGAAAAGCAGGCTACTTATAAGCCCTGAAGTTGCAGAAACTCTAAGTGCCCTGGAAGTCTCCGGAGCCTTCTCCATCCTGCGTCAGCCTGTTCTTTGTGACTGAGCTCACACTTTCATGCTTGGTTGCTGAACTTAGTTTTTTGTTCCTTTTTTTTTTTTTTTTGAGACAGGGTCACCCTGTAGCCACAGCTGGCCTGGGGTTCACAATGTAGACCAGGCTGGCCTTGAACTCAGAGCTCCACCTGCCTCTGCCTCCCAAATGCTGGGATTAAACCATGTGCCACCATGCCAGCATGGTTGCTAAACTTGTAGGTGGGTTCCTCATGGGAAGGAACACCTGGCCTGGCCAGGTTTGGGCCTTTGGATTCAACTGGTTCTGACCTCTGGCTGACCCTAGCTTCCCAGCACTTCAAATAACCTGGGTTTGGGGCTAGACTACATTTTCTGCAGTCAAAGGACTGGAGCTAGACCTGGTCCTCAGGTACCTGGCCCTGGTGGCCACCTCTTTGGGAGGCTAGTGGGGTGCATCAGAGAGACATAGATACACATATACACACACAATACACACAAATGCACAATATGTACAGGCACACATGTGTGCATAGGCAGATGCAGACATCTATACGCATATATGCACAGTATATACAAAGCCACATACATGCACACAGAGACACATGTGCACACATGTGCACATAGATACCCATGCACAGATAAGTACATATGCATGCACATGCATCCCTCTGGTACCACCTTCTCCTCTAGCTACTAGCCTGGGTTCCTGCTGCTACATACCTTAGTGGGTGTAGGAAAGCTATTCTTAGTGTCCTGGCCACCTCTAGAGCTGAGAAGTCCTCAAGACAGTACTGCCTCTTTTGATGTCTGGACATCTGAGGTCATTGTGAAGAAGGGATGAAGTTACACAGAACAAAGATCTGGGCATGCCTACATGCCACCAGGCCCCCAATACCCATCCCAGTCTGACTTGTCCAGAATACAGTTGCCACCTTTATTCTCAAATAGCAAAGCAGTCCTCCTTAGGGACATGATCTCTCTCTAGCCTTCTCTGATCTAAACCTGTAGGTTATTCCTCAGACATTCTTCCAGGGCAGACAGCTTCTCCAGGACCTTGTGTCGTCCAGAGCCAGGTGGTACATCCTCCTACCTTTTTTTTTTTTTTTTTTGAGACAGGGTCTCCCTGTAGCCCCAACCTGGAACTATATAGACCAGGCTAGCCTCAAACTCACAAAGATCTGCCTGCCTCTGCCTCCTGAGTGCTGGGATTAAAGGTGTGCACCATCATGCCTGGCCTCCTAGCTCTTATGGTATGGTTTCCCCACAGATGCCTTCTCCCCAAACTTTGTCCTTTGCTGTGACAGCAGGTGTCTGGTACCAACCTGCTTCTTGCTGGAACTCCCAATAGAATTTAGACTTCCCCCTGCCCAGAACTCAGCTGTAGCTGCCATGCACACCAGGAAGCAGTACAAGGGTTGTGAATTTGGTGGTAGCAGACACACATTCCATTTGGTTTATACATTTTACTTGTCTGCTATGGTAGCACATGGGCACCAGGAAGTAATTTTTTTAATAAACTGACCTTGCAGCTGCTTCATACTAGTTCCTCTGACTTTTTGTGCTAATATCTCCAAGTTCTGCTTCCTGAGGGTAATTACCTGGCAGGAAAGGCTGGTGAACATCTGGGTTCTGAAATGTTTAGAGTCTGTAGATATTTTATGGATCATGTGAACAGTTTTCTTGTCATGCTTCCCAATGGAGATATGTTTCCTTCCCCTGTATGTTGATTAGTTTTTTGAAATGTCACCTCTCACATGCCCAGATTCTCCTTCCTGAGACTGTTGTAAGCTGTTTAATTACTTATTTAATTTGTGTGTGTGTACACATGCACCACAGCACATGCGTGTAGGTCAGAAGACAACTTGCAGGAATAGGTTATCTCCTTCCACTGTGTAGGTCTTGAATCAAACTCAGGTCCTCAGGCAGCAAGTGCCTTTATCAGCTGAGTCATCTCACCATTCCTGATGTAAGCATTTTAAGTGCCAATAGAACTCACATCTCACAAATAGTAACTTTCATGATCACCATGAAGACTATACCTCAGTAGCCCCTTAAGTTCATGAAAACTGATGTCAGGAAGGACTAGCCCACCTGTTGCACACCTCGGGACTGTGCAGAAGAGGCTCTAAGGTTCAGCTCAAGATCCTTGTTCTAGTTTGCTTTCACTTGTAACAAAACACTCGACCAGTACCAACTTGGGGAGGAAAGGGTTTATTTGTCTTACATCTCTCAGGTCACAGTTCATCAGAGAGCCCAAGGTAGGAACTCAGGGCAGGAACCTGGAGGCAAGAGCTGAAGCACAGACCATGGAGGAACACTGCTTACTGGCTTGCTTCCCTGACCCGTGCTCAACCTGCTTGCTCATACAAAGCAGGACAACCTGCCCAGGGGTGGCACCGCCCACAGTGCATTGGGCCCTCCCACGCCAGTCAACAATCAAGAAAATACCCCACAGACATGGCCACAGGCCAGTCCAATGGAAGCAATTCCCCCACTGAGGCTCCCTCTACCCAGGTGTGGCAAGTTGACCACTAAAGCTATCCAGCACAATCCTCTCTGCAACCAATCAAATGCACCAATGTATGAAAAATAAATCACTGTGGTCAAATGGGCTATGTCCTATGAATGCAAGAATGTCTTGATAACAATGGAGAAAAATGTGATTACTTCAACTGGTGCAAGAAAAGCTTTGAATAGGGGCTAGAGAGATGGTTCAGCTATTAAGAGTAGAACTGCTTTTGCAGAAGATTAGAGTTTGATTCCCAGCTCCCATACCAGGCAGTTCAAAACTGCCTGTAACTTTAGCTTTGGGGTCATCCAATAATTTTAGCCTCTGAGGGCACCTGCACATACCCTCCCTATACACATACAATTAAAATAAATTTCAAAAAAAGCTTCCAGTAAATTTAAAACTAGGCCGGGGATGTGACTCAATTGGTACAGTGGTTGCCTAACACACACAAAACTCTGGGTTCTCTCTCCAGCACCACATAAACCAGGCATGGTAGCACAGGCCTGTAACCTCAGCACTCAGGAGGTGGCAGGAGGATGATAAGGAGTTTAAGCCAGCCTGTGCTACATGAGACCATGCCTTTAAAAAAAACAAAGAAAATAAATATACTTGTAAGCAAACCAGGGATAGAAGAAAATTCACTAACATGATAAAAGTTTACAAACCAAACCTCACAGCAGATAGACACAGAATTCAGTACATTCTCTGGAAGGTCTGCATCAGGTCCCGGTGTCCCAACAGCAGTTGCCGCTCAACACAGCACTGGAGGCAACTGTCCACAGAACAAGGAGAGGAAAATGCACAAGATGTATATAGATCATAATAGCAGAGATACAATTAATGTTATTTTTCAGAAGACTGATTTCTCTTTCTAGAAAGTCATAATCAATGAGGAAACTATTACGTCAAGGTTGTTATATAGAAGATATCAGCTGGCAGTGTAGTTTAAGGTAAGTGCATGGGACAGGCAAGGCCCTGGGTTCAATCTCTAACACCAAAAAATTAAGCAAAACCAATATAGCATCAATGTTCTAGTTTGTTTCTCCATTGCTGTGACAAAATACTCCAACTAATACCAACTTGAGGAGGAAAGGGTTTATTAGGCTTACACCTCCTGGGTCACACTTCATCAAGGAGTCCAAGGGAGGAACTCAGGGGAGGAACCTAGAGGCAGGAACTGGAGCACAGGCCATAGAAGAACACTATTTACTGGCTTGTTCCCCTGGCCCCTGTTCAGATTGCTTTCTTATGCAACACAGGCCCACCTGCCCAGGGATGGCACCACCCACAGTGGGCTGGACCCTCGCACATCACTCAACAATCAAGAAGATGCCCCACAGACATGGCCACAAGCCAGTCCTGTGGAGGCAATTCCCCAATTGAGGTGCCATCAACCCAGGTGTGTCAAGTTGACACTAAAGCTATCCAGCACACTCAATAACAGAACAGTGACTGGGCATGGTAGTGCATGCCTTTAGTCCCAGTACTCTGGAGGCAGAGGCTGGCTAATCTCTGTAAGTTCAAGGCCAGCCGGGTCTACATAGTGCATTTCAGGCCAGCTGGGGCTACAGGGAGACCCTGTCTCAAAAAAACAAAAAACAAAAAACAACCCAATAGCTGGGAGTAGTGGTGCACACCTTTGGTCCCAGCACTCGGGAGGCAGAGGCAGGTGAATCTCTGTGAGATTGAGGCTAGCCTGGTCTATATAGCGAGTGCCAGACCAGCTGAGGCTATAGGGAGACCCTGTCTCAAAAAACAAAGATCAGGGGCTGGAGAGATAGCTCAGCAGTTAAAAGCACTGACTACTCTTGCAGAGGACCCAGGTTCAATTCCCAGCACCCACATGGTGGCTATGAACCGTCCTTAACTCCAGTTCCAGGGGAATCCAAAGCCTTCTTCTGACCTCCGAGGCATTGCACAACACGGGTGCACTCACATACACGCAGGCAATATATTCATATACATAAAATAAAAATAATAAAATATTTAAAAACAAAAAAACAATAAACCTACAAAACTCAATAATATTTCCCTGAAAACATCAAAATGAAATGGCCTATTACAAAGGGGTCAGTTGATCCTGTATAATTCACAGGCATACAGTCTCTAAAACAGTATTCAGTGTGGGGATGCTCAGTGATGATGGCTACACAGCAAGGCAGGTGTGCTTAATGCTACTGATCTGTCTAAAAATGATTTAACGTGTACATTTTGTTGTATATACTTTACCAACGATAGAAAAATCAATAGTGTTAAAGTCAGATACAAAATGTCCCATAGTATATGATTCCATTTATAGAAAATGACTAGAATAGGTAAATCCACTAAAACTTTATCATGTTAGTGAACTTTTCTTCTATCTCTGGTTTCCTTACAAATATATTTCTTTTCACGTATGATGTTTCCAAAAAAATATTTTTTTATTTAAAGGTGGTGGTTCCCAGAATGATAAATGTACACTTTAAACAGTTTTTATATGAATTTCACTTCCTTTTTATTTGTTTTTTGAGACAGGGTTTTATTCTGTAACCCACATTGGCCTTAAACTCTCCATCCTTGGCCTGCCTCTCAAATGCAGGGATTACAGGCCTGTACCACCACATTTATATTCAAGCTTTATTCAACTTTCTAGTAATAAGAAGCCAATAAAAAGGAAAGCATTGATCAATACCAGCCGTAACCAATTAGAAAAAAAATAGAATTTATACTAGAGCTATAAAGTATTGATCTAGTGATTAACATATGTGAGTGCATACCACATCTATCCAGACCTTTAAAAATTGGGCTGGTGCAGCGGTTTCTCCAGTCTTGGGGAAAAATCAAACACCACCAGAAATCCAGCTCCTGTAACTCAACATGACATCCACAAAACTTACTCAACACTACAGTTGGAATTTTTTCAGGAACTAGATAAATTAACCCTTAAAGTTATAGAAAAAAAGGGAGTGTGAATAACCAAGTAATCCTTACAAGAGAAAAGAGAGAGCTAGCTCTTCCAGAAGGGCCTATTACAAAGCAGCTACACTTGACCCAGAACAAGAAATGTCTGGGCAGAGGCCTGCCTACAATGTACACTGACAGAACTCTACAAGCCAAAGAGATGTAGAGTTTCAAACAGTACTGGGGAAACAAGAACATAATGGAGCAGAAAATGGACCTTCAGCAAGCTACCTACCTTCTGTGATATGAGGTGGGGTAAAGAAGGGTGCCATGCCCTGACTCTAATCCATAAACCATGTTTAAATGTGATTGCGGGTCAGTAAGGTGGCTCAGTGAGTAAAGGCACTTGCTGCCAAAGCTGATGACCTGAATTTAATCCCTAGGACCCACATGGTAGAAAGAGAAAACTGAGTTGTACAAGATGTCTTCTGACCTCCATGTACACACACACAAAAAATAAATAAATAAATTAATTAATTAATTAATAAAATAAAATAAAATAAATGTAATTGAAGCAATTAAGATATGATTGAGTTTGGCTGCCTAGAACCAATAAGGGGTTCTACAATTCCACAGGAATGTGGAACAACTGGCAAGAACCTGTGAGTGACATTTTACAAAAGGGTGCCCTTGAGCCCGGGGGCCTCCTGTGAGTAAAGGCCCAGCATCAGCATTAGACATGCAAATAGAACCCTAAGAGGGGCTTTTGTCACCCATCAATGGGCAAGGCCAACCCCTAGTGCTTGTATGGGCTATGGGGCCAGGAGGAGTGTACGCAGGACAGTCTGAAGGTGGCCTAATGAGCCAGGTTGAGTGTCCCTTCAGCTGGACAGTGTCCCAGCACATGGGTTGGCAACAATTCAGGGGTGACATGGATGCATCCTGTACTGGATGCTAGGGGAATGAAGGGACAATGCAAGGGAAACAAGGTTGGTGCCCATACTGAAAACAACCATCACAAGACAGTCCACAGGGAATAGGGTACAGGAGCACAAGGGCAG
This sequence comes from Nannospalax galili, assembly GCF_000622305.1. NCBI lineage: Eukaryota > Metazoa > Chordata > Mammalia > Rodentia > Spalacidae > Nannospalax > Nannospalax galili. The sequence goes on from NW_008355419.1 coordinate 242,124, forward strand.
GCTAGCAATCTCCTCCCAAGGTGAGAACAAAGACCTTTTCAGAGGATTCCTGGCTATCTGCAGCCTGGTGGGTCTACACCCAAGGTGGACCTTACCCAAGGCTACTAGGTTCTGAGAGATTCACAGCAGTCTATCCCATGCATGGGCCTAGAGTGACTGCATTGGCTAATCATTACAATGTGATTGGGGCTCAGGGGTGTGCAGGATTCAATAGAACACAGCGTAGACGATCCTGCCTGCCCTCTGTCTGCCAGGGCCCGCTAACACACACAGTGGCAATGGCTCTCAGCAGGCTGCGACTGTGTGGCTGAACAGAATGAGCTGAGCAGCCACCACAGCTCTTAGATGCTATCAGCCTTTGTGGCCCTTGCAGATAGGTACTCACCATATGGGATTTATAGGCCCTACCTGGGCACTTGGAAGGGCAGTGAGCATGCTTGTCTCATAGGAGGTGAGACATATGGTCTCTCGGGGACAAATCTGGCTCTAGGATTAGAGTTCTCCAACTCACTATGACAGTCACTTAGGGCTGGGTGGCCAGGTTGTTTTCCCCCACCCCGATGCAGGTGGCCACAGGACCCATGGGATGCAGGCTCCTCCTTGTCTAGTTGCAGAGTCCTGAGGTCATCATCACTTTAGCATCTCATCAAGGCAGAAGAGCTGCCCGGACTAACAGATGACTACAGGTCTTGCCTGCAAGCAGGGTCTAAGCCTCAGTATCAGATAAGGAGGGAACTGACTCTCCTGGGGTAGATTCTTGGGTGCTCACCACTGAGACTGAGTGCAGTGGCTGTGAACCAGTAGTGCATGCAGAAATGTATGGAGGAGGGCACTTCCACTCCTACCAGGAAACATAAACCTACCGTGGAAGAGAGTTGTCCTCCCCACCCCTACAATGTTCTCAGCTTCTCCCTAGGGAAAGCTGTTGCCCTTGAGGTGGGACTGGCCAGGGCTCAGCAGCCCGACCTAGATACCAGCAGGGTCTATAAGCCCCCAGGACAGCCTTCGTCTGATCTTTTCTTGTTGTTCTTTTTCTTGTTTCTCCAAGTCAGGTTTTTCCTCATTATTTCAAGGTCTTCACTTTTCAGTGAAAGCCCCTTGGCATTCTTGTGTAGTCAGACACTATACACAAACCCTGTTTTTTCTCAGAGCAGAAGTTAAAAATTATTCAACGCAAAATTCCTGGGCTGTGGAGCAGCGGCAGTTGTACCAGGCAAAGGTTTCCACCACATTCCGCCCAGCCAGGCTGTGATAAGACAGCCCTGTTAGCCCACAAGGCACCCAAGGCCCCAGGGACCAGGTAGGACTGAGACTTCACTGGAGTCTGTGGGAAATTGGGAGCAATCATCTGTGGGCTTGTGGTTACCGGAGTTACCTTGGTGCTTCTGAAAAGTCCAAAAGCCCTGCCCTGAAAGCGTTTCTTCCTAGCTCCAAGTGTGTCAGTGTCTTGGGAGGGTGTTTTCCAGGGCACGTCTGGCTGAACAACCAGATAACCAGCATGAACTCAAATCCATGGGAAAGGAGGCCTCTTTTGCAAAGGGCAGGAGGTCTTCCAGAAAACCGCAGTTACTTTCAGTGTATGTTAGGAGGTGGGGTGGGGATCGGGTTGTGGTCTTGTGTTATTTGAAAATAGTTGCCACAGCTAGACTAAGTAAAGGCCGTGCCTCCCTCACTCAGGGACATGGCCTGGGGAAATTCATAGAAAAACCGTGGGGTAACCCATGTACTCCTAGGAGAAGTTGGGGGTCTTGGACCACTGTGATATTTTGTGGGTGTCTTAAGTTTCCTTTGAGAAAAGATGATTGTGAAAACCCTAAATTGGTCTAACTGGATCTAGCCTGTGTCTGGTGCCCCAGAAGGGACTGCTTATGAGGGAAGCAGATCTACTCCATTCATTAAGTCACATGTGTACATAAATTGCCCTATAAGTATGGGATCTGGAGTAAGCTACTCTAGGACTGGGTGTCCCAGGTTTATTTATCAAAGCTGAAATTCAGGCTGGTGGGGATCCAAAAGTCCAGGGTGCTACAGGAGTGGGCCTGCCCTTGGCCTCAGATGTAAGGTTCCTGGGCACTCTGCCAGGCAAGAGGCGTGGGGAGGGAAGTGAACATGGGTGGGGGAAGCTGGACCACATGAAGCCATACCATGATGGGAAAACCCAGATGATATCAACCATCAAAACAAGAGGAAGTATAAAATGTGAATCATCTACTGTCAAAGAGTAGGAAAGGTTATTTAGAGACTGGTCCTTGGAAGCAAGAACAGTTGTTCACAGCCAATTTTCAGCTGACCTGTAGTTGTAGGCCAAGGCAGTATGATTTCAACCACTCCCAGGCCTCGCAGAGAGTACACCAATGCAACTTTTACTTTCATTTTCTATTAGAGCTATACTTGCATGCTGTTTGAGACAAATATTCTACAGGTATTGGACAAACATTTTCCTGGCCACACCCTACATCAGCCCCAACTCTAGTGGGATTCACCTCCACTTGCCCTGACAGGATTAAAAACGGCCACCCACTGACCTCACCTGGGTGGGGACATGTTTGTCTTTCTTCTATCCCCTATTCTGGTACTACATACTTAGGTTTCCTGTCTTCCCCACAGTTACACTAGTTCAATTAAACCCTTTTGTGACAAGATCTGCATTTGAGGGGCCTGTGGCTCCTGACACTTGTTCTAACCTGAATCCTTGTGCTATCTTCCATATAGTTAATAATTGCCTTTCTTCTTCCTTGCTTACTTAGTTTTCTGTGAGAACATTACTAATTCATCTGAACTGGGCTTTTCTGGGGAGGCCTCTCTGGCCTGCTCCTTCCAGGCCTAGGGGAGGCTGGGACCCTGAAATGGGATTTACCCTGAAGGTGAATTCACCCTGTAGTCACCTAGAAGTGGTATGTCAGAAACACATGGCTTTAAAGTGTGCTATTCTGTGATCCTACTAGGATAGTGGTTGAACTGAGTCTCTTTGGGGCTGGGACTATCCTCCAGGTGTCCCCCAGGGTTGCTGTGAACATAAAGCAATATCTTTAATTCCTGGTTTTTATATGAAAACTGTTTTTTTAATTCCTGGTTTTGATATGAAAACTTTTTTTAATTCCTGGTTTTGATATGAAAACTGTTTTGTTTTGTTCCCCCCACCCCATGGTGGTTTTTGAGGCTTTTCTTTTGTCAGCATGGTTCAGACATTTCATGTATATGAACCTTCATGAGGGTTTATTAGACTCCCTTCTGCTAGGTGCCCAATGGCTCTTCCAATTTGGAATTCTTGTCCCTAAGTTTTAGGGACTTGTATTTCCTGAATTGTTATTCTTTGGTCTTACTTTTTATTTATTTATTTATTCATTTATTATTTTTATTTTATGTGTATGAGTGTATTGCCTGCACCCATGTAGTGAAATTCCTGTGGAGGTCAGAGAGGGTGTTGGGGGCTGGAGAGATGGCTCAGTGGTTAAGAGCACTGACTGCTCTTGCAGAGGACCTGGGTTTGATTCCCAGCACCCACATGGTGGCTGTGAACCATCCTTAACTCCAGTTCCAGGAGAATTCGAAGCCCTCTTCTGACAAGAGGGCACCTCACGACACAGATGCACTGACATACATACATGCAGGCAATACACTCAAACACATAAAATAAAAATAATAAATAAAATTTTAAAAAAGGTGTTGGATCCCCTGGAACTGGAGTTATGGACAGTTGTTAGCTACCATGTAGGTGCTAGGAATCAAACCCAGGTCTTCTGCAAGAGCAGTCAATGCTTACCTGCTGAGCTATCTCTTCAGTCCCAGTCTTACTTTTTAAACATCTGTTTATTATTTATAAGAGGCATGGGTGTGGGCATGTGGGTACCACAACATCTGTGTGGCAGTCAAAGGACAACCAACCATGTGAATATGTTTTCTCCTTCCACCACGTGGGACCCAGGGATCAAACTCAGGTCTTGACAGCAAGCACCTTTATTTGTTGATCCATCTTGTCAGTTTTGGTGGACAGATCTCATATAGCCCAGGCTGATCTTGATCTAGATATATAGACAAGGCTGGTCTTGAACTCCTAATCCTCTTGTTTACCTCCCAAGTGCTAGGATTACAAACTCACACCTCTACACCCAGTAAAGTCCTCTGCCACTGAGCTATATCCCCCAGAGTTCCAATGGGGTTTTCTTGAATTATACTTTCAATTATTTTCTCCCTTCTATTTTTGATGTTCTTGACTTTTGGAGTAAACACTACTGAGATTTGGAATTGGTCCTCTATTTTCCATGTCCTGTCCTTTGCCCTTTCACTTTACTTCTAAGGGTTTATGGTAAAACTATGGGCATTTTCAGTCCGGCGAGATGGTGCATGCCTTTAATCCCAGCACTTGGGAGGCAGAGGCAGATGGATCTCTGTGAGTTCCAGGCCAGCCTGGTCTACATGGTGAGTTCCAGGACAGCTGGGGCTACAGGAAGACCCTGTCTCAAAAAGACCAAATAAATAAATAAATGAGTAAATAAAGGCTATTTTCTCCCTGTACCTTCTTCCTCTCCTCCTCCTCCTTCACCCTCCTCCTCCTCCCCATTCCCCCTCCCCGGGTATTTTTGAGATAGGGTATCCCTATGTAGCCAAAACTGACCTTGAACTCCTGATACTCTTGCTTGCCTCTGACTTCCAAATACTGAGATTACAGGTGTGTACCACCATACCCAACTTCCAATTATTTTCAATCATGTTAATTTACAAGAGCTCATTTTTATCCTCTGAAAACTTTTTATAGCATCCTAATATTTTTACACGATCATAATATTTTCTCTTATCTCTTTGAGAATATTAATAATATTTTGTGGGTTTTGTCTTTTTTTTCTCTTTGTACATTCTATGTTTAATATAAAATATTTTATAGCATCTTCCTCCAATCTTCCTCACAGTAATATTTCTATTTATTTATCTATTTGGTCTTTTTGAAACACGGTCTCCCTATAGCCCCAGCTTGCCTGGAACTCACTAATTTACTATTTTTATTTTATTTTATGTGTATGACTGCATTTCACGCATGCATGTAAGTATACCTGTGTCATGTAATGCCTGCGGAAGTCAGAAGAGGCTGTTGGATCCCCTGGAACTGGAGTTACAGTTGTTAGCCATCATATGGGTGCTGGGAATCAAACCTGGGTCCTCTGCAAAAGCAACCAGTGCTCTTAGCCACTGGGCTATCTCTCTAGTCCCCTCAAAGTCACATTTCAGTATCAAAATTAAAACTTGGGCAGAGCAAAGTATTACGGAAGTAAAGCAGCAGACAGGCCATGGATATAGGGAAATATTTTAACTTTAATAATGACAAATTATTAAATTCAGTACTGTATTGACAGCTCTTTAAATGTATTTTTTGTCAGCACTTGGGAGGCAGAGGCAGGCAGATCTCTGTGAGATTGAGGCCAGCCTGGTCTCCATAGTGAGTTCTAGGCCAGCTGTGGCTACAGGGAAACCCTGTATCAAAAAAAGACCAAAAAACAATGTATTTTTTAATCATTTATTTACTGATTTATTGTGTGTTTGTGTGTATGTGTATAAATAGATGTATGTACATCCATCCATCCATGTGTGTACACAGGATCAGAGGATAACTTGTGGGAGTCAGTTCTTTCCTTCTACCATATGTATTCCAAGAATCAAACACAGGTTGTAGGCCAGGCGTGGTGGCACACACCTTTAATCCCAGCACTTGGGAGGCAGAGACAGGCGGATCTCTGCAAGTTTGAGGCCAGCCTAGTGAATCCAGGCCAGCCATGGCTACAGGGAGACCCTGTCTCAAAAAGACCAAAAAAAAAAAGACAGAAACAATGTAGAAAGGTGGGAGGCCTGGCAAGGTAGCCAATAAGCACATATGAAAGTCATGGGATTTGAAGAGTCAGATTCACTGTCAGGGAAGCACAAGAAGTATAGGTACGCTGCTTAAGAAGAGTTCAGACTTCTCAGGACTATGTCCCCACAATGGGTATTTGATGGGTAAAGAGCTGTTGCTCCTTAGGAAGTAGACAGCCAACCTACCTCAAGATCAGGAAATAGAGGCAAGGCTGGCCCAGCTGAGAGGGGCCCAGGACACCTCAGGTCACATTAAATGTATCTACTGGCCAAAAGAAGGAGCAAAACTGCTTTTGCTGGAGAGCTTGAGTGTGTAGCCTTTACCTCAGGGAGGCCATCTAGTCATATCAGCCAAGAATTGAGTGTCTATAGCCCTCAATGCAGTCCTTGGCTCCATTGGATGCTCCCAAAATTGTTCTAGAAAGAGAGCCCAGGTCTTATAAGAGTAGGTAGGCACCATGAGGTCACCCCTATAGCTCCTTGTGACACCTGGTATAAAGCTGAGTGAGTGCCTTCAGGGCTGGCTGTGTCTTAGTTGAAGCTGCCATAACAAAATACCACACACTTGAGACTTAAGCAATAGCAGGTTGTTTCTTCATAGTCCTGGGGGATACAAGCTGAGATCAAGGTGTGAATAGGGTTTTCTCTCTAGGCCTATATTCTTGGCACCTTTCAAATGTCCTCACATTTTCTCTATACCTGCTGCCCTTCCCTTGTATCTCTGTTGGTGACCTGATCTCTCTGAGGATACCAGTGAGACAAGCCAAAGGCTAATCTAAGGCCTCATCCTCTAAGGTTCACCTCTAAACATACATCCAGAGGTCCTGGGACTGTGGTAGGGCTGGTCAGTCTTCAGTTTCTGGAGTGTCCTTCCTAGCAGGCAGTTCCTCATGAGTGTCACTTGCCCTGATGCAAGGTGGCTGACTGGACAGTACAAGGCACCTATCTGGCCTTGTAGATATCTGCCTCTGCCAGTGATCTCAGTCATCCTGGGAAAGAGAGGCTGGGAAAGCAGCCACCTCTCACCTTGCATTTTAATATTTTACTTCCTCTCCAGTATGATTAACCCATGGCCTTGAACCCAGCTGTACAAGGTAGCCTGGCTACCTCTTTGGGAGGGTCCTAAACCTTCCTTCCAAGGATATCAAGAGCTTTGGTGGGGACATGTTCCACCCTCCCTGACCCGTCTGAATACTCAGCACCAGAATTCCTAGCTGACCTGACTGTTGCAGTTCCCTGGAATTTGTCCTTGTGGGTGGGGAAAGGAGTATCTTAGAAGGTAGTCTGTTCTTTGTTTTCTGTATAACCCTGGTTGGTCTAGAACTCCCTATGTAGACCAGGCTAGCCTCAAACTTTCAGAGATCCACCTGTCTCTACCTCCCAAGTACTGGGATTAAAGGCATGTATCACACCTGGCTTATTTTTTGTCTTCTTGGAAAAGTAGTTTGATTAACTTGTTTCCCTTAGTGTGTGCTTGACATTAGTGTCCAGAGACTAAAATTCTCTTCCAAGAAATAAAGGCCCAATAGAAATAGTATGATGTGTGATATACCAAAGCCCCCTGCTGTACTGCCTTATTGGCACCAAACCATTTTATCTCCTCAACCCTCAAGCCCACTAAGCAGGTCGGAACAGACCTCAGCATTTTGCTCCTTCAAACCACTCCTCACTGTCCTGTGAAAACAATGAATGAGGCAGGAAGGGCTGCCTCAAAGGACACAACCATGTGGTCCCTCAGCAAGTGCAGTGGCTTCTGGGGTTATCTATGTGCTGGTATAGCACTGTGGTCCCTCAGCACAGCTTTGTAACACAGGAACTAGAGTTTTGGGCAGGTCCTGGTAGAGATCAATTCCTCACAGTCAAAAGCTACATCAAGAGATCTGTAGGACCCTGGGGTTCCCAAAGGTGCCCTGAACCAGGCCACACAGAGCATATGGAAGGGAGGAGACATCCCAGAGGCCCACTTGAGGGGCCCAAGTCAATGCCCACATCAGGCATCCAGGTTTGTCCTGATAGCATCAGCCCCAGAAAGGATTGTTAGAAGTGAATGGTGATTGAAGGAAGAGTGGAAGGAGCCCTGGCACAAAGGCTTTGGAGACACTAGTGGGGAGGGGATCTGCTGAGGCTTGAAGAACAGAAACTGGGAGCCTGCTCTGCGGGTCTGTAGCTGGTAATAACCATAGCTAGAAATTTTACTGCAGAACTCTTGGCCCATCACAGTGTGGGAGGGGCTTGCTCTCTTCATGGGTCCCTGAAACCTTAAGGTCTCAGGTCCATACCCTGTCCAGTCACTGCTATCTTGAACTCTTTGCCTGCCTTATCCTCTGAGCAGCCCCCAAATCCTCCTGCTTCTCTCTATCAATGGAGATCCCCTCACAGGCAAGCTACCATCTTCTACAGACAGATCTTCTACACCCACCCCTCTGTCCACAGACCACTGGGATTTAGCTATGCACATTCTTGTTCAGTAATCTTGGCTGACTGGGGTCCTTACTTCCAAAAGGCCTGAAAGAGTTTAAGTGGATACCAGACCCTGAGTTCTGTATCCCCTCTGGTCCTTATTTCATGGCATCACTCAGGCCTCATAGGTAGCCTGGGAGCCATGACAGCAGCCTTGACCCATTTCTAGTTCCTTCCAAATTAGTCACATCAAGGCAACATATGAGGCCATTATCTACTCATAGAAAAGACAGCCATGGGGGACATGGCTTCCTTGACAGGGTCCCAAAAGACCCAGGAGGATGTGGCTGGCTTCCAGGGGCTCCACCTAAATCAATGAACACACTCCCCCAGTTGATCTATATTTTAGCTTCAAAGGGCTTCAGTCTCCAGAATACCAGATACCACCAAGTCATCTACTTGGTGATTCCATTTCCCAAGGTGGTTGTCCCAGCAATACCCTCTGATCATCCTAAAATCATTGTCCCTGTCCTTTTCCCCAGCCACTCTGCAGACCAGGCTGCTGGTATTCTGGCTTGCAAAGTGCTTTGGGCCTGGGTTACATACATACATACATACACATACATCTACTTCCTGGGTAGGATCAGGTCTTTTTACCTCCTCAGGGAGCAGGGGAGTAGTGGTGCTGACTTACCCTGTGCAGGCTGGCTAGTTGTAGCTGCCCACAAATTTCCACTGTGCAAGTACACATGCTAGGTTCTACTCAGTCAGGGCACTGCCAGCCTCCTATGGGCTAGGAGTTTCAGAAAGGTCCAAACATGAACTGTGGGACACTTTGTGTTTCTCAAACCCCACTCACTCCACATGGTGGATGTCATCTATGTGGACCCTGCATAAGGGTTACGCTGCTCACAGGCCTAGCTTCTAGAAATCTGGGGCTACTTTTTTTTTTTTTCATTAATCTTCATTTCATTTTTTTAATATTTTATTTTCATTTTATGTGTATGCATGTATTGCCTGCGAGTTGGTAAGTGCACCTGTGTCTTGCAATGTCCGTGGAAGACAGAAGAGGCTGTCAGATCCCCTGAACTGGAGTTACAGTTGTTAGCTGCCATGTGGGTGCTGGGATTCGAAGCCGGGTCTTCTGCAAGAAAAGCCAGTGTTCTTAACTGCTGATGTTTTTTTTTTGTTTGTTTTTGTTTTTTTGTTTTTTAAATTCTATCCCTGGGCTGGGTGTGGTGGCACATGCCTTTAATCCCAGCACTTGGGAGGCAGAGGTAGGCAGATCTCTGTGAGTTCCAGGCCAGCTGGGGCTACAAGGAGACCCTATCTCAATAGGACAAAAAAAAAGACTCATCCCTCTTTTTTTTTTTTTTTGTCTCCTTGTAGCCTGTTGCACTAAATTTTCCCCTCCCCCCTTCTTGAGAGGCCCCCACCTATGCCCTCTAAGGCCCCAGGGCTATTTGGGTTTTAGCATGGTTTATATGATGTTCGGGAAAGGGTGACTTACAAAGCATAAGCTCCCATAGTCCATCTTCTGCATTTTGACTAAGCTTTGAGATCCTTGCTATGCCCTGCCTGAAGTTCACCAGCTGTCTGTGCACCATCTCGCCCCTTGAGATCCATGTGGGGTCCACAGGGTCCTTGAAAGGTCCACAGCACCCCTCAGGGTCCACGGTGCCCCACGTGGTCCACAGCAGGCTGGCTTGCCTGCTCGCCTGCTGCTTGCTGCTCCCCAAATGGTGCCAACTCCTTCACCTTTTCCCAGTGTGCTCTGCTTCTCTCTGGGTCTCTAGACCCACTCCCTCTTTTCCTGGGAGGACGAATTTACCCAACACTCCGTCCCTTCCTCCAGCTCTTAGAATCTTTCTCCCAATCTCCCTCAAGGGTCCCTGAGCTTTGGAGAGGGTGACAGATGCAGGGCAATCTCGTATCATGGCAAGATAGTGACCTCTTGGGCCTCCCCATCATTTGTCTTCAAGACATGGCCACTGATCTATCTCAGTGTTTTCCCCTACTATAAAGACAAATGGAAGGAACTAGACACATCTAAACAAATGAGAATGTAAATACAAATGCCTAGAAGATATCCCAGTAGGTGTACCGTATTCATTAAATAGTATACTTGCAACAGCTTCCCCGCTGGGGCCTATAGCCTTCCCTGACAGGGGGTTGGCCTGGTCTACAGTACTAGATGTGTGTTCCATCCCTAGGAGCTAGCCTTATCCAATTAGAAATTTGTGAGTTGTATGTATGTTAGTCAAGCCATTATTGCACTTGCAGGCATTGCTTGGCATGTCCATAGTGTGCAGCACACATAGCCCATTGTTGAGTAGAATCATAGGGGATCCTTTCTTCCCCAACCATCTGCATACCACCTTCTGGCACCATGAAAGCCATCCATCCAGTGGCATGGAGTTTTTGGCTTAGTCTCTGCTCCATCTCTTCTTCTCCCATGCTCACATCATGCAGTGTCTTCAGCAACATGGCCTTACCAACCTTTCTAGTGTACAATCGACATTAGTGGCAATAGCCTTGGTGAATTTGAGGACCTCTAGGATCTCTCTCTGACCAAGAGCTCATAGGGAGGCGACCCACCCCTGGTGCTGTAATTTTTCTTAACAGTTGTACAGTTTTGGGAACCTCTGTTTTTATCTTACCCAACCATAAAACTTCCAAGAATTGGGGCTGGAGAGATGGCTCAGTGGTTAAGAACACTGGTTGTTCTTGCGGGGATCCACAGCCTCTTCTGTCCTCTTCAGGCACTGCATGACACAGGTGCACTTACCTATATGCAGGCATAACACTCACACACATAAAATAAAATAAATAATTAATAATAATAATTATAATAATAATAATAAAACCTCCCAAGAATCTTACAGTTGAAGCTGGCCTTTGTTTCTTCAGGTGTCTTTCAAATGGGTTTCACATCTGTAAAACACTCAAGGGTTAACATCATATGTTAAATCAATCATAGACAAGGTCTAACACAGCATGGAAAGGTTTTATTCATTCATATTAATTGCTTTCTCCATAGCATGGGTAAAAGGCATTACTTTGGTTAGTGCTTTACTATCTTTAGTTATCCCTTTGGAGTCATTCTGCATTCTGGGGCTTTTACATGGAGTCTCTTTGTGTTCTTTTATCCTTGATACACTTAGAGGTGCTGGCTCCAATTGCCTGACCCTGCACCAGGCTGAGGAGGCAGGGGCTTTCTCTTGTCCCTGCTGTACCTGTTGGTTCCCTGACTCAGGCAGGCCGAGTCTGCCTCCTGGCTGTAGCCATATCTGCCGTCTCTCCATTGACCATACCTGGCTGCTGGGGGAGGCCCTGGTGGGAAAAACAGCCTCCACCCCTAGCATAGCCTTTCTCAGGAGAGAAATGTATCTTATTTAATCTTTGGAGATCCTTAACCACCCCTGGGACAGTTTTTATCCTCTGATTGTCTTTTGTAAACTGTTCTTCAGATTTTAAAGCCTTCCAGAAACTCCTTAGTACTGAATTTGGTTTTCTATCAATTTTTTCTTTGAGAATTTGGGCTCAACATAAATCTTGCCACATTTGTCTTCGAGTAACCCAAACGGACCATTTCTTCTGTCTGGTCTTTTTTATCTCTTGTAGGTTGTCCTGTTATTCTACAGACACATTTTACATGCTGGTTTGAGTCACTTAGATTTGTTAAAGCCTCTCTCACTTTACAAAGAACCTGTCCCATTAAAGGGCTTAGCAAAACCATTAAAGCTCTATACCATTCTCAAAGTCCCAGTTGAATTAAGCTTTCCTTTATATCTCTGGTGAAGAGTCTTATCTGGCCCAGTGAACTGGGCACCATATATTGCTTTTCTCATGTCTAGTTCTCTCAGTAATGCCTGTCCCTTTTTTTATAGTCCTCCAGCCCCTGCAAATCATGGGAGCCTCCCTTGGTGATGACCATGTATCTTTTTTATTTATTATTTTTATTTTCTGTGTATGCATGTATTGCCTGCATGTAGGTAAGTGCACCCCTGTCGTGCAATGCCCGTGGGGGTCAGAAGAGGCTGTCAGATCCCCTGGGACCTGAGTTACGGATAGTTGTTAGCTGCCATGTGGGTGCTGGGATTCAAACCTGGGTCTTTTGCAAGAACAACCAGTACTCTTAACCACTGAGCCATCTCTCCAGCCCTGACCATGTATCTTTAATACCTTGCACCAGCCATCCCATTAAGGACTGCTCCCCCCTCAAATGGCCTAGGTTGAACAGACTATGTCACAAGGATGGTTAAATAACTCAGCTGTGAAGCTTCTGAAGGACTTTGATGTTATTTGCTCCCATGTCCCATACCCTCACTAGCCACTTGGTGAAGAGCTCTGATCACTTGTTTTTAAGTCTTTCCTAGTTTTAACAGCTCCAGTGTGAAGTATTTCCTAATTACAGTACTGTTAGCTTTTTTTTTCTTTTTGTATCAAAAGTTGAATCTGACCGGCAGCTTCAGCTACTTTTATTTTTAGGTCAGTTCTTTTTTCACTACTGTCTCTTTCCTGAGTCCTTGGACCCCTGATCCCCTAATCTTGCACAAGTTAAAATGTCCCGTTTTTTTCTCTCTCAAGCTCTGAGGCAGAAACAATCTGCCACCAACTCCCCGGCCTTTTCAGCTTTCTCGGCCTTGGGCAAATCTTTTATTATGCAAAGTGACTACACCTGCTCTCTGGGGTCTCCGCTTGTGTCCAAGGCCACAGTTTGTACCCAAACTGTAAAAGTTTTTCTAGCCTTCCTATAACATTTAAAGAATCTTCACGGGGCTGGAGAGATGGCTCAGCGGTTAAGACCACTGACGGCTCTTGCAGAGGACCCGGGTTTGAGTCCCAGCACCCACATGATGGCTACGAACCGTCCTTAACTCCAGTTCCAGGGGAATCCGAAGCCCTCTTCTGACCTCCTCAGCACTGCATGACACGGGTGTACTCACATACATGCAGGCAATATACTCATACACATAAAATAAGAATCTTCACATACAAGCACCTGTGCTACTTTCCCACATTTACAATACAGTTGCAGCCCATGCTTCTGCCCTAGCTGGCACCTTTTTAGTTACGTATTTTATAATCCATTGTATAACCCATGTGACTATGCTAACCCCATTAAGGTGTGGGGTTTGGCTGCCCTCTCCCCTGGGTTCCTGCCAGCTTCTTCCAGATGGGTTGGTTATCTCACAGGACTCTTTCCAGCGCCCATCTCTGCCCTTCTGGATTTGGAAATCTGAGCCCTTTCAATCGGCTCACCAGACACTGCTCGAACCTCAATGCTCTCTGAGGCCCACATCCCCAATTTCTTCCCGGACTCCCAAGGTTCCTCTATTCTGCCGACTATGCCAATTGTTTTGCCATTTTTTTTCCCTTTTCCCTTCTTGGGAAACTCTACGCACAGGGCGCACAGACTAACACAAGACGTTTTAGTTTAGGTTTTGTACCATTTTATTTGACATTTGGGGGTGGGGGGGTGACTTACACAAAACGGCTCTCATAACCCCCGTGGCCCAAGGAGGTCTGGCGTTTCCGCTCCCTTTCGTACCCCATGCGCATGGTCTTAAGTGTCCCATCGTGTGTCCATACCCTGAGGGGTGCTGAAGTTCACCCCTGTGGCCTCAAGCACCCTTTCTCCATTCCAATCTCCACCACCGTCAGCTAGGCTCCACCCTTCTTCCCAGGGAGCCCTGTGCTCGCCCTTTGATCTTGCTTTTTGGTGAAATGAGTGGTTTCCCTGCTAACTAGCCCCAACTGGCTATGTAGACCAGGCTGGCCTGGATCTCACAGAGAGCCACCTTCTTCTGTCCCCTGAGTGCTGGGATTAAAGGAATGCACCACCACACCTGGTTGTTTTATCCTTTTTGTTGTTTGATTCTTTTGGTTTTTTTTTTTTTTTTTTTTTTGGCACTGCTAGAGATTGAACCCAGGGCCACAGGAATGGCAGGCAAACACTCTACCAAATCCCTGCTTTCAGTTTTACATTTTAAAACCAAAAATGAGTTCCTCTGTCCAGAGACCTGACCCCAGATCAGAGAGCAGGTCCCAGGGCTGTGTATTTGGCCTCTGTCTGCTTGATGATGCTGTGTGCCCGATATTCGGCTGAGGGCAGCCATTACTCCCTTACAGAGAGCCAGAAAGGCCAAAGGGAGCCAGTTTTCCACCAGGCTCTAAGCACCTTTGGGGCAGGTAGGTGGGAGGAGCCGCTCAACCTTCTGCCTGTGGTATGGGGCAGCAACCAAGAGGTAGGCAAAGCTCTGAGAATTCAGGTGGAGGCTGAGTATCAGGCAGGTGGAGGGGGCTGTTTAGGGCAGGTGCTAGGCAGACACCTGGATGGGGGACAGTCCAGCTAGGATATCTGATGACCCTGTCCTGGGGAGAAGTCGCAAAATTCACACCAGGAGGTCTGGACTGGTGATCTTAGGAGAAAGCAGAAGCTGCCCTGTGCAAGGTCAGAGAGCATGGAAGGTCAGGAATGTTCTAGATGTAGGAGAGAGGGGCTGAATGGGCTTGAAGCTGAGGCTGGCCACCTCCCTCATCTCTCCAGTCACTAAGTCCCTGCAGCCAAGTGTCCAATGGCTCAGCCCATCCTGTCACTCTTTGGACAGTGAAAAGGCAGAGAGCACCATTGGGATGGAGGGCAGGCTGGGGCAGTGGGCACTGGTCTCAGGACCTCCAGGGCCTCAAAGTCAGGTGCTAATGGAAGAAGCCCCAGGACTGAAGGGAGAGAGGGAGGCTGAGTCCCACACTCTGGAAAATAGTTATACACAATAACCTGCCCGGAGAGCGGGGTCCTCAGCACAGAACCTCGAAATTCTCTGGAGTGAGGCAGAGGGGAGTGGGGCAGCTGCCCAGCCAGGCGCCCCTGTGGCTGGAGGTTCCCTGGCCCCTCCCTGGGGCGGATTCCTCTTTGTTGTTGCATTCATTCCATGCAGCTCACCCTCATTTTGTTCATTTTGTTGGGGTTAATTGGACGCAGGTGGGGATCTCAGGCAAACAAAGGCGCGGTCTCCAGGCCGCTGAACCCTTTCCCGCCGGCGTGGGCGGAGCCTGGGTGGCAGACTGGAGAGACTCAGGTGGGAGGGCCCCCAGCCCTCGTCAAGGACTAAGTCACGCATGACTTGTGGAGACCCCACACCCCTGTGCGCAGCTGGGACAGGGCGAGCAGTCTGGCCTGGAGCGGGAAGAAACAGCTTGGTGCCCTCTCCGAGGCCTCCCGATGGTCAGCGTGCACCTGTTCGCGCCTCCCTAGCCCTGCCCCATCCTTGGTTTCCCGCAGACAATGGGTGGGGTGCTGGGTGGCGTGGCTCTTTTCCGCTCCTTCTGGGTTAGAGTGGGCAGGCAGCCAGCTTCGCAGGAGGAAACCCGAGCCTCCAGGTGCCCGAGACAAAGGCAGCCCCGCCCGCAGGCCCCAGGTGGGTCTCTGCTCCCCGCGGGCCATGGCGGGAGGGGCTGTGTCCTCCTGGATGCGCGATGACCCTTGAGAAGGTACCAGGAGCGAGGTCAGATGTCCCTCCCGCCAGAGCTGAGGGCTGCGTCTCCTAGAACTTGGGAGCACCTGTCGGCTCTGAAGCCACCTCAGTCCTTGGAACGGTTTCGGGGACAGAGTGGTTAGTGCTTTGCTAGTGGGTTCTCCCTCCTCCCAATGTGGCTCTCAAGGGCGGGGCAGCAGCCAGAGTATCCCGCCTCCGGATAGTGAGTCAAGTGAGGCAGCTAATCTGCAGGGATTGGGGGGGGTCGGCCCTCGGCCCTCCGGGCTCCCCAGATAGAGGGAAGGGCTTCCAGGGAGGGGCTTCGTGGAGAGCAGGCTCAGTCCCACTTCACTTGCCTCATGGCACAGCCTTAGAGAGTGGCACGGCCTATAACTTTGGGTTTATTCTCCTCCCCTACCCTCCAAGGGTGGGAGTCACCCTTGCTAGCTCCTGACCTGTGGGAAGAAGGGGTTGTTGATGGCTGCCACTGCCTTTTCAGGCACTAGCCCCTACCACCAGGGGAACAGGAAGAACTGCTCCCTTTTCTGAGGGCTCCTCCTTCAACCTTCTACCTTGTGGGTCTGTGCATCTTTATCTAGTATTCACAAAACCTATGCACACGTGGTCATACATGCTCACACACAAACACCCCTGAACCAATATATTCTGTATGGAGAGAGACAGAGACAGAGAGAGAGAGAGAGAGAGACAGACAGACAGACAGACAGACAGACAGACAGAGACCGAGAGAGAGAATCCTGCAGTCTGAGCCAGGTGATAGCACTGCAGAGCTCTCTGCCTCAGTCTGGTTTCTCACAGTCCATTTCCTGGTGCACCCTCCTCTGTGGGTTTTCTGCCTTCTGCTGGCATGGGACAAAGTCCTTGGGGCCCAGAAAGGGAGCAGGGCAGCCATACAAACAGAAAAAAGATTCTCTACAGGTCTGGGGCCCTCTTAACCTGCCACTAAGCTATCCCACATGGAGGACTAGACCAGAGTTTTCTTACTCTACAGACTCTATTTCTTCAGCATGGGCAGGCAGGGTACTGGAAGCCTCTGCCTAAGTCCCCTCTGTCCCTCCAGGAAGGTATCCTAGACTCCTTTCTGTGAATCCACGCACTGAATATTAGTAATTTTATTCATTCCCAAGGACACAGGAATCAGGGCAAGGAGAGGAAGGGAAGCTGCTGGAGGCCTTGACTAGAAGTGCTGCAGCTGTGCATCCAACATGCCCTTCTAGGAACACAGGAAGGGTAGTCTTCATACTTGAAGCCACTTGGCCTCAGATGTGTAGGTGTGATTTTCAGGATCTGTGGAATGTGGAAAACTTTCCAGCAATCCAAAAGAAGCTTCTTTTATCTGGAGAGTGTGTACTGAGATTGTTAGTGTTGAAATGTCACTTGCAAGGGCCAGGGGTACAGGTTAGTACAGTGTGTGTTTGACATTCCCTAGGCCCTGGGTTCCATCCCCAGCACCCAAAGATGTTCTTTGCTTTGTAAAATGATGGTGTTAGGAGATGATGACATTGTTTGTTTTGTATATGTGTGTGGTGACAATGGGTCTCTTCCTCAATTGCTTTCCACCTTATTTTTTGATATGTACTATCACTGAAACTGGCACTCACTTATTTAGCTAAACTGGCTAGCCGATGAGTTCCCCCAGTGCTGGAACTACAGATGTGTGCCTCAGCACCCAGCTTTTATGTGGGCACTGGGGATCTGTACTCAAACTTGTATGGCAAACACTTTATTGAGCCATCTCCCAGCCCTGATAGTTACATTTTTAGTGTGCTTTCTGACAAATAAATATGTGTTAGTTCTCAAAGTCCAGGGATTTGTCCAGGTCTTGACCAGAGCTCTCTCTGGCTCTGGCTCTGGCTCTCTATGGTTTTTGGTGTTGGGTATCAAAGGGTCTCATATATGCTAGGCAAGTTATGTCACAGAGCTATACCCTCAGACCAAAGTCTATGTATTTAAGAGAAGGGTCAGACAATGATTTAAGCTGTGCTCAGTGCAATGTAGTGGCCACCAGAAACCTGGAAGGCAAGTAGAAGCCGTGGAAGCCCTGCCAGGACCTGCACATCAAAAACCCACTCACTACTCAGCTGGTCTTGCAAGTGTCTCCAACTGAGGTATGGGGCTGTGTTGAGTGCAGGCAGCCATCAAGTATGGTCACTGGGAGAGCAGCATGGTACTCAAGGGCCAGCTCTAGCTTCTGTATCTTCATGTACAAGTGTCTAATGTTGTGCCTGCTGGTATGTGGTTAAGGGTAGTGCTCTGAAGAGAACATGGATATGAAATGGCTGGTGAGTGACTAGAATCTTGATGCTCTGTGTTGAGGTGTGCCCCATTTCTGTTCCCAGCTGGTGCAATCAGAGAACATCTTTGGCCTGAGCCATCTTCCTGAACTGAAAGCAGGGTTTATCAAAACCTTTTGATAAACTTGTGCTGAAGCAACATTTGAATTCTTTCAGATACATGCTGCTACAATTTCTCAGTGAGGCTTTTTGCTTCTTGCTTCCCACCTTACCTAGGGATTTGTCTTAGAGAAGGAAAAGAAAAGAAGAAAGGGATAGATGCCCATTAGTATGAAGGCATCTATCTAGAAGGCTATGGGCTCTTGGTACAGATGGGACACTGAGGGGTAGCCAGGATAGTTCCAGACCGGAAAAGGTAGACTAGTCTCTTTTAGTGGCAGAGTTCCCTTATAACCCAGAGATTCTGGATCCAGCATATACATTGTGATCCCATGTTCAGTGAAGGTCAGGGAAGGCCGGGCAACAGCCCCAGCCCATCTCTCTAGGAGGGGTGTGCTCTGAGTCAGGGACCCTGAAAGAGAGGGTGAGAGAGGTAACATGTATGTTCTGGATATTAACCCTGAGTCTAAGATGTTCTTCCTGTTCCTTCTGTAAATCTATTGCTTGAATTTTAATTTTCCTTATAACATCTTTCCTGATATGGTACTTTTAGGGGAAATGTCATTGAATTCCAGCTTTTCTTCTTTGTGAGTTTTTGTTTGTGAAATTACAAATATATCACTTGGCTTTCTAAGCCCTGTCTCCCTTTGTAACACTTGGGCTTTGATGGGTACCATGTTTGATGAATAGTCTGATTTGAGTAGTTTTACTCTTCTGGTTTTCCGAAAAAACTTTTCACTTGCAGATTTTTTGAGGCTTCCTCTTTCCCATGTGAAACCCCCTACATCATGGGTTATTCTGTTGGGTTTCCTAGGCTATCAGGCTTCCTCATACCATTATCTAGTTTTCAACTTGTGAGGTTCCCACAGGGACAAATGTCCCCTTCCTGTTGGTGTTCATATTCCTCAGGAGAACTGTGTGGGCCCCTTCACAGTTGATGTGGAAGCATGCTTTCTGGTTCCTTGAAGCATTGGAAGAGTAGGTGCTTTGCATTGAGAATGGATGGAATCACCTTGAGGGCACAGACCTTTCTTTATCTGAAACTGCCCAGGCTGTTGCCCTAAGATGAGCTCTGTTCTACCCTGGGTCT
The DNA here is from genome assembly GCF_000622305.1 of Nannospalax galili. NCBI lineage: Eukaryota > Metazoa > Chordata > Mammalia > Rodentia > Spalacidae > Nannospalax > Nannospalax galili. The sequence goes on from NW_008355419.1 coordinate 261,347, forward strand.
AGTCTGCTCTGTTTGGGGAAACTCTCTGAGGCCCTGTCTCATGGCTCCTCCAGGAAACCTCTCATGGCATACCTCAGAGCTGCCTTCATTGCCAAGCTCTATAAACCTAGACTTCTTCCTGGGACCTCTGGCCCTTCCTAACAGGGGTGGTCATTTCCCTGGAGTAGCAGATGGTTGCTCCAGGCTCTGCAAGGGGTGCCTGAGCAAAAGAACACAGAAAGTATCACTTTGCAAACTTACTAAAACCTGGAGGATCCCAGTAGGTGAACCCATTATTGTGCTTGCACCTTTCATAACTTGATTTCTCTTTCACTGTCACCATCTAGCAAGAGGAAGGGGTAGGCCAGGGCTAATGAGTAGGCACTGCGTGCACACACAAGTGCCTGCCTGTGTCCAAGAATGTATATTGCATACTTGCCAGTACACACACAGTCACATACACACCTGCATACTTGCTAGTGCATACAGCAGCACATACATACCTTCCCCTGCAAGCCTGTTTGTACACTCATGTGTGCCTGCCTGTATGCAAACATCTACATGTGTACCTACCTGCATGCCTGCAGGTATGAATGTATCCATCCATGTCCATACGTTCACATGTGCACACCTTTCAACACAACCCTGTTTGCACATACCTGCTTACAACCTACATGTGCAGCTTCCTCCCTGCTAGTGCATTGTGCCTAGAGATGCCAGATCTTTCAGAGGGGCAGGTCACTCATCTGACCATGGGGAGATAGTACCCCATATAGTTATTGAGGTAGAGTCCATGCTTATGGCACCATGAACCGCACTTGAAGACAGTCTGGGGATCTTCAAGATGAGAACTGGAGGGAACCTAGGACACGTACTCCTGAACTAGGGTATAGCAATGTTGGGAGGGGTAAAGTCCTGAACTCAACCTCACTTTGTTCTAGGTAGCCCTTACCAGCCACAGACAGTTAGTTTAACATTTGTTCCCTTTACACAGGAGTCCTGGAGGTGAAATAGACTTGTCTTACCTTGTGGCACCTGGCAGGGGGACACATGAATACATATCTACTATGAGTAAATTCTCATGACTCACATCAGACCAGAGTTTCACAGCCCCTAAGGCTCCATGGTCTGGGCTCAAGAGCACAGATGGTTCCTAGGTTCTGACCTAGCCAAGACCCTGCATTGTTGTGGCCCCTTCCAAGCAGATCACTTCCCTGCCCCTAGCCACTCTCGCTCTCTCACCTGTCCCCACAGCTGACCATTACAGTAAGAGACACCTTACTCTCCTTGCATTTGGGGCTCCCAGGACACCCTGCATACTTTTGCCTCCTGGGTGCCTATTCTCTTGAAAGCTATCTCAACTTTCCCTGAGGTAAGCACCAAGCTACTATGACCTGCACCCTATCTTCTGCCTGTTCAGGGCTCTCTGGGTGGCCTCCTCAGGCTACATGCCCATTTATGTTTCAATTCCTGAGCATGTATCTCCTACCTTCTAAATGAGATATTCTACCCAGTGACCATAAAGTCATTGCCCCTATTCCTACCGATCCTACCCATCTACTAGACTCACAGTCTAGTCTATCTGGTATTCACACACAGTTTGAACAAAGGTAGCCTGATGATGAGGGGACCAGTAGAGTTTTTCCTACCAGACACCTGACACCTGAGGCAGGCTTTGTCTTTACCAGTCAGCTCTGATTTCCTTGAGCTTCAGGGGTTCTCTATTTCCTGTTTCTTGGCTTCCTGGCTCACAGGATAAACCATGAACAGGCACATGTCTTCCTAGACAACAAAGGCCCACGGGATAAGCAAACAGTAGCAAGAGCTGTTTACACTTTCAGTTGTAAGACGATTGGGGTCCCTGGGTTCCCTTGGTCAGACACAAAACACCACCACTGTGTGTACTGTGATTTGTTCCTAGGATATTCCCAGAACAGAATCAGTTCATGGAAACAGCCAGAAAGGAAATGGGGGCAGAGGGACACTGCTCAGGGTGTTTCCCCTCAGGTGATGAAAATGCTCTCAGATTAGATTTGGTGGTAATGACAATGCCAAGAACACAGAAGTACACTGTCCCCTTAAAACGGTTAATTTTGCCGGGTGTGGGGGTGCACGCCTTTAATCCCAGCACTCGGGAGGCAGAGGCAGGCGGATCTCTGTGAGTTCAAGGCCAGTCTGGTCTACATAGTGAGTTCTAGGCCAGCTAGGGCTACAGAGAGACCCTGTCTCAAAAAGACAGAAAAAAAAAAGGTTAATTTTATGTTGTGTAAAATTGACCCCAATTAGAAACAAACTCCACTGCAAAACATACTCTCCAAACCCACATGTCCCAGTTAGACCAGGATCTAGGTGCAATATAGCTGCACTGTTTTCTCCTGGGATACCCAGTACCTGTCTTGACTCACCAGTTCTTGCCGATTAAGATTAAGTAGCTTTATCCCTAGCCCCTAGTCCTGTCACCTCAGCCCCATCACTCTATCCCAGGCCTGAATCCTGGACCTGTCTGAGCACCTGGCATAGCAAGGTGGGCTTTTGCCCCTGGGAGTAGGAAGCCAGTGAGCTTCCCCTGCACTCCTGCACCTCTGAAAAACAAGATTGCTTGGTGCTGGGGAGTTGCAACCCCTGAGCACAATTAGATACAAGAGTGGAAAAGGGTGGTGATTTTCTCGCTCCACCCACCCCCTGGGGCCTCAGCATCTCTGTCTCCATGACACTCTCCTTTGGAGACCAATTACCTGGGTGGAAACCCAAAGGTCTTGTTAAGAATACAGAATTGCTGTGCAAGGGAGGGGGAGGGTCAGGCCAGCAAGTATAGCTGGTTCAGGCCTCTAAGCAGCTGGGTACCTAGAGGGGCTGAGAGGCCTTACCTGGCCCACTGGGCTCAGGCCTTAGCTAGAAGCAAGGGTCCCAGGGGTGGGCAATAGCATTCTGTGTGACAGAGCTTTCCTGTGCCTGGGCATAACACACAGTAGCCTCTTTTCCATACCTGGGTTGCATCAGACACTGCCCTAGGGGCCCAGCTATGGCACCTGGGGCTTGGGGAGTGCAGAAAACAGGGAGGCACTCTCTCCTGCCTAGCTGTCACCAAGCACAGAACTTTGGCTTTAGGCTGGAGTATCTGCTCAGTTTTCCCAGCTTGGCTGCAGGGAGGGGCCTTAGCCTCTAGGGCTGGGGGCTCTGACTCCTGTGGGGTTTCCAGATGGTTCTGCCTCCCTCCTCTGCAATGCAGTCTAAACAGACAGTCCCTGCTCAGAGTAGGGCTGGTCCAGACCAGTTTCCCTGTCAGGCCTTCCAAAGTTCCCACAGCAGGAGCCAGAATCCTCTGCCTCCCTGCTCCTGCTCCCCTCCCTCACATGTAGCAGGAGCAGCTGAACCCTCCCAAGGTGTCTGTTCCACCTTGGCTCTGTCACAGAGTTACCCCTGTACCACCACGAGGATGGCTTGGGCCTCCAGAACCCATTCCCACTCCACCATGCTCAAAGCAGCAGCTACTCCAGGGATACCTAGCATCTCTAGGCCCTGCCTCCCTCTTCCTCACAGATCAGCTACCATGCTAGTCCACACCCTCTGGGTCAGTGCCCCAGCTTCTCCCAGCCCCTGACCCATGACCCATGACCCAGCCAGTCACATTTGAAGCCAGCTCGGGCCCTACAGAGAGAATGATAGCAGCCGAAAGACTCCCTACTCCACTGGAAAGGAAGGCAAGAAGGACCTGCATGACCCAGATCACCTTGCTGACCCCATCTGACCCCCCAGCTGACCTCACTGAGGCCTCATAAACCCCATGCTGTGTCAGCTACCTAGGGCCTTAAACAAATATTCTGATCAACCACTATACCTACAAACTGCAGGGGAACCAAGGTGAAATACCTCAGCCAGAGGCACAGAGAGGGGGGAAGAGGGCACTAGGCTACCTGAGTTATAGGGGATAACCACAGTGAGGAAAGGAAGGACTCAGAGGGGAAGGACTTAGAGGGAGAAGACTAGAAGATAGGCTAGAGGAGTGGTTAGGAACCAGGTGGCTACTATGGTACCTGCGCCTTCTACATGTGCCCAGAGCCATGCTAAATTTGGTATCAGTATGAGTTCTAGGTGCCTAGGAGCCCCAACAGCAAGACAAAGAGATCCATTGCCCAACTAGTTAGTCTCCTGAGAACCTTCTGGTAGGTGTCTGGGACTGTTCTGGTTCCTCAGTGCAGCCAGCAGGTCTCTGAAGCAGACATGTGACCTGGGGGAGTCAGGAGTCAGTGTGGCCACAGGGAAGTCAGATAAAGACCAGAAAGCAGGAGCCAAGAGGTCTGGGGGCCACCAGGGCCCCACGCTGCCCAAGAATACTCCTTGCCCCACCCTAGCGAAGCATCGTGCTGGCCCAGCTCAGAGCAGTGGGTCTGGGAGTGGTGAGGGACAGCACACTGGCTTCAATGCACAGGCTTGGAGGGCTCCCTTGCAGCACAGCCTCCCACAGGATTATTTTATCCCCAGAAGGATCCCTATTATCAGTTGCCTGGCTCTAGCCTAGGCTCAGGAACCCATACTTTTCTCCTTAATCTGAGAATTTTCACTCAAATTAGATGCTAATGCTGACTCCAGTTGCTGCTTTTGAATGCAAATCTGTCACCCTTACCCTTGCTGTATCTTGTCAGGGCTTAGGGTTGAGGCAGTGCCAGAGCCAGAGAGTCGGGAGCAGCTAGGTTCCAAGAGCCACATCTGAACTCTTCTCAACTCCTCAGTGTGGCAGTGCTGTTGGAATGTGGGCACTATGAGACACAATATCTCGAACTGCCTGTGGAGATACAGAGCTAGCCTTTCTGTATGCTGATTGATGCTGGCCAAATTTGCCTATAAGGGCCCGTAGGTCCTAGCCTTAAATGTGGGCCTAGGCCTCCATCAGCTCTGGTCAAAGCCTGGACAGCTCCCTACCCTCTCAGGGGAATGTTCAGCTTCAAGGATATTTATTTACTATTTCTTTGTTTATTTATACTTTTGAAATGAGGATCTTGATATTTTTGTCCAAGCTGGTTGATAGCTCTTTGACTCAAGGGATCCTCCTGCCTCAGCCACCTGAGCATCTTGGGCATGTACCACCACATCTAGCTCAAAGCCATGTATTTTGTTGTTTTATTTTTTATTTTTGAGATAGGATTTCACACTGTAGCCCAGGCTAACCTTAAACCCACTCTTCCGCCTGCTGGGATTACAGATATGAGCCACCAATCCCTGCTTAAGTCACTTTTAAATTATATATATATATATGGGGCTGGAGAGATGGCTCAGTGGTTAAGAGCACTGATTGGTCTTGCAGAGGACCTGGGTTCAATTCCCAGCACCCACATGGCGGCTACAAACCGTCCTTAACTCCAGTTCCAGGGGAATCCGAAGCCCTCTTCTAACCTCCGTGGCATTGCACGACACGGGTGCACTCACATACATGCAGGCAATACACTCATACACATAAAATAAAAATAATAAAATCTATTTTTAAAAATAGCCGGGTGTAGTGGTGCACGCCTTTAATCCCAGCACTCAGTAGGCGGAGGCAGGTGGATCTCTGTGAGTTCAAGGCCAGCCTGGTCTACATAGCGAGTTCCAGGCCCGCTCGGGCTACAGGGAGACCCTGTCTCAAAGCAATAAAAGCAAAAGCAAAAAAAAAAAAAAAAAAATCAGAGCAGGTAAAATGTTTACTTTGAATATTTTGTTGCTTTTCACATCTACTTGGAGGTAGAATTTGGTAAGGTATCCTGCATGAACATAAACCTGACACTGGGGTTCATCAAGAAGTAGATCCAGGAAGTGTTCTGTCTTGTGTGAGAGCCCTGAGCTGCACCTCCATGAGTGCACACTTCAGGCCTCAATTCTTTAGTCATTCATCCAGCAAACACAGAAGGCACCCTACCTGCAGTTTCTACCTGAACTCTTGCTTAGCCTAGCCTGGTTTGGACTCACCTTTGGCCATGCACATAACTGACCAATAAGTCCCACTTGAATTTAGGATGAGTCATGTAGAGGGCTAGGAAACCCTGGAGCTCAGAGGCTGAGGTGCAAGAGGTTTAGATCAGATAGAGATCAAGCTGTAGGCAGGGTTCAGTCAGCCAGGCCCAGACAGAAAGTGACCCTAAACCCCCCAGTTCCTACTAGCTTCCCTTCTCAGGACCTGTGAGGAATCCTGAGCTGTGGAATTACAAGGTAGATGAAGCCCAGGCCTCCTCACACCCTCCCAAGGCCCTGGAGAGCCTGTGAGCTCTGGAGGCTGTTCTTCAAGGACAAAGAGTATCCATCCATGTCAGGGATGGTAGTGCATGCCTTTAGTCACAGTACTTGGGAGGCAGAGGCAGGCAGATCTCTGTGAGTTCAAGTCCAGCCTGGTCTACATAGCAAGTTCCACGCCAGCTGGAGCTACAAGACCATGTCTCAACAAAACAAAACAAAACAAAACAACAAAACAGTGTCCATCCTGTTGGCCACTCATTCTGGGCATCTTCTCTTATTCAACAAAATGGCAAGTCAGCCTCAAACTTCTCAGGGATCCCTCTGCAGGGGCAGCCACTCCCGTACTCCTATCAGACTTCATACCCCCAGCTTTGTGCCTCAGGAGACTGGTTAAGAGGAGGTGGGGAGGCTGACAGTGGTGAGGCTGAGTTTGGGGCCTGTTGGGAATTGATTTGCCTCAGATAGCCATAGTTGCCTTGGTTCCACCAGCTAAGATTTCTGTGCCCTGCTCCCCTTTTGTTCTGGGCCTCATGGAGCCAGCAGCCCTCTTTGAAGAGGTACCACAGGCTTGCTAAGCTTCAGGGCTGCTACCTGGGAGTGAGTACTGAGTCCCCATGAAGCTGAGGTTCCTAACGTGTTCTCTGTGTATTTGAAAAGTCCTTGAGTTTGGTATAAAAGGTTTGGTTCAGAGGTATCTTGGGTCCTGAACTTCACACCGGTGTTCAAGAACCTACCAAACTGGGTATAGTTGTCATCAATACCAGGGACTGGGGCTGGGAGGCTGTTAAAACCCCATTTGAGGGCAGCCCCTGTGCAGGGGAAGTCAGAAGCTGACTGCTCCAAGACTCAACAGTAAATGCCTCCCCTTGCCTTCCACCTCCTCCTCCAAGATTTATTTTTCTTTTATGTGTATGTGGACCATGTGCATACAGGTACCCAAGAAGGCTAAAAGAGGGCATTTAGGGGGGGTCTTTTTTTTTGAGACAGGGTCTCCCTGTAGCCCCAGCTGACCTGGAACTCACTATGTAGACCAGGCTGGCCTTGAACTCACAGAGATCCGCCTGCCTCTGCCTCCGGAGTGCTGGGATTAAAGGCATGCGCCACCACGCCCAGCAGAGAGGGCATTTTATCTCCCTGGAACTGGAGTTACATGCAGCTGTAAGTCTCCTGATATAGGTGATAGGAACCAAACCTGAGTCCTCTACAAGAGTAGCAAGCACTCTTAACTGCTGAGCCACCTCTCCAGCCCCAGCAGATGCCTTCTTGCAGCACTTGAATCTTTCCTTCTAGGGTGGCTCCCAGAGCTTTCCTATCCTGAGACCCCAGAGTAGAAATGTTCTTTCTGCTACATGGCTAGCTTCAGCTGTCCAAGGCAGGGTTCATTTTCTTGACCCCAATCTGTCTCTCAGGGTAGGATTCAATAGCCCTTTCTTACTTAGCCCTGAACCAATGACCAAATGTCAAAGCTATGGTTCCAACAAATGACACAGGGAGCTAAGTACCAGGTCAGGTTCTAAGAACATTTAAACAAGTCTTTAAGGATCCCTGAGTTCAAAACCCCAGAGTCAACATGACCATGTGCCTCAAGGAGTAAGAAGGACACCTCATACTGCCTGTTGGCCTTAGATTTACCAAGAGGTAGCCAGGGGCCCCAGCCCTTCCTGATCCCCCAAACTCTGATCATTGTATCCATGTCCCTATTTCCTTGCTTCCCTGATACCTCTGCCCACAGCAACCCCTTTATGTCTCCTACCAATAGCAGGTCACCAACAAAGATCACTAGAGGAAATTTAAAAATATACCTTAGTAAGCTTTCTCTTTCTAGTAGTTTAGCTTACAAAGTAGTTGCAAAAGTAGTTAAGATACCCCGACAGCCCTGATAGCATTCTGCTTAAGATTCCATGGGTTTCTGAAGTTTGTGCTTGCATGCCTGTCACTAGTTCCAGAAAATTCTCATCTAATAATCCTTCAATATTAATTTCTTAGATAGGCATAATGGCATGTACCAGTCATCCTATCACTAAAGAGGCGGAGGCAGGAGACTCTGTTGAACCCAGGAGTTGGAGACGAACCTAGGCAAAATAACAAAACTCTGTCATAAAAAGCAAAAACCTTCTGAGGCCTTTCCAAGGTATTTCCTGGTCTTGCCACAGCCTACTCATTGGAGCACTCTCCCTTTGGCTCGCCATGCTCCACAATTTCCTCTGTCCTCTCTGTAGAGCCATCGCTTACTTCCCAGCCAAATGCTGGGATTCTTCACAGCATGGTAGACTCTGACCTGGACTCAGTTCCTTCTATCAATAGAAAACATCAAATGTACCTCCCACCAACCACCAGGACCCTCCACATGCTGGTTAGAAACTGCAAGAAGTCTGAACTGAGACCTCTCAAGCTGCCAGACAAGAGCATTCTGAGCTCTCCTCAGACTCTAGATGTGGAGTACTCCATCTTCAGACCTCCTCCCTTCCTGTGGTACTAGCATCCTGATTCAACTGATCATCAGGAAAGAGACTTGGGACAATTGTGATCCAGTAGATGAGTACAGCAGAGCCTCCAAGGCATGTAGACACCAGAGGCTGATAGGCTGGGCTAAGGAGTCTGGAGCGCTGACTACTGGGCTGGGCCTCTGGAGACCTTGGGTGGAGCTATGGAGGATTAGGGTGGATTTCAATGAGCAACTGGAAAAAAAAAATAAGCAGACAGTCCCAGCTCAGGCAGATGAAACAGAAGGCTGTGTCTATGTAAATGAAGGTTTTCAGACTTTAGAGTCTATGTATTCTGCTCACATTTTCCTGAGAATTCAGAAGATGCTATGGCTAGTATCACAACCCTTAGGGTGGCTGGGGAAGACTCAGGAGTGTGGAGAGCTCAGACAGAGAGAGTGGCCATGTCAATGTGAAGGCAGGCTGAAAGACCTAGCCCAGTCATCAGCAGAGTCTGTGCTGTCATTCTTGTCCTAACTAGATACTTGGGCTAGCCCCAGAACTTGGATCACAGAGATGGAGGGAGGAGGGTCAGGATTTACTCTGGTGAGCGGGTGGGGATCCTGGCTCTGGACCTCCCTCCTCTGGGCCACCTCTCTGTGGCAGATCCAAGGTCACACAATGCATAGGCTCCAGGGTGGCTCAGTAGGGCTGCAGAGGGACCTCAGGTTAACTGAGCTTCCTCTTATGCTCTGAATTTTTTGTGACCTAGGGGTCCATGGGCCCTTGAGTAGGTGGATTGGGGAGCTAGAGACAGAAGAGTAAAAAGGCAGCTCAAAAGATGAATGAGGGGCTGGAGAGATGGCTCAACAGTTAAGAGCACTGACTGCTCTTGCAGAGAACCTGGGTTTGGTTCCCAGCACCTACAAGGTGGCTAACAACCATCTGTAACTCCAGTTCCAGGGGATCCAATGCTTTCTTCTGATCTCCATGGGCACTGCACGAAATGGGTGCACTTACATACATGTAGGCAATATACTCATATACATTAAAAAAAAAAAAGAAACAAGTATTTTTTTAAAAAAGATAAAGAAAGCAGGTCCTGTATGTAGTAGCTGTGGAGGGGATCCCTCCCAGTTGAGTTTACCTGGTAGTATACAGTCTCAGAAGGGAGAAGCATGTTGAGAAACATCTGCCCCATGAACTTAAGGCAGGAAGCAACTCCAAGGCGGGACCAGGACTCTGAGTGCTGCAGTCCCACCCCATGGACCTTCCTGCCAAGATAAGACAGCTCAGAGCAGGAAGGGAGGAGGCCAGCAGGCATGAGAAGTGAAACTGATGTCCCTTGTCCTTGGGCAGAATCTCCAATCTGCTTGAACCCCAAACACTAGAGTAGGGTTCTGCTGGCCCTAAGAGGTAGGGCCCCAACACTATTCCCAGGTTTCTTGAACTGTTCTGTGTTCCAGGACAGTCCTGACTAGAGCAGGAAAGAACAAAAGTAACCTACAAACTATCCTCCAAGAGTGAAGGAGACAGCAACCCTTCCCTAGAGCAGTAGGAGGGCTCACAGGCCCCTCCCCCATGTGACAAAGGGCCAGAGACTGAATTGACACTATTGAATCCACCTGGGTTAGGCCTCCTGTTGCTGAATGCTGGCCCCACCAGGGGCCCACATAGGGCTGGTTCGATGGACCTCAGCATCCACCTACATCTGTTCCGAGTGTTGGTATGCAAGTTAGAAGAGTCTGAAGCCTGTGGAAGTGGAAGAGAAGCCAGAAATGGATGAGCTGGCAGCAGTCTCTGAGCACATGACAGAGTCAGGGAGCCTTGGAGCCTGTCCTGCCTGAAAGAAATCCTAGCCCTGAATGAAGCCTCCAGGGCCCTCCTTCCTCCTCCCAGGCTGTCCCAGGGGGAAGGTGAGCCCCTGGCACCACGTGGGACCCCTTCCCCAGCCTGTTCTGGGTGCTGACTGTGGCTGGCAGCCATGCAGGAAGTAGCCTGGCTGCCAGCACAAAGGCCCTTTGTCATGTCTGCCCCACCCAAGGAGGCCTGGGGCCTAGGACCTGGCCAGGGCTAAGGGACTTGGGGGCTGGGTCCCCTTAGGCCAACTCCACCACCAGTCACCTATGTAGAGACTTCTGTCCTACCTCCCAGGCCAGACCTTCCACAGAGGAGGCCACAGAAGGGAGCAACCAGGCCTCCTGGGTCCCTGGAGAACATCCTCAAATATCTTCTACTACCATGGCAACACTGCCCTGCCCAGCAGGTGGGCCAGGCAAAAACCTTGGTCTGCTTTCACAGGGATTCTGACACCAGTGCAGCTGCTGCCCACCTGACTGGCATGAGACTAGCCTGGTGTGTTATAGGAAATGGCCCAACTGACTAGCAAGGCTCATTGCATCCCACATCCACTCACATCTTTGACAGGGTAGTATACAGCAAGAGGACCATCCTGAGACTTGAAGCTTGTCTGAGAGACCTGTGCCAGCCATGAATCCCCAAGCTACCCTCTCTGTGCTTTTTCACATGGCAGGTGTGGGCCCTGATTCAGCCCAGACTGCCAGCCCATCTGCATACTCGGTGCTGGTCATCAGCAGAAGTATAAGAGGGTCCATGGTTAGATGGGAAGGATGACTGGATGTGGCCATGATGCTAGATCTGGATTTTGATGACCATACCCAGGCTCCATTTCTCCAAGCAGGAAACAAAGCAATGAGATGTCCTGAGGGATAATTTTGCTCAAAATCCTGTGATGATATGTGGAGATCTTGCCTTCTCTGGACTAACTGTCTAGCACAGACACCGAGAACTCTGGTCATTTTTATTCTACTCAGGCATCAGGAAGGACAGAGAACCATAGGTGGTCACTGCAGGGCCAGGAAGCCAGTATTCAGCCAGTGTTCAGTCATTCCCTCTTCAAGACAAGCCAAGGGAGATGTTTAAAGTCAATTTTACTTCCTGGGAACATTCACATACAAGGTCACTAGCCAGTCAGTATAACTTCTGTGAAGAGCTCAAGCCAGAACAAACCAGAACTCAGCTTCATCCAAACTATTTCTCTCTGATACCAAGAAAGCTAGGGGACCATCTATAGGGGTTTCTGTGCAGGTTATGCCCCACTGTTCTGGTAGCTCTCTGTGGAGCCACTTCATTGAATCTGCTGTAGAAAACTAGAGGGCTTTCTAGAGCTTTCCAGGTCTGTGTGGAATGCGCTGACTCCTGGCAATGGGATGTGAGGTGGGAACTGTGAGGACAGGAGGTTCTGCTACTGCTACAGGAAAGGAAGAGCCCCGAGCTCACGACCTAGGAGAGTTCCTACTCTCTGGTGTTGGGCCCATGTCGGCCAGTCCCCTTAGCCATCCACAGGAGGGGAAAAAATGAAGGGACACACTGGCTCTTCAGCATCCTGACCTAGGACTGACTGTATCTGTCCACCTTAGTAGCACACAGCTCCTGGTGACCACAGGAAAACAATTCTCCCAAGATCCCACCTAGAGAATTCAAATGCCTGTGCATGTGAATAAGGGCCAAAGAAGCCTCTCAGATCACCATCTCCATCGCACCAAGGCCCATCAGAAGACAACTGTGTGCCCATGTAATGTTTTGGTTGCCCTACCCTGTGCCAACTTGAGACATGGGGATGTGTACCATAACAAAGCTAGGGCTGTCAGGCTGTCCCACAGCATGTCACAGAAATGGCCTTCACAGATTGACTAGAGCAACTGACCAGAGCTCAGAGCCTTCAGAGGGAGGCCCTTTATAAAATGGAGCTCAGGGCTGTACCCCAAGAAGACAGGAGGGGTCTCTGGGGTCCAGGCCAGCATTTGTACTCTTTTACTGAGGCTGGGTAATATAGCACTCCCTACATCACATCACAGTACAGACAAAGGAATGGATGGACATGACTGCATCACAGATGGAGAGGACAGGGAGACAGATTCTCAATGTGTGTTCTTGCTAGAAGCCCCTGGGAACAGGCTCTTCCACCATTGCAGGAAGTGTCCCTGTGTTCAAGTTCATCTACCCAAGAGAAACCCAATGCTAGAAGACCCTGCATTTCCTGCCAGAGAACAAAGCCACTCCCTAGCTACACTGTGCCCTTAACCCTCAACCTGTATGTCAACTATTCCCTCCCTGCATTACCACCACACAATCCTGGGGCCTTTCAATCCCAAAGATCTACCTGCCACCTCCACTTCTCCAGAATTTTGCAGGCTGGGCTGTGTTCGCTTGCCAACTCAAAGAGCCATCTTTCCAAGTGTCCGTCCCTATCAGCCCTACACTCTTCAGTGGCATAGGGAAAGAAGAGTAGCCACTCTCCATGCTCTGTCCCCACCTCACAACAGTCATGCTCTGATGTCCTCAGAATATGACCCATCTGGAGGCTCACGTGTATGCCTCTTCCCTGGTCCCAGCTTTTTGATCCGTCACAGACAGTTATAGACATCAAAACTAAGCTGTGTAGACATATCCCTGAAGTCTCCACTTCAGGATCCTGTCTGCCCCCCACCCCCACCCCCCGCACCATATCCTAGGGCTTAGTGTATAGTGGCTGTCCTCATCATCCCTGGGGAGTCTTTGTGTCTATCCATGCCTCAGCCCAACTCACCAGGCCAGTTTCTTGGATAGCAAGAGTCCTGCCAGACAACAAAAGTAAACCTGAGCCAGGAAGTTAGCAGGAGCAGCTCCCCTTCCTACTTCCATTTCTGTGGCAAGCACCCCTAGGTTTGGGGTCAGAGGGCAGTGCTTTGGTCTCCCCAGAACACAGGTGCCTAGTAGGCAGGGGTATCCTCATCCCAACCTTGTCCCCCAAACATAGATATCCTGAGTGGACATCAGAGTGGGTGAGGGTCCTGATAACTTTGAGAAGGGACATAGCCTGGAAAAATGGGATTCAGGAGGTCAAAGATGATTCATGCTCAGGACTAACTACTAGATGTCCCGCCCCTAGGACTGGGGCACAGAGAGCATTTTTAGAGTGGGAAGGAACTAGGGCCAGGCTGTAGCACCTCCAACCCCCCAGCCAGAGTCCTTTGGTGCTAGTGGGCTGAGCTCAAGTGAGGAGTGAACCAGGGTGTTTAGGGCAGGCAGTAGACTGAGAATCCTTCAGTGTAAATAGCTAACCTGGTGGCTAAGGGTGGTGCCCTGGCATCAGCCTTTGGTGCTGGCAACTACACCTGAGTGAGCCCAGCCTCCTCTGGCCATTATCCTTGGAGGACAGTTTACACCTGAAGTCCATGCGTAGGACAGAGCCAGCAGGCCTTACAAAGCTTGCCCTACTCCTAGGCATAGAGGGAGACCAAGTGTCGGGGCCCAGGAGACAGGCCTTTCATAATTAGGAGTTTCCAGAAGAGCTGCTGAGTTCGTTATGGAAAATAGTTGGGCCTTCTGGGATCTCTCTGCTGGTTTGGTTAATTGCTGGGGTCGTTTGTCGTTTCATTAAGGGCCCTTCCTCTGGGAGCCCAAGAAACAAACATGTCTGGTGGAGTCATGGGGAAGTCTCAGGAAGGGACCAGCAGTCTCATCCCTAGACTATGTAATGGGCCATGCCCTCTCAGCTCCAGAACCACAGACCTTTCCAGGCCCTAACAAGAAATTATGCATCCTATTAGCCTAGGGGTTCCCTAGTCAATGTCAGACCCAAATTAGGGTGCTTAGGGGCTGCTGAAGTCTCTGCACAAGACTAGTCTCACTTCAAAGAAGGGCCAGGGGCAGCCGTGGCCATTTAGGTCTATGGAGTTCTTGGGCCACATGCTTGTAGGGAGGGGCTAGAAGAATGCAGCTCCTTCAGGCTCTAGTGAGGAGCTTGTGATTCAGCTGGAGGTTAGTACCCTATCCTGTCACCACTGCTGCCACAGAATGAGGGCTGGGGCCTGAAAGGTGAGAGGTCAGGTCCAGTGCCTAGATATAATGTATGGCCCCGCTCTTCCTTCTAAGGCAGCCGTGGGAGCCTCCTGCAGTACCCATGGGTCTGGAAAGGAGCTGTTGCCTTTAGCTGCCCCTGTACCTTGGGCCTGGGTGATCTGCTGCCACAGGCCATGCCAGCCAGGCCCCACAGAGGCCTTCCTACCCTGGTTTTTGTTCAACCTGGGCTTGGCGGGCAAGGTAGGGGCAGGAATCTGCGAGCCTACCGCCCCCTCGTCTGCGTCACCAGAGCTGCCTCCCTCTCGGCCTATAGGAACCCCGGGGACACACCTGTCGGGGGTCAAGAGCAGAGATTGGCCGGCAGGGAACAGACACCTGCGTGGGGCGGGGTGAGGAGCTACATGTAAGGCGAGCCCAGGCCACACCGTCCTTCCCCTTCCCGGCCTCTGGCTGTGTCTCTCCTCCCTATTGTCCCCTGAACTGCCTACCTGTGCACCATAGCTTTTCTTTGTGTTTGAGTCTCACCTGAAGGGGAGACGGTCTTTTCTTCCTGTGACTCCCCAGCTACAACGCCTGAGGCTGAATCTTGGCTGAGGGAAAGTTTGGGCTGAAACCAGAGCTGGGTGCCCGGCTCTAACCACCAGGACTGACAGGTATATGGGGGTGATGGATGTCCAAGCCTTTCCATGTCCTTTCTAAAGCCTGTTTTACACCCCACCTGGTGGGTCCTAGGCACAGGGACAGTGCTGTCTCAATGCTGGGGGAGGAGCAGCTTGCCGCCCTGCTTCTCAGCTGCAGAGTATCCTGTCAGGAACCTGTTGGGGCAGGTAGGGGCGGGCAGGAGGGAGGCCAGACAAGCTTCAGAACAGCACTGTACAGGGAAAGGCTTGAGGGACCCTATGTGGCTGACATGGAGCAAGACAAATGGTGGTAACAGAGGGGCCACTCATAGCTCAGCCTCTGTTTAGTGCAGCCCTGGGTGTTGCTGGGTACAGAGCTGGACAGGTTTTCCTTTCAAGAAAGGAAGGTGGCCCCTCAGACCATGCCACAGCCGGGATTCAGGTGTGGAGCCATCTTGGGCCAGGCTTCGGAGCCTCCAGGCTTCCACAGGCTACAACTTCAGGCCAGGTTGGTTCAGGTACCTGGAGAGCAGAGGACAGATTCCCTCCATGCCTTGAAATCCTTCATTCTGGAAAATTCTTTCTCAAACCAGCTACTGCGGTTCCTGAGCTACTTTTTCCGCCATGGTAGGCTGCAGCCTCAGAGGTGGGTGCGGGGAAGGGTGGGGCTGGCAGGCATGAGGACCTCATTTCTGTTGGTGGGTTTCTGGATTTTGCGCTGGGAAGGGCTTGTTTTTGCTGGTAGTCAAGGCCCAGAATGACCTGTGGTCACAGATTGGCTGAGTCTTTCAGGCTGGTGACATGAGGTCAGAGTCGGTCAGGCTTGGTCTTGGGCTTTTTCTAACCTGACCATTTCTGAGGTGCCAACAAAGCCAGGACCACATTGGAGGAGGTAGAACAGGTTCCCTGGCCCCCAAACAATTACTCAGGGTCAGGGCCAAAGTCTCTTTTAAAGTTTTGTGGGGTTTTTTGTTTTTTTTTTTTTTTTTTTCCAGTTTCCCTGTAGCCACAGCTGGCCTGGAACTCGCTATATAGACCAGGCGGGCCTTGAACTCAGAGAGAGCCTGCGTGCTTCTGGGTCTGCCTCCTGAGTTCTGGGATTAAAGGCAGGTACAGGCATGTTCCACCACGCCCAGCCCTGTTGTTACTTTTTAACCTTTTTTTTTTGGTCTTTTTGAGACAGGGTCTCCCTGTAGCCCAGCTGTCCTGAAACTGACTATGTAGATCATGCTGGCCTTGAACTCACAGAGATCCATCTGCCTCTGCCTCCTGAGTGCTGGGATTAAAGGTGTGTGCCGCCATAACTTTTATTTTTAACTATTTACTTTGAGGGGGTATGTGCCAAGGTGAGCGTGTGGCGGTCAATGAGTAGCCATATAAAGTGCCTGGTTTTGGTAATCTAGGCCTGTGCTATGACAGTCAAACATGCTTACCCTTGGCTTTACCTGGATGGCTGAAAATTTAGGGGCTGATAATGTTAGTTTTCTTTATACATGATATAGAATATATACATGTTTTAATTGTTCTTGATGAACAAAACTTGTAGGAAAGGAGTACAGTGTTTTCATGAATACATGGTAAGCATTTTAAGCCATTTTTTTAGGCTGAGCATCTGGAAAAATAGTTCGGCTTTGTTTTGTTTTTCTGGTAACCCAGATAAAATGTTTGAACGATTGGCAGCTTGTTGAATTAAGCAAAATGTTTTGCATTTATGAAAATGCAACTGAGCCATAAAATATGGACACAGTCCATTGTTAATTTCCAGATATCTTGGTAATTTGCAAATATCTTATTTGCAAAATCAGTTTGTCAGGATGTTCTTAGTGTGTTTAGGATCAGGTGAAACGGCCAAAGGAAGCTTTCCACCCACAGGAGCCTGGCACTCCTCCGAGGTGCAGTGAGCATGAAGGGTGCACTGCACAACTGTGAAGGGCTGAGGGACATGCTGGCCACTGTGTGGGCGAAATGGCGGCTTTGCCTTGAAGACACGTAGCTCCAACAGAAGCTAAGAAAGTAGCCTGAGTATAGACAAGCCAAGCCTTCCCCGCCCCCACCCCCACAGCCACTGGCGTCTAGGTTTGGCTGATCTGCTGCAGAAGAGGTTGGGTTTCAGAGCTTTGTTCTCTGTGGCCTCACCATTGATTAAGGCCCGTTGGGCAAGTTAACCAGAGACTCACTTTTTCACACTGGGATTGCATTCCTCTGCCACACACCCCCAACCCTCTGTTCTTGCAGGTGGGACCCAAGTTGCCTGGGGGAGTGGGGGGTGGGCATGTTTGCTCTACAGAGGAGTCTTGTGGGACCCTGGGCTTCTTGGTCTAGTCCTCAATTTTCCTAAGCTGAGCCTAGTGGAAGCTGATGATTAACCAGTTGTGGGAACCACGACCAGGTCTCACTTCCAGCCACAGCTGACCAAGTGGGCACCACGAGGCTACAAATGGAGTCTATTTTTGCTTTTCATTTCTTGACTTGTGACTGTGACAAGGCTCTGCTGTATTCTTGGCTCTCCTTTACCCCTAAACCTGGTGAAGCAGGGTCCCCCCATACCTAGTTGTGCTCTGACATCAAGGCACCCACTCCCTATCCTCAGTTCTTGAGGCCAGAAGTTTTGGCTGCAGGACTTGCAGGCTCTCAGTTTGGGAGGCTGTCCTTCACCCACTTCCCCAAGGCCTGAGCACTTGTCCCTATACCTCTTGCTCTGCTAGGAAGGAACATGATTCCTCACATACTTGGTGTCCATGAACAAAGAGTGCCCTCCCTCTTGCTTGGCCATCTTTGGGCTCTGCAGTGTTCCCCAGCTTTCTGTGTTCCCTGAAAAGGGCTTACTGTGAGTGGCCAAGGGAACTAGAGAGATATTAGGCTCATCTTTGGAGGCCATGTAGTAAATGACCTTCTCTATGTTCTATGGGACGTCTTCGCCCCAACCTGGAGGGATGAAGCAACACCCTTGCCCTCACCTTCACCCAGTCCCCACTGCCTTCCCACTATGACCTGGCAGCCAGGAGAGCAACTGAAATTTCACTCAGTTCTGAAAAGGAAATCTTAGTTTCCCAAAGTTTGGGGAGAGGGAGAGCCTTCTTGAAGCACTAATTTTATGGGTCTGATGGAGTAGAGCTGGAAAAAACACAGGAAGAGGGAAACCAGGAGGTATTTGACTGCATAGGGAGCCTGGTAGTAGGACAAACACAGAGCCAGGGCAATTACTGAGGCACTCAGGCTCCTGCAATCTGTCTACCTCCACCTGCTAGGTCTGTGCTGGGGTCAAGTCCTCTGAGAAATGCTGGTTATGGGGCAGAGCGAGGCTGGAGAACCAGGTAGATCTGGCAGCTGCCAGGGGCAATGACCTCTGTTGTGATTGTCTGTGGCCTGGAAGAAATTGGCATAAAGCCTGAGCCCCTTACATAGTCTCTGTGGGAAGTCAATGCCAGAAAACTTGAGAAGTTGCTCTGGCCAGCTCTCCAGGCTCAGGCAACACTTGTATAGGAACAGAGACAGGAATAGGAGTTAGGGGTACAGGCTGAACCTCTTTCAGTCCCAAGCATTCATAAGGCAGATGCCCCAGTGTCCTGGCTCCATGTTTGGAGCTGCAGGCTAAGTCCTGAGCAGCTGGGGGCCAAAAAACACTATTCCAAACACCCTATGTGGTTTGGCACTGCAGGCACCAAGGTGTAAATATTGTACGTTCTGCTGTGGGCTACTGATCCCATGTCTCTGAAGTCAGATTCCAGACTAGCAGATGACAAACCACTACCTGGTTCCTCATCCCAGTACTCTTTTTGAGCCCTGAGAAAGGCAGGTGAGGACTGGACAGGGAAGTGGCTACTGGGCAGCATCCTGGAGACAGAAGCCCATTGTACAGTAGCTGAAACCTCATCAGCCTCAGATCCATATACTGTGGACCCTGAGGGGACTGGGCCTGATGTCCAGGCTATTCTAGATAGGTCCACTTAGAGGATCCATCTGTGACCTGACTGACCTGGCTCTTGGTCACCTAGCCTTCTCCACAAGATTCTACCCTGCCTCTCAACTCTTTGGGGCTGCAGACTCTGGAAGGTATACTTTGGCCCTCCCAGGTACCCATCTGGGCTCCAAGCCAGTCCACTGCAGGCAAAGTCTGGCTGGACAGAGGAACTCATCTATGGTTTCTAGTGGTGAGCCCTCCCCTTGAGCCTCTGGAAAGGCAGACAGAGGTCTCAAGGGTCCATGGGTCCCCATCCTGGTCACTCCCCATCCAAAAAGTGCTCAAAGAGCACATGATTCTGCCTCAGGTTGTTGAGTTCTCCACCATCTATACTTGGGGAATGGAGCCTCTAGAAGGAGTCTCCTCATACCAGGAACTCCTGAGAACCCCTCTCAGTCCCCCAGGATGAAGGGCTTCCTACTATCTCCCTGATGTGCCCTCCCGTGAGTGTGCTCTGGGGATTAGGACACTGGCATTTCAGCCCTGCCCACGGAATCCAGTTCTCAACTTCCAGCCTGGCGGCCCCTATATCCAACTCGGGCGGCCGTGGCCATCTTACTGGGCAGCATTGGATGGTGTTTGATCTCTAATACTGCCTGGTAATGATGACGGCGGAGCCCTGCATGCAGCAATGGGGCCGCCTCCCCCTCTCAGTCCCCAGGGCCTCCCATTCCACAGCTTACCCCATCCTGGGTAGGGTTATGGGGCAGAAATTTAATTTTGGGCATGGGGCCTTCAGTGACAGCTTCCCCAGACCAGGCACCTCTGAGAACCCCTCTCGGTCCCCTGGGATCAAGGGCTTCCTACTGTTGTCCTGGAGGTGCCCTCCCCTGACAGTGCTCTGGGGATTAGGACACTCGGGTGTCTGGGCCTTGCCCACGGCACCCAGGCAGGTGCTGCCACCACACCTAGCAGGTGTGGATTGGGTGGAACTGCAACAAAGGACGTTGGAGGGCGAAGGCCCAGTTTGTCTTTGTCAAAAGCTGCCTCACTCAGAGCTGGGAGCTGAGTGCTGACCTCTAGTGGGGCCACTCAGGCCTAGGATGTCTTCCTTTCCTGCACCAAGTAGACATCAACATACAGATCAGCGGCACCTTCTACATTGGTCCTGGGCCAGGGTCCCAAAGTCCCCTTGCTCTGGACAAAGCAGAGCAGACACTGTAGATCAGGATCTTGGGGACTCCCAGCCTCTCTCTGCTGGCTTCATACGGTATAGGTGTAGTCTCTGGTTGCTCATGGTACCAGGTCTACATTGGGCCTCCCTGAGGGTGGAAACTGCATATCCTAGCCTGTATCCTTGTGCCAAGGTGCACCTGGGCTTCTGTGGACATCTTACTGGACAGTGCTGGATTTCTTGACTTGACTCTAACACTGTCTGGTAACGATGTTCAAAGATGACCCACCACTCACCAAAGACAGGCTAAAGATGCACGGTCCTAGCTCCTGGACTCCAAAAACACCAAGGCTAAGGATGTGCTGCATTGGCAAAGACCTTGTCTTAGCTCCACGGCCAAGCAGTTCAATGGAGTCTCGACTCTCCCTAGGGTGGGAACCCCCATCTATCATTTCATGCTGGGGCAAGGGTGGTTCTGCCCTGACAGGGGCCCTGGGATTGAGGCAACCTGTCCCTCACTCTCAAAGCAGTCATGCCCACCTTTCATAACTCCTCTGCTGGTTGGGTTTGGGGATACACTGACTCCTGGAAAGACTTTTGGGGCTAGAATGCTGAGCCGAGGGGAGGTATGGTGGGCAGTGGGCTCTCTAACCAGCACTGTTTAGTATAAAGACACTCTTACCACAGGTGCCCATGAAACCAGAGGGCAAGGGTGAGTTCAGGTACCTGAGCCTGATACCTAGCAGTATGAATGTCACCAACTGTTTCGTGATCAGGGACAAGGAATCTCCATTCTCTCCCAATGGCTGGCAGGAACAGGAAGGTTGCTTAAAACCACAGTCCAGGACTGCCTATTGTTTTATCGTTTTGATCTGAAGCCAGGGTACAGGGTCTGGGAACCCCACCCAACATGAGCCCATGTGGCCTCTCCTTGGGGAGGGGGCAGAGGCAGGAGTCTGTTCCTGGCCTCAACATTACTCATTAACCTGACAGGTTCATTCAGAAAACCAGCAAGGTGCTGTGATGAGCATTTGCCCAATAATAGTGAGGAGTGACCAAATATGCTTCCCTGTTGCACCCACAGACCCATAACCTGGGGGCTAGACACTGGCCTAGGTCCTGATATGAAAGTTCTCAGAGCAACCCCAGGTCCTGGGACCCAACCAACTCCAGAAATGGCCCTTGAATCAGCACTAGAGATGCAGAAAGGTGAGGGGCCAGGGCAGGCAGGGGGCAGTCCCCACCTTTCCTCCACAGGTATCGGACCAGGAATCACTGCCCAGATGTGGAGGCTGCACAACTGCCTATCGATGGATGTCTTACCAGACATGGTTAGATCTGGATGCCTCTGTCTAATACTGTCTGGTAATGCCGTTCATCCACGGCCTGATCATCACTGCAGAGGACACCCTCGCCACCTCATGGAGACCTTGTTGGACATGGGAGAAGCAAGGCCTTAGTCCATCTAGTACAAATGTCCAGACCTGGGGCCCTCATTACCCTACCCCCACCCAGAACAAGCCATAGCCCAAGCCCACAGGGACCAACCCCTAGGGCCTGCCTGCTTCCCTCTGACCCCGTGGTGGCTTTCTGTCATCGGCACAGTAGATGTTGGTGTAATAACAACATAAGGCCCCAAGGCCTCTGTATCTGTCCTTCTCAAGGAGTGTTCAGTGAGGCTGTCACAGTGCTGTTGGACCCCACAACCCAGTGGGCTCGCATCAAAGTCAGTTGGTGCCTGCAGATGTGGCAATCCCTGTGCTGTCAGCCCTGGCATGGGGCCAAAGGAGACCCAAATCCCTGAATCTTGGTCCTCAGTGTTTTCCCCACCTATTTCAGGTCAAGGGTGCCAAGGAAAACAAAAACAGACCTAGTCACTGTGTCCAAACCCAGGGTGGGAAAGAGGAAACATGGGCTGCAAGGGTAGGGGCACAGCTCGGGTGCCAGAGTAGGTGACAGTAACTCAAACCCAGGGAAAGTAGATATTCCAAAGGTTGCATAGCCTGTGCATTACCAGCCTGCTCCTGGGCCGTGCCTCTGCAGCCCACCTCCAGCTTTACCCCACTGATGCTCTAGGAACTATCTCTCAGCCTAGCTCTGGATGCCAAATACTCCAGCCTTAAAGCTTATTCCCCTCTGAGAATTTTCGATAGATCCTTTGCAGAACTGTCGGGCAACTCTAAAATGATTCCTAACTCATGTCATTTGCGGAATGAGCAACATATATTTTGCTATGATAAAAACTTTGAACCTCCTCCCTTGGGAATGTTTATCCTACTTCTCAGACCCCATATGTAAGCCATTTACCTCAACACAGGCTGGACCCTGCAGGGTCAAGGCCTACCCCACCCACCCACTGCCCTCTAGAGTTGAGGGACTTGACATGCCCTTACAGGCCCCCTGCTGCTGGTCAGGCCATTCACTTGAGAAAACCATTCATAGGTGATTGGACTTCACTTCCCACAGAGGCTTGCTCTGCCACAAGTGAACAACTAGATCCTGTACTAGAGGTTCTATGGTTGAGGCACCTGTCTGCCCAGTGTGTTCCCTATGATGAGTGTTCTTATCGTTCCCTCTTGAAGTACTGTGAATAACAACAACAACAACAAAAAAACATAAAACAACAAAAACCCTAAAGTAATAAACAGTATGATTTCTAAAATACTTTGATCACCTTATTTTAATCATACAAATGCTGACAGGTAGCTTTGCAAAGGATTGGGCTGATGACACGGGTTCCAAGGGTATGTACTCCCATCAGAGAGGAGCAAACGCCTGCAGAAGAGAGACATGGGGCCCACTGTCCCCAGCCAGTCACCACAAAGTTGGCATTGGGTCCTTTGTAATAATACCCCAGAATGTACCAAAGGTAGGGTGATTCATGAACATGAGGCTCCCCCTCCCAGTCAAGAGTGATCACTGGAGTGAGGGATGGACATGTACTTTATACCCCAGAGTCAATGACTGCTAAGCCAACTGCCCAGAGCTTCCCCAGACCAGAACTGGGCGTAACATGGCTCCAGGTCCAGGTTGGGAGCCCTAACCACTCAGTCCAGGGCTTAGTAGAGGGGGCAGTCTGCCCCAGACCAACTGTAGCCCCACCCTACTGGGCTGGGGCAGAAAGGTTTCCTGGGCTAGCACTGGGCTGACCACAAAGGCCTCTGCCCCTAGCACAGCAGAGAAAGGGCAGGGTTAATGATAGGAAGCAGTCCCCACAAACAGCAAGTAGAGAGTGGTAGCCCATGGGACACTCTTATTCCCACAGAACTCTGGACACAGCTGACAGATGGTGTCCCTCCAGTCATGCTCGGCACAACTTCCCATCCTGGTAGCTTAGACTGGGGAAAGAGCCTCAAGGGAGGAGTTGCATGGGTAGAGAAGAGAGGCTGATGAATCTCCCTAGCACAGGCAGTGCCACATGGAACCCCATAGGTGAAGAGGAATAGAGGATGGCCTACAACAAGGAAAGTTTATTTTCTCACTGTTCTGGAAGCCAGAAGTCCGAAATAGAAACGTCTAGCAAAAACAGTAGAGATGTCACATACCCATCAAGGCTCTAGAGGGCGCCCTTGTGCTTTCTTCAGTTCTCAGTGGCGCCCACATCTGTGGCTTGTGGCCACGGTCCCATAACTCTGCTTCCCTCTGAGGAGGGTGTTAGTCATCGGGTTTAGAGCCCACCTACTTAATCTAGGATGGTCACACCTGAAATTCTAACTCAATTACATCTGCACAGACCTTTGATAGAGTCCCATCTTTTGAGAACATGGTACACTCTCCCTGCCCTACCCTAGGGATCCCTACAAGGCTCTGAAGGGTAACAGGAATGCAGGGCCCTTATAGTTGGAGACTTGGGGTCAGAAGTAGGAGTCACACTAGGTTCCAGGAGCCTCAGCAAGAAGCTAGACAAGCTGGTACCAAGAGCTACTTTGAGCTATTTGTGGTATTAGGTCCCAGAGCACTGGGCCTGGATTGAGAAATTCCTGAGAAGGTTCAGTATGATTCTGGGAGAATTCATGGAGAAGGGAGGGTTGTGCCCCAGGTTCAGACACAGGACCCCAATTCAGCCTCAGGTCCCTCCAGTCTCTACTGAACCAGCTTGACCCCCTCACTCTCTACCTCTTGCTTTGTCCAACTTCCCTGAAGATGATCCTCAGCTCACCATAGATCCTTTCACCATCCACCTAAAGCCCTTGTTTACCTCTGGGTGATTGCTGGATCATAGTTGCCTGGAGACAGTTGCCAGGTCACCACTGTTGTATCCTGGCAGAGGGTTCCTAAGACCTTGTAGGGCAGGTAAGAGAGACAGGCTGGCCACAGCTGAAGGTTCTGACTAGGGCTGAGGCTAGGTCGTTGCTCTCCTGTACCCCTTTTGTGGCCCTTTCCAAAAGCAGACAAACAGGGAAGGGGACCGGGCAGAGACTGGGCAGCTTGACTGAGCTCGGCCCTCTACCAAGGCCACCCCCTCTCCAGACCCTGGTGTCTCAGCCAAGAAGGGCATGCCCTATGGGTTGGGGCTGGCCTCATGTGGGCAATTCAAATTCTGGGGAGAGCTGGGACCCCTCAGGATGAGCTCTTCACCTAGGGCCATGTCTGTCTCCCCAGAACTGACTCCTCAGAAGGGCCGCCTCCTGAGATCCGCAGAGAATGCATCCCCAGACAGTGAGCGCTGCTCGGGAGGCACCAGCCCTTCAAAACATGTCCGCGCCTTCTCAGAACCCTGTGTTGCCAAATGTGTATATGGGGAAAACTTCAGCAGGACACTGACATGTGGTCATTTTCTTGGCCATCTTCTTCAGGTTTAAACTTATCTCCTGCCCATTGTACCAGAGTGTGATTTCCTGCTGTTTTTTTTATCTGACCAGGTAAAAAGTTCATTTAAAATTTATTATAAAGTCATGAAGCTGCTGGGTGTGGCAGCGCACACCTTTAATCCCAGCGCTTGGAAGGCAGAGGCAGGCAGATCTCTGTGAGTTAAGGACCAGCCTGGTCTACATAGCAAGTTCCAGGCCAGCTGGAACTACAAAGGAGACCCTATCTCAAAAAGACCAGAAAAATAAAAGTCATGAAGCTTCTGTCTGGCCCTTTGGAGGCCAAGTCATGAAGCTTCTGTCTGGCTCATCTGGAGCTTTCCCTTAACCTTTATGTAAGATTCATGACCATGTGGTTTGCTCAGTCTTTGGACAGCTTACTTCCTGACCTCAGCATTAGAAAAAGTGACTGAAATCACCTCTACTATGAAACTTCCTTTCTAGAAGGGTGTGCTTTCTGAATTTCTTCTTCAGAGACACTCTGAAACATGCTTATTAGACATGAGCAACAGCTGGCAGCCTTCTAGGAGTTTAGGTGCTGCATCCTAGCCCTTCTCTTTGTCAGACGTCATACTCTTGTACTGGGCTTTCTATGAAGTTTTTGTCCCAACTTATGTAGCTGAAGATGGCCTTGAACTTCTAATCGTCCTGCCTCTTTCAAGTGCTTGGATTATAGATGTGTACTACCATGGTTGGGGATCAGATCCAGGCCTTTATGCATGCTATACGTGCACTCTACCAACTGAACTATATCCTCATTCCTTGTTTTTTGTTTTGGGGTATTTTTGGTTTTTTTTTCTTTTGTTTTTTTTCTTTTGTTTTTTGTTTTGTTTTGTTGAGACAAGGTCTCACTGTCTCAGTGAGACCTATATACCTATATACTGTCTCAGTGAGACCTATATAATACCTGATCAGCTGACCATCATCACATGGTTGCTGTCCTGTCCTGGCCCTTTCTTTGCTGCCTACTTTGTCTATCCACAAACAGCTTTCTTCTTTGGAGGTGACCTGCTCCCATTCAAGGTCTTCAGTTTATCCTTCCCTTCTTAGTCACAGGGCTCTGTGTGCCATTTCTCCACTTACTCCCCTCCAAGACACATGTAGTTTCCTTGTATTATGTGAAGGATTTAGAAAGCCCTTGCCCAAAAAACTAGGTTTGCTTGCTTGATGTGAGACAGAAAAGACTTGACAAGGTCCTGGCTGGTCTGCAGCTCACTATGTAGACCAGGCTGCCCTTGAATTCAGAGATCTGCCTGCCTCTGAGAGCTGGGATTAAAGGTGTATGCCACCATGCCTGGGCCAGCCCTTGTTTTATTTTTGCTTTTTTTTTTTTTTTTTTTTTTTTTTTTTTTTGGTCTTTTTGAGACAGGGCCTCCCTGTAGCCCCAGCTGTCCTGGAACTCACTATGTAGACCGGGCTGGCCTCGAACTCACAAAGATCCACCTGCCTCTGCCTCCCAAGTGCTGGGATTAAGGGCGTGCGCTACCACGCCCAGCCTTTTTTTTTTTTTTAACATTTTATTATTTTTATTTTATGTGTACAAGTATATTTCCTGCATGTATGTGAGTGCGCCCGTGTCGTGCAATGCCACGGAGGTCAGAGGAGGGCTTCGGATTCCCCTGGAACTGGAGTTAAGGACGGTTCATAGCAGCCATGTGGGTGCTAGGAATCGAACCCGGGTCCTCTGCAAGAGTAGTCAGTGCTTTTAACTGCTGAGCCATCTCTCCAGCCCCTATTTTGTTTTTTTCTGAAGCAAGGTCTCACTATAGGGCCCAGTCTAGCCTCACGTTCCAGGCAATCCTCCTGCCCTCAGCCTCCCGAGGGCTGGGATTATAAGCAGGTGCCAATATGCGCAGCTCAGTTTTTGTCAATTTGAATGACAAGAAATAATCCCTAGCTGAATTCATTCTTTCTGAAAATAACAAGAATATGAAGTTAAGAAATCGAATAGAGGCATAAGGTTTACAAGGAAAACAGTGCATCTCCCTCTGGAGGCAGAAGAGTGGAGGAATGGATGGAAAGATTAAGCTGCTGTTTTCCTTATAAGCCTTCACTTCAAATAGACATTTTACTCACTATTTCTAAATAGCCTTTGACAGTAATGTTGCTTGTAGAAGTGACTGGTACTTTATTTCTTGCTGCCCCATTTTTACTGTCCCTATGTAGACTATACCCACACTCTAGCTGAGCAGCCACCCCTGATGGCTCCACACAGCAAGGTTTTCTCTAAAGTGGGTATGGCCTTCTGGTATACACACTAGTTTTCCTTAGTTGTGCCCAAGCACTGATTCTCCTGGCACTGTGCGGCTGTTGCCCTGTTGTGCACTTCCTGAGCAACTTCCTTCCTCATGTTGATATGCTCTGGGTAGAACATAGCACCATGTCAGGCTTTTATTACTCCCAGTCCATTTGCAAGTAATAAAACTGAGGTATGATGCCGGGCATGGTGGCGCACGCCTTTAATCCCAGCACTCCGGAGGCAGAGGCAGGCAGATCTCTGTGTGTTCAAGGCCAGCCTGGTCTACATAGTGAGTTCCAGGACAGCTGGGGCTACAGGGAGGCCCTGTCTCAAAAAGACCAAAAAAAAAACAAAAAAACTGAGGTATGAACGATCACGTAACAGACTGGAGAACTCTGGTTGGCCACAGGACTCCTCTCCTCCCCAACTTCCAGCTGTATGTAGTTTCCTGTCTTTCCTCACCTCTCAACAGTCTGTGGCTCTTGATGTGGGTTTGAATTTGGTTTTGATGTTTTTTTGTTTTGTTTTGTTTGTTTTAACCAGGGTCTCCCTGTAGCTCCAGCTAGCCTGTAACTCGCTATGTAGCCCAGGATGGCCTCGAACTCACAGAGGTTGGTCTGCCTCTGACTCCTGGGTGCTGGGATTAAAAGCATGTACCACTATGTCTGGCTTGGTTTGATGTTTGAGCTCTGACCCCAGTTCTTCCTGTGTAATTTCCTGGATGTGAGTTCTGACCTTTGTATTGCATGTTTAGTTTCCATGGGCTCTTTCCTGTTCTGATAGCACCCAACTCCGTTTTGGGATTCAGCATCTTCCCAACCCCAGAACATATTCTAGGGGTGATCTGGGTTCCTTCAGGTACCACATCATCTCTACCCCACTTTTCTCTTCCTCTGTGTGTGTCCATGTATCCCTCTGGTTTGCCTAGGAAGCCTCCTCAGATCTTCCTGGAACAAGGCTGCCACTTAATTCTGAATGCCAGGGTCTTGGGGTCGAATGCCCACAGCAGGTCTCCTCAAACATGCTGCTGGGTTCTGGGAACTTAGTATGAATGAACTGGGGTTTCCCAGTAATTGCAGAGTCACACAACCGTACCCACATCCCTGCCCAATCTTCAAGCTCCTCAGCCTACCTCAGCCTCTTCCTAGAAGTCCTCCTATTCTGAGTGAGAAAGGGTTTCCAGATACTCCTGATTTTTTTTCACATTAGCAGCTTAACAGGTTTCTCTCCATCCTATAGACTTTTTTTTTTTGAGACAAAGTCTCACTGTGCAGTTCTGGTTAGCCTAGAACTCACTGTGTAGACCAGGGTGGCTTTGAACTCACAGAGCTCAGCCTACCTCTGCCCCCCAAGGGCTATGATTAAAGGTATGTACCACCACACTTGGCCCTACAAATCTAATTTTTTTCCACTCTTGTCAATTCAGTGTTGTGGGATGGGTGGACCTATATAATACCTGATCAGCTGACCATCATCACATGGTTGCTGTCCTGGCCCTTTCTTTGCTGCCTACTTTGTCTATCCACAAACAGCTTTCTGCTTTGGAGGTGACCTGCTCCCATCCAAGGTCTTCAGTTTATCCTTCCCTTCTTAGTCACAGAGCTCTGTGTGCCATTTCTCCACTTAATCCCCTCCAAGACACATGTAGTTTCCTTGTATTATGTGAAGGATTTAGAAAGCCCTTGCCCAAAAATCTAGGTTTGCTTGCTTGATGTGAGGCAGAAAAGACTTGACAAGGAACTGATTAAAGAGGCCTTGAAATATTCCAAAGATGGCAAAGAGAGAAAGGGGGCAGTACCTAGGGCAGGACTGTAGGGGAAAAGAAGTGATTGTGGTTATAGAAGGGCTGTGCTAGCAGGACCTGGGCTGGGCTCCTGGGCAGTCATGTATACTGAGAGGGCCTCTATTTAGAGCTAAGAGCTCCTTTGCCCTTCAAGCCTGCAGATGGGCACCCTACCACAGCAGGACTGATGGACAGCCTCTTTGCAGTCAACACAGAGGCCATACTCGGCAAGGCCAGGACAGTTCTGGCCATAGAAGACTCACCCGGCAGAGACGGGATGTAAAGATGGCCTTGCACCCACAGACCGGAAGGCCTCATGGCCACCACAGAGATGAGAGTGAGCCACTAGCAGAAGCCACAGCCCAGGATGCAGGGAGGCACCCTTCCCCAGGATGCACGGAGGCACCCTGCCCCATCCAAGGGCTGGGATCTCGGGCTGCTCGAAGGCCCCAAAGGGGTATAGTGTCTACATCTTCCTCAAGGGTTCCTCGCCCTGGTGCCCTCATGCCTGCAACACGAAGCTGCTCAAGATTCATCCACTGTCGGGGTCAGCCTTCTCGGACTCATGTCAACTCCAAGAGACCCAAACGGTCCAGGATTCAGCGGTGCCACACTCTGGTGCCAGGTGAATGTAGAGTGGCCCTGGGACTGGTTCCATTCACCCTCAAGTCGGCCTCAGAGGACCCACCTCAGGAACAGCATTTCATAGGGAGGGAACTAGGCTCACATTAGGCCATGCCAGCCAGACCATAAGAGAAGCTAGCAGAGGTCCACATTACTAGGGACAGTGTACTCCAGGGTCTGAGGGTTCTGCCTGTCCATGCCGTGACCATGGACAGCCAGAGTGCCAGAGTGGGTATTTCCTACACCAACCCAACCTAGGGCAGCCTCTCATCTCCCCTGATTGACCATAGACCCTTGGATCACCCATGATGTCATCAAGGACATTGTGACCCTTGCCCTTTGGGGATATCCCATCATGTCTGCATGGGCTCCTGTCTCACACTACAGCCGACTCCCTGCATGGAGCCCACCCTGCTGGTAAGGAAGGTGGGGGTGGCACCACACTTTTCACTCCCACCACAGTCTCCATACTACATGGATGCTGCCTGTTTCAAGGCTAGTGGGAACTGTCTCTCTTCTTGAGTATAATGGTCCTCAGGCCCCCTGGTCAGGTCTGTGCAGGGCTGAAGAGGGGCCCACAGGGACTGGGTGAGTGCTTAGCAGCTGCTGGCCTGGGCTGGGCTGAGGCAGATGGAGTGGGTACCTCCTCACCCCCAACATGACCCCACTGGTCCTCAGACTGGACCCATGAGAAACGGATGGGAAGCAGTGTCAAGGAGGGGCTCCGGTCTGAGCTAAGCCATCTGGACCAAGTAGCAGGTAGGCCTCCTGGGAGCTGGAAGGGACAGGAAAAACCACACCAAGCCAAAAGCCTGGGGCCTTTGACCACCTACCTATCCATAGACCTTCTTGAGGAAGAAGAAGCTGCCAGGCCTCCAGTGGCCTCCCTGGAGGGGCTCCTGCTGGAAGGAGACAAGCAGCCCAATCCTGGGCAGGGCCCCTTCTTTTATATTGGAGGCACCAATGGGGCTTCAATGTGAGTGGGGCTTGGGTAACTCTGTTCTGCACCCCCACCCCTACTTCAGACCCAACCCTGAGATACTGTTTCTTACAGCCACCCCTGCCTGTCTTCTTCTGGGTACCTCCAGTCACCACAGCTTTCTACCCCACAGAATCAGCAACTACTGTGAGAGCAAGGGATGGCAGCGCACCCAGGACAGCCGCTGTGAGGATTACAAGTTGAAGTGGTGTGAGATCAAGTGCAGGGACAACTACTGCAGCTTCCGGGAAGGTGGGGGGGCACCCTTGAGGGGAGGAGATGTGGCACAGTCTCAAGGGGCTGCCCACATGCCCCTCTTTGTCCTGCCAGGCCAGCAGCTGCTGTTCCAGCTCCCCAACAACAAGCTGTTGACCACCAAGATCGGGCTGCTCAGCGCCCTCCGGGAGCATGCACGCACTCTGAGCAAAGCCAAGCTGCTACCCAGTACCCAGGCCAAGTGAGCCCACCACTTCTGGGGCCCACCTCACCCAGCCCCACATCCATACCCACTTCTGCATCCATTTGTCTCTTAGGACCATCCTCCCCATTCCATGAACTCGCCATTTCCTCTGCAGCCCCTCAGCACTCACTTATCTTATCCAAGATGTCAGTCAATTGCTAGTCTTCACCAACTTCCCCTACAAGTTCCACCTCCCTCCCCACTGATCTGCCTACCAATCTGCCTCCACTCCAAACCTTCCCCACTAACCCCATCCAGAGATCCTTACTCTATGCCCACAATGGCCATCCATGGATAGTCCTTAGTACTCATTGCTCCCATACTTTGCTATCATTTCACCCCTGCCCCTTTCCATCCATCTAGGCATGCCCATCTTCTGTCCTTTACTGCCACCGCTCAGCCAGGCTGAGCAACTCATTGATTACTCACTGATTATTTGCCCAGCCATTCACTCATCCAAACATCCAACCAACTGCCCACCATCTGCCCCTCAAGGTGGCATTCAAACTATGGCCATTCATAAACTATCTTGACATCTGCATGTTCACCTGTCCACTTCCTACTCACTTCTATAAGCAACTCATATTTATTCTTCTACGGCATCTATCTGCCCATCAGATCACCCACTCACCCACCTACCTGCATACCCATCTCACCTCCCATTCTGCAGGCCCCACCCACTCCAAATACTCTGGAAGTAGCTATTCAGACCAGCCTTATATCCCCTTGAGGGTGCAGATTTGAAAAGATATAGCAGTAGCCCCTGAAGAACTCAAATGGACCAACCCAGGATGCCTTGGGTCACAAAGGTAGATATATAAAACCCAGCTGGGAGAGACCAGAACTGAAGATATCTTGGTGTTAGATGAAAAGCAGTTGGGGAGCTGAGATCCATACTGACCATGGTTGTATGCCAGGCACTGTCCCGGCACTAGGGAACCAGATCATGTAGAAGAGAGCAACTGGGAGGGAGAAAGCAGGGAGGTGGGAGAGAGGAGCTAAAGTAGGTTTGGCAGCCAGAAGACTGACAGCTGCAAAGAACCTAGGAGTGTGAAACCCACAAAAGAATGTTCTTCAAGGGCACAGGGTGAACCAAAGGAAATGACTAAGCAGTCTGGAGGACACAAGAGTCCCTAGTGAGTGTCCCTTCCAGCTAGCTCCCAGATCACTGGCCAAGCCTGAGGCAAGAGACAGCCCTCCCCATGTCTTCCCCACCTTCCTGCTCTTCCAAGGGTCCTGAAAATGGAAGAGTTTTTTCCAGAGACCTATCGGCTGGACATCAGGGATGAGAGACAGAACTTCTTCACTCTGTTTGATGGTGAGAGGCCCCTGGGCAGAGCCAGACACACTAGGAAAGGAGACAGGGTCAGGGCTAGAGCCAGGTGGGATGCATGAAGGCAGAGCCAGGCCTAGAAAGGGTGGGGATGAATGGATCTTGAGGGAAAAGGTGAGACTGGGGCTGGGGCCTGGTGGTTGTTAGGGCCTGAAGGTTAGGGTTGTGGCCTTAGGAGAGGTTAGGGGTGTGGCAGAGGCAGAGCTACAGCTGGATTATTGGTGTAGTCAAAGTGAGACATGGGCACAGCCCTGTAAACTGGGTCCAGGCAGTAAAGTCAGGGCAGGACAAGGGTTGGAACCTGGTTAGGGTCTACTTGGAGTTGTCAGGAGTGAGGGTTAGGTATAGTGAGAGGGACAGTCAAGGCTACCATATGTTAAGGGCCAAGGGCAGGGTCAGGGATGGGGAGGGGCAAGGAGTACTCAGGGCCAGAGACTCAGGGGTCACTCCCTGCAGAAACCCAGATATGGATCTGCAAGCCCACCGCCTCCAACCAGGGAAAGGGCATCTTTTTGATCAGGACCCAGGAAGAGGTTGCTGCCCTGCAAGCCAAGACCCAGAGCATTGAGGACGACCCCATCTACTGCAAGATGCCCTTCCGTGCGCCTCAGGCGCGGGTGGTACAGAGGTGTGGGAAAGGTTGCCAAGAAGGGCCTGGGCCTCAGCAGGGATAACCCAGACATGCTGTTGCCTGTGAGTGCTGGTGGTGGTCAGCAGAGCTCCAGAGGAGCCCGTGGCCATAGCAAGCTGTAGCACCTCCAGCATTCATTCAAACTACCTCAAACAGCAAACAGCTGGCTGCACATCCTGTGTAGAGGAAGTGTCACATATGGCTGGGTTGGCAGATAAGACAGCCTCTAAACACGGACTCTATGGAGGGGTGGTCAGGGAGGGCTTGGTTCATTTGTCCCTTATCCTGAAGCCATCTTCCCTGCTCTCCAGCCCAGCCGGCCAGCTACAGCCTGAGTCTGCAGCCCAGAGTTGATCCCATGGCTCATCTGCCTACAGCTTAGGTTCAGATCCTCAGCTTCACGTGGGACTGGGAGGGAAAGCTCAACTTTAGCCTTAGAAAAGTCCCAATGGATCCTCACTCTCTGCTAGTATGGACCTTTCTCTGGCCACAGCTACTGTCTACTGCCCTCCCCTCCCATAGGGCCTTCCCAAGTAGGCTGTTCCCTACCTAGATTGCCCTCTCTTCTCCAAAGCTATTCACCCTTCGTGGTCCAATGTCAGCTTTCCTCCTCAGACAGTCCTCCCTACCACAGGGGCCCAAACTGCTCCCACAAGGTCCCTAGTAGGAGCTTCACCTTGGGGTGGCCCACATACTTGCAGTGGGTAGAGATTTAGGTACCAGGCCCTCTTCCCAATTCCCCTGCCCTGTTCAGACTCAGAAATGTCCCCTGATCGTGGACATTTTGCTCAGCCAGAGGTTACTCCTCTGACACATGGGAGGCCCATGTGGGGGTGACAAACCTAGGCCAGCTGGCCAGGCAGCTCAGCCCCAGGTGTCCTTATGGTAATCCATAGGTATGTCCAGAACCCACTACTGCTGGATGGTAAGAAGTTTGATGTGCGCTCCTATCTGCTCATCGCCTGTGCCATGCCCTACATGGTTTTCTTTGGCCATGGCTATGCTCGCCTCACCCTCAGCCTGTATGACCCTAATTCCAGTGACCTCAGTGGCCACTTGACAAATCAGGTAAGGACCCCTTATAGGAGAGGCTCTTCCCTATAGGTGTGGATAAGGTTAGAAGGAGACTCCTACTGGTTGGGAATAGTTATGGACAGCCCAGGCTTAGAAGTGACCTGGCAGCCCCTGCCCACCTCTTGCCACAGCAGGGACTCAGGTTCCTGCAGAAGCACCTTAGAGCCAGCAATCCCCAGATCAGTTTGGTGTGCTGATCAAGGGCCTAATGGGATAATCTGGAGCAAGGGGTTCCTTGTGAGTGTCTGTGGGGACTTGCTGATTAGGGATTGGCAGGGGATAAAGGTGTATGTAGGAGGGTCTCATAGGCAGG
Organism: Nannospalax galili; assembly: GCF_000622305.1. Lineage (NCBI taxonomy): Eukaryota > Metazoa > Chordata > Mammalia > Rodentia > Spalacidae > Nannospalax > Nannospalax galili. The sequence goes on from NW_008355419.1 coordinate 295,760, forward strand.
TCCCCCACAAGGACTAGGTAACAGAATTTCTGTGGGGTCCTAGGATCAGGGTAAAGCTTTCATGGGGTGATTCCTTCAGAGGGTGACCTCTTGCTGTAGTTTATACAGAAGAAGAACCCCCTGTACATGCTGCTGAAGGAGAGCACCGTGTGGAGCATGGAGCACCTCAACCGTTACATCAATGACAAGTTCAGGAAGACCAAGGGACTCCCCAGAGACTGGGTCTTCACCACCTTCACTGTGAGTCTGGCTTTGAGTCCGGATCTGGGATCTCTGTGCGTGTGTGTTGCCCCATAGGCTGGGCTGGGAACATGGCTTGTCCTGAGTACTTGGAGCATGTGTAGTTGGGCTGAAGTCATACCTAGCAGTTTCAGCTGTCATTTTCAATACCATGTTGAAGTTGCAAAAACTGACATCATTGTATTTCTTGTGATATGAGGGAAAGGCTTACAAATTGCCTTTTTTCCCTAGTTTGCTAAGTATTTTTTAAGATAGGATGTTGAATTATGTAAAATGCTGCTCCTACAGCAATTGACATGATCACCTGTTATTTTTCCTTTATTCTATTCAAGTGTATTGATTAACTTTCATTATTCTTATGTTTCTGGGATAAATCCCACTTGGTAACAATATATAATTTAAATATGCTTCTGCATATTTGATTGTGTTTTAAGAATTTTTGTGTTTTGCCAGGCATGGTGGCACACACCTTTGATCTCAGCAGAGACAGGTGGATTTCTGAGTTCAAGGCCAGCCTGGTTTACACAGTGAGTTCCAGGCCATCTGGGGCTATATAATGAGATCCTGTCTCGGAAAAAAAAAACAAAACTGTGTCTATGCTCATAAATAATACTTATCTATAGCTTTTTTTCCTTGCATGTTTCTATCTGATTTTAATATCAAGGTATATCAGCTTCCTTTTACTATAGCAAATATCTGACATAATCAACTTATTTAAAGAAAAGGTTTATTTTGGCTCAGTTTCAGAGTTTTCAGCCTATAACCATTGACACATTGCTTTGGAGCTGTGGCACTACTTAGTACTAAGAAAAGGCAGCAGAGCAGAATTGCTCACCTCTTGGCTGGGAATGGCCGCGAAATGAAAGAAAAGGGACTGAGGACTCAATCTGCTGCAAGGAAATTTTTCCAATGGTAAAAAAACCGTCCACTCAGCCCCACCTCTTAAAGTTCCCACCCACTCCCAAACGCACTCATCTAGAAACCAAACCTTGTAACACATGTCTTTGAGGCCACATAAAATTCAAACTATATGGGAGGCAGAGTCAGGTGGATCTCTGTGAGTTTGAAGCCAGCCTGGTCTACATAGTGAGTTTGAGGCCAGCTGGGGCTATGGGGAGACCTTGTCTTAAAAAGACCCCCCCAAAAAAATAAAATAAAATAAAAATTCAAACTGTATAGCACAGGATAATTGTTCACCTTTTGAATTGGAACATATTCCCTCATCTATATTTTGCAGAGTTTATGATGAAGTATTAGGGCACATGTTCCTAAATGTTTCCAAGAGTGATAGTTAGCATTCAACTTGATTGGATTGAAAGACATCTAGGCTAGTAAAGCAGACCTCGATGTGTCTGGAAGGCATTCCAAGAGATGATTATGACTTAATCAATGATTATGGTTTAATTCATTGATGGATTCATTTTTTTGTTGTTGTTTTGTTTTTTACACAGGGCTCACTATGTAGCCCTGGCTGGTCTGGAACTCATTATGTAGACCAGGCTGACCTCAGACTCACAGACATCCTTCTGCTTCTGACTCTCAAGTGTTGAGATTAAAGGTGTTCACCACCATGCCTACCTTTATTCTAATTTTTAATTATGTGTATATGTGTGTATGTGAGTGCAGTGCCTCCAAAGCCCAGAGAAGGCATTGGAGCACTTGGAGCTGGAGTTACAGATGTTTGTGAGCCTCATGATGTGTTAGAAACCAAGCTTGGGTCCTCTGCAAGAGCAGTATACCCTCTTAACAATGAACCATCTCTCCAGTGCCCCAGATTATTTTTAAATTTTTTTGTTTGTTTTTTTTGTTTTTTGAGACAGGGTATTACTATCTAGTCCTGGCTGGCCTGGAATTCACAGAGATCCACCTGCCTCTGCCTCCCAAGTGCTGGGATTAAAGGCATGTATTACTATGCCTGACTAGATTCAAACTTTGAATAGACTATAGGGAAGTGGTAGAGCTAAGGAAGATGGAGCCTGGTTGGAGGAGGTGGGTTGTTGGGAGCATGCCTTTAAAGGTTATAGCTTGTCCCTGGTCCCTTCCTGTTATGCTTTCCAACCACCATGAAGTAAGTGAACAAGCTCTGCCACATATTCTTTGTTCAGGGTCCGTAAAATTCCCTAAATTGACCACTCGGACACTGAGTCTCAGTAAAAAGGAGCACTTTATTGGAGCCAACCGGTTGGGGACAGTCTCGGGAGCTGTACTGTGACCCTGAGCAGTGAAAACGCAGGGCTTTTAAGCAGAAAAACCACAAAAACGACAAAGCAGGGGATGTCCACAGAAACTGCACACAGAATAACCAGGAAAGGATTGGAACAATCTAGGGGTGATTTCCAGAGACTTTACCTATACAGCCATTGGCTATCTTACCTGGGGCAGAACGGTCTTTCTCTTCTGCCCCAGATTATTCCCATAGAGACCATACACAGATGTATCAAGTATACTGTCACTGGCTAACTCACCTGGGACTGAACGTTCTATCTCTTCTGCCCCAGACCATTTCCATAGAAATCATAAACAGATACCAGGAAAGGGTTTGAACAATGGAGGGGCTTTCCAGAGTCAGGTGGAGGGCCGCTTTTCCTCAGAGGACAGGGAGGGAGTCTGAGGGGCACTCTCCTTCATTCTTGTTCCCAGGATATTCTGCTCTTCCCAAAGCTGAGCAATCACAGACTGAATCTTCTGAAACCATGAGCGAAAATCTTTCCTTTGTGAAGAGATAGCTCAGTAGATAAGAGCACTTTGTGCTCTTGCAAGAGGCCTCAGCTTTGGTTCCCAGCACCCATATTATGTGGCTTACAACCACCTGTAACTCCAGATTCAGGGGATCCAACATCCTCTGGCCTCTGCCAGCACCTGCAGACATGTGGTGCATATAAACTCATGCAGGTACATAACATATATACAAAAATAAAAACAGGGACTGGAGAGATGGGTCAGTGGTTAAGAACTCTGGTTGTTCTTGAAGAATACCTGGGTTTAAATCCCAGCACCCACAAGGCAGCTAACAACTGTCCATAACTCCAGTTTCAGAGAATCCGATGGCCTCTTCTGTCCTCCGAGGGCATTGCATGACATGGGTGCATGTACCTACATGCAGGCAATACACACATACACATAAAATAAAAATAACAAAAAAATAGCCAGGCATGGTGGCACACACCTTTAATCCTAGCACTTGGGAGGCAGAGACAGGCGGATCTCAGTGAGTTCAAGGCCAGCCTGGTCTACATAGTGAGTTTCAGGACAGCTGGGGCTACAGGGAGACCCTGTCTCAAAATGACCGGAAAGAAAAAAAAAACCCAAAAATAAAAACAAAACGACAAGGACCAGGTGAGGTGGCACATGCCTTTAATCCCAGCACTTGAGAGGCAGATGTCTGTGAGTGGTAAGTTCCCATGCTAACTAGAGCTACAAGGAGACCCTGTCTCAAATCAATCAATCAAGCAAGCAAGCAACAAAAACCCAAATCTTAAAAAAAAACTTTAGAGCCGGGCGTGGTGGTACATGCCTTTAATCCCAGCACACATAAAATAAAAATAATAAATAAGGGGCTGAAGAGATGGCTCAGCAGTTAAGAACACTGACTGTTCTTGCAGAAGACCCGGGTTTGAATCCCAGAACCCACATGGCAGCTAACAACTGTCCATAACTCCAGTTCCAGGGGATCCGACAGCCTCTTCTGACCTCCTCAGGCTTTGCATGACACCAGTGCACTTACCTATATGCAGGCAATATGTGCACACATAAAATAAAAATAATAAATAAAATTTTTTAAAAAACCTCTGCTTCCGTATGTCATCCATCTCCTCTCCTGGCAACCTTTCTGCTGGCCTCTATAATTTATATTGCTTCTCTAACATTCTTTGTTTAGTGAGACATCATCTCAACTTTCCTTTGTTCTTTCAAAAGGGGTCAGACATGGTGGCACATGCTTTTAATCCCAGCACTGGGGAAGCAGAGAGATCTCTGAGTTCCAGGCCAGCATGGTCTACATAACAAGTTCCTGGTCAGCCAGGCTACATAGTGAGACCTGTCTAAAAAATAGCAGGGGGGCGGGGGTTTCCAACAAACCACCACAAATAGGTTCAATTATTTGCAAATAGTGGGATGGGAAAACTAAAGCAACTTGGAATGCTATAAAATGCTCCGTTCTTTTTTTTTTTAATCTTTTTGAGACAGGGTCTCCCTGTAGCCTACAGCTAGCCTGGATTCACTATGGAGACCAGGCTGGCCTCGAACTCACAGAGATCCACCTGCCTCTGCCTCCCGAGTGCTGGGATTAAAAGTGTGCACCACCATGCTGGGCAAAATGCTCCATTCTTAACAAGAGTTCTCACATCCTAGTTGTCTATCTCTCCTGCTGTGTGTTCTTCAGTTTTGGATCTTAGTACCTGACTCATAGTAGGAGCGCATGAATTTTTTTTTAATTTTTTTATTTTTTGTCTTTTTGAGACAGGGTCTCCCTGTAGCCCCAGCTGTCCTGGAACTCACTTTATAGACCAGGCTGGCCTCAAACTCACAAAGATCTGCCTGCCTCTGCCTCCCAAGCACTGGGATTTAAAGGCATGCGCCACCACGCCAACCAGGAGCCCATGATTTTGTTGAATGAGTTTCTCACTGTGAGCCTGTGACTGAGCATGTGAAAGTGTGGGCAGCTGCAGTTGTGCAGTTGAGAGTTGTGGCTGACCATTTGCACCTAGGTTTAATCTGGGCCAACAGGTGGCAATCAGGATCCTTCTCTTCTTCACCCACAGAAGCAGATGCAGCAGATCATGGCCCACTGCTTCTTGGCTGTCAAGTCCAAGCTGGAGTGCAAGCTGGGTTACTTTGACCTCATTGGCTGTGATTTCCTGATTGATGAGAACTTCAAGGTGCTGTCTTGGGAAGATGAGGTCTGGTAGGCAAGTGCAAAGAGGCAGGGCCCAACTGTACACTGACCACACAAGCAGGCTGAGTGAGTGTACTGTACTTGTATGCAGAGCCCTGGTCTAAGATATGTCCATAAAGCTCAGCTCCTACTGAAGCTGGGCAGCCCTCAAAAACAGACCCTCAGGGCCTTAACCCCTGAGCAAGCAAGGGGATCTACGCCGTGGGAAAGAACAATCTGCCCAGAGTTACATGGCTTCATAGGGAACAGGGCCCCAGCTTCCTACTGGCCAAGTGGGCTGCAGGTGGGAGGGAAAAGATGCTGACCACTGTCTGCCACAGGTGTGGCTGCTGGAGATGAACTCCAATCCTGCCCTACATACCAACTGTGAAGTCCTGAAGGAGGTGATCCCGGGAGTAGTCATGGAGACCCTGGGTGAGCCCTGGGTAGCCCCACACCCCAACTTTCCCATATACTCCCTTCTCTTCCAGTCCTGGGTGCACCATCTTCCTTATCCCCAACTTCAGACTCCACAAGTCTGGGATTCCAATATCCCACAGTCTGCATGGTAGCCAGTACTTTGCTCCTCACCACCTGGGTCCCACTTCTCAAGGCCCCCCTCTCTGCCTCCCCTGTTTCCAGACATGATGGGGAGGTTGCTCCCCTCCAACCCACACCCTCCTCCACTCACCCCCTCCCTCCCTGCAGACCTGGCTATTGAGACCTGCCAGAAGAGCTTGTACAGTCAGAAGATGCTGCCTCTGCTGTCGCAGCGCCGTTTCGTGCTTCTATACAACGGCGAGACAACCGACCAGTGGACGCGCATGGGGGGCCTGCGCACCTTCTCCCGGCCACCGCCGCCG
>NW_008355419.1:301991-328265 GCF_000622305.1 Nannospalax galili
CCATCGAGGGCTGTAGACCAGCCAAGCGTGCGCAAGCCGGCGCCTCCTAGGGCCGCCCCGGGACCCCTGCTGTGCGCCTCGCGCCGCTCGCGGCCTCTGGTTTCTGGCTGCGCCCCCGAAGCGGAGCCCGAAGTTTCTTTGTGTCCTGGGCAGTCAGCGAGCAGCAGGGACCCTGCCGAGGAGCCCTCCCCGGGGACGCCGGAAGAAGAGCGCGAGGAGGAGTAGAGGTGTCTCAGGGACTCCTAGCGCCACGAGCTTCCGGCTGCCCAGTGCGCAGCTGCGCCCTAACCTTAACCCTAACCCTAACCCTAACCCTAACGCTCCAGAGGCGGGTCCCACCCGGGCGCCTCACGCCCTTCCTTCTGCCTATGGGTCTCTGCTCCTCACTCTTCCCCCTGCTGCTTGTGCTCCCTGTTAGCACTGGCATTTGAAAAAAACTTTGACCACTTCAGACCTCTGAGGTGTCTAAGCTTTACAAGTAAGTGGCCTGTAAGCCCCTCCAGCCACCCTCTGCCTCCTTGGTCACCCTACCCCACAAAACTCTAAAGACCCCCTCCCACTGACTTCAAAATGCCGAGCACAGCTTATACACTCTGTATACCCTGTTCACAAAATGGTCATGGACAGGTGGCAGATTCCTCCTCCTCGCCCTCCCTCTGGCCTTCCATTGACCCCAGACATCAGGACCAGTTCAACATGTGGGAGAACTTCCAGGCTAATCCCTGCTCTGCATTGGACCAGCACAGTATCTGAGGCAAGGTAACCTGCCTGGTTTGGTGGCCTCCAACTACTGTGACCCCATTTCCAGGATGCAGTGGCCTCGCTACCACTGGGTCTACTGCTGTTCTCTGGTCAGCATATAGAGAAGGGGTTCATTGCAGGAACCCTCAACAAAAGGGCAGAACAGAGAGTGAACTGGGGCTCAGAGAAGTAAAGTGAGACCCACAGGTCCCAGAGGCAGTGTTCATGGAGATCCTATGTGAACCCTACCACAACCACCTTTTCCCCACCACTCTGCTGCCACTCTGTCCTGGGTGTTCCAGCCTGCCCTCTCCCAGCCTGGCCTATTGTAAGGGACACCAGGTGAAGTGAGAAGCATACTCTTGTCCTTGTGTGATCAAAGTCCAGTGTCTTCTGTTGCAATCTGTAGTTCCCTTGGGAAAGAGCCCCTCCCTGGCCGATAGGTGTCAGGGTATCTGCTCTGCAATCCACCAAGACCAGGAAGGTGAAGACTACCCTTCTCAGGGCCTGGGAGCTTAGATCTTGGTGAATCCACACCTGCTTATTAGGGTTAGGGCCACATTTCTGCTGGTCCAAGATGCTGTACAGACATGTCCCTTGGGGTCACTTATCACTACCCTCAGCTTGTGTCACCCCCAAGTCCTGTGCCCCACAGCCTCTCCTCCTGTGTATAGTGCCCTGCCCATGTCAGAATTGTGTCCCATGGTAGCATCACCAATGTCATGAACATCCCTGCTTTCAGCTGCCACATGGAACAGCAGCCCCAGTATTAGAGGCCTCAGAAGTCAGTAGAGGTGGTGGAGCTCTCAGGAGATGCTCCCACTGCTCTTATGGGGACATGAAGTCTCCACAAGGGGTGTGATATAAGTTCCTGCTGACAGTGGATTGCCCTGTCCAGGCAGAGTCTCTACCCATCACAGGCTCCCTTCAGGCTTGGGCTATCTACTACCCTTCATTCCTAGCAGCTGCAGAGTCTGAATGTCAATGAAATAAAGGTTTCAGAGACCTCATACTGCGAATGTGACCCACAGGAGTGATGGCCCCATCTGCAAGTACATCCAGGGTGTCCTCAACCCCTCATAACCCTCATCTAAGCCCCCCTAGGGCCCTAAGACCACATGGAGCTCTGGGGATGGAGGTTGGCTATGGGGCATCTGAGCATCTGGATACCTGGCAGGTATGAGGTACTCTAATATTCAAATGATGTGACAGGCAGGAGTAGAGCCCGAGGAGCTAAATGATGGCAAGACTCAGCTAGCCCTACAGGGTGACTGAATACTTGGAGTTGGTGACCCAAGGAAAACAGAGTTCATGACAACTGTTTCCTCCCACTCTTCCTCTGTCTTGTTCCTTTCTCTCGGGGACTCCTGGGGTCCTGCACATAGGCAGGGATGTCAAGCAGTTTTCTCCACCAGCACATGTGGGTAGTCAAGTTGTGCCCAGCTCTGACCCAGATATCCTCTACCCATTGTTCCTGCAGCTTCTATCTTGAGGGAAAGCCAGCATAGACCTTTAGACACACACTGAGGCCTCTCTATGTAGACCAGGCTGGTCTTGAACTCAGAGTTCTGCCTGCCTCAGCCTCCCAAGTGATGCAATAAAAGGCGTGTGCCACCATGCCCAGCTGGGGTCTGGGGTTTTCTAAGCACCTTAGTTTCAGCCAAAGGACAGTGGGACTCCCTATATACCTACTCCCTCCATCCTTCTCCCCTGGAAAAGCATCTCTAAGAAGGGCCCAGAGCAGTCCCTGGCCTGCATCATCTCTGAAAAGCATCCCAATTCCTGGCACTTTCTGGGAAAATGTAATGAGGGGTAGGTGTCTATCTTTCCTCCCCACCCACACAGCTACTTCCCATAGGGGCTAGTGACTGCCTTAGGGGGAGTCCCTGGAATTTGAACTCAGTCTAGGAATGCGAAGACCCAGGAGTTGATGGTCTATGTTCTACATGGTCAAAGAGGATAGACCTCATTCATGATCCACCTGCCTCTCAAGGGCTCTGGAGCCTGAAGTGTTGGATGGAGCTGTCCAGTCGTGTCAGAGAAGAGATCCCTTTCTTTCCCCTAGTATAGGTCTCTGTCCAGCAGAGGCAGGTCCCACACTGAGTGAGTCACTCACTGTTAAGTTCTCAGGGTGAGAGGGTAGAAGCAGAGCATGAGCTGTGGCCAGAAGCATTTCTGGGAACTGAGGTGGCCTCTGGGCCCTTATCTGATGTTGAACAGAATCTTTGAACTCAAGGCGGGAGGGATGTGGTTTACCGGAAGATGCTCCCGTGGGGTGGAAGTTTCCAGGAATTAATTGCTATGAGGACTCACTAGTCTGGGCCAGGCAGGGTCACACCTAGCTGTTCTGCCCACCCCCAACCTCACTGCCTCTCTACTAGTGGGCCCTTGCCTGCCTTATTCCAAAAAGAAGGGCCTGTGGTGATTCCTGCTGAGATTGCAGGAGGCTGCAGTCTGCAGCAACACCTTTCTCAGCCTGGCCTCTTCCCTGCATCCCAGAACTCCTGGGTCTACCCTGCAGCTTGGCACGTAGTGGTGGGCACTGCCTCTACAGGACCACCTCCTTCAGCTCCAATCTCTGGGACCTGAACAGACCCTTCACAACTCACAGCTCCCAGTAGATAACACCAGGTCCAACTCACAGGCTGGCACAGCTCATCTTAGGCCCTGAGGTGAACCTGTACAAACATGCACAGGTCCAGGGCTATGGAAAGTAGGAGGGTCTCTGGCTTCAAGGCAAGTGTGCAGTGCAAACCACTGCAACCCCTCACCCCACCCTGTGGAATCTCCTGCCATCTCTGCCTCATACCCACCAGCCGCCCACATGGAGTTTCCAACGGATGCAGGCTGTGGTACCTGCACATGTCGGTGCTTTTTGGGGGTGTCCCTCCTGTGGCAGCCCAAAGTGAAGTAAAGGCAAGGACTGGCTCCTGCTCAGGACCTAGGGCTATGGCTTGGAAGGCAGGATAAGAGATGCCCCCTTTGTGGGCTGCACATGCCTGACATGCTTACTCACCCTCTAGGGGACTGGCAGGCAGCTCCAAGCAGTGAGGGTGCTGTGCTGATGTAATGTGACTAACTATAACTAAAGTCATCAATAAGCACCCAGAGGTAGATTAGTGTCCACTCTCCAGCACATCCCCAGGAAATCTTGTGTAATCCTCGGGCTCTCTATGTTATAGATCCCAATGTCCTCCACCACTCTTGGAACCGATATCTCCTCCTTCAGTCTCCCAGGAGCCTGTGTGCTAATGGGGCTGTACCACTGGAAGGTATCCCATCTTCTCCCGTCTACCTGCTGTGAGCTATGGGGAGGAAAGAGAAGATGGGAGGCACTGGAGGGGGTGGTAGGTGGAGTTAGGATGGCACCCAGTTATACAGGTGCCTCAAGGGTGCTGCTGAGATCCCTCTCACGTGGTCTGCCACTCCCTGGACATCCATGCCAAGATGTCTTTCTTGGATCTTTCTGTGAGCGACAGCTGCCACTGCTTTGCTTGGAGGGTTACAGAGCCAGGCCCCAAGAGCAGAGAATGGGATCCGGGGTGTGGGGAGTAATTAGGGTCAAAGACATGTACTTCAGAGAACTTGCTTCATGCCAGAAAGTGCTGGGTGTGTAAAGTGGTCAAGGCCTGGGGCAGTGAGGTCAGGGCAAAGTCCCAAAGTACAGTCAGAAACCAATCTCCACAGGTGTCCCAAAGAGCAATAGCTCAGAGACTACAGGCTTAGTACATGGATGCCCAGTAAGTATGTGTCAGGTATGGTTGGCAAGGGAAGGAGGAGGTAGTTTGGATAAGAAGCCAAGAAGGCAATGTACATCCCCTCCTTCCAGAAGCCTCCTCAGTCTAGTGGTCCTTAGTGAGTGCTTATGCCTAATAATAATCCTGACTTGTGCCTCCATTGCTACCCCCAAGAGGAAGTCCTGAGGAGAGGCCTTGGATGCTCCTTTTTAAAAATATTTTTTTTTTATTATTTGTGTGCAAATGTGGGTATGTGTAAGGGCAGGCATGTCCACAGCACATATATGAAGTCTGAGGACAACTTGTAGGACTCTGTTCTATCCTATCATGTGATTCCCAGGGATGGAACTCAGGTCATCAGGCTTGGTGGAAGGTGTCTTTACCTACTGAGCCATCTCACCCACCTGCCCTCCCCTTTTTGTACCCTAGGAAAGACCATGGGCACAGGTAGACAAGGTGTCCCTAAGCGCAGCCATTGGCTCCTTGCTTTCCTTTGTCCCCAGAACACATCTAATCAGATCACTGGACAAGTGTTTATTGAAAACCATCTGCTTGAGGTCTTGTGCTGAACACTAAGTGCTCACAAAGGGCCCAAAGACCCCATTCTAGCAAGGCTAGTAAAAGAAGAAGCCAGTCATGAACACCTGACTATAGGGCCCAGCCATAATTGTCACCCTTCTGCAAGGTCTGGAAATTCATCATCATCTCCATCCTACACCCACTTCCACTGTTGAGGGGAGCAGGGCCAGGCCCAGGGCAGGGCACAGAGCAGAGACCCTGCTGCCTCCAAAGGGTCAGCCTGGGAAAGTCCTGGAAGGTCTGGCTTGGGGTGTAGAAAGACAGGCTCATGCCCACCTGTCCCCCAGCCGACTCTTTTCCTCTATCTGCTCCCCACGCTCTTCCTCAGGGAACTGGAAGCTGCAAGCATCCTCAACTGGTAGCACCTGCATCTCCAGGAGTGGCTGGGTCTCTGTGGTGAAACTATTATCAGCAGGTGGCCTGAAGCACATCTTCCCCTTCCCTGGGACACAACTGACCTCGGGGACACATGTGCTGCCTCCTCAGTTGCCAGATGTGCAGGCCCAACTGGACTATGGCTAGAAGGAGAATGAAGGCAGCCATGACAAGGAGAATGATGGTCAGCTGGCCATGCGACTCAGTGGGCATTGGCTCTGGTATGCACACAGCATTGTGGGTCTTGTTCCCAGGGAACGCGGTAAGAAATCCAAACTGGGCACAGCTGAGACAAAGGCATAGACACTGTCAGGTTTGATCACCCAAGTAGTCACACTGGGAGGACTGCTGCCCTCTGAGTCATTTGGGGGATGAATAGGAGCCCTCAGGAGTCACCACAGGGAAGGGACCTCAGAATGAGTCTAGGCTACCCATCCAGGGCCCCATGTAGGACTCACTTGGCCCAAGGTCTGCAGTAGCCTTCACGGCTTGCAGAGAAGGTACCCACAGCACAGTCGACACACTTGAAGCCAAACGTAATAGTCCCTGTGGACAGACAGATAGACTGCAGTGGGAACTGAGGTGAATGAGGAGGGAGGCAGGCTAGTAGTGTCCAGCCATTCACCATAGGTCTAATGGCCCCCGGACTAGGATCTGGATAGGCCATGCCTAATATGCCTGTTCTAGGGATGGCATGATCCATCTGCCCATGTGCAAATGGACAGGATAGATGCAAGACCTGGGCCATAGTCAGAGTAAGAGTCTGAGAACAGGCTGGGCATGGTGGCGCATGCCTTTAATCCCAGCACTCGGGAGGCAGAAGCAAGTGGATCTCTGAGTTCAAGGCCAGCCTGGTCTACATGGTGAGTTCTAGGACAGCTGGGGTTAGAGGGAAACCCTGTCTCAAAAAGACCAAAAAAAAAAAAAAAAAGTCTGAGAACAGACCACCACCTGAACAATCCCCACAGGCCCTCACAGCCAGCCCTAAGAGGCCTTCCATACCCTTATCAGGATGGAGAAGAGGGAGACGGGTTCTTCCAAAGCTATATACTAGCATGTATCCTAAGAATACTTGTCCCATCTAGCCCTTCTAAAACCCAGGATGCTGGTCCCTGCCTACCCAGCTATATGCAAGCATCCTTACATGCCTACACATGCTCATTGGGCATCTACACTAGCTTGGCCCCAGGTTAAAACCCTGGGCTTCTTGGGGATAAATATTGTCAGCAATAGCTTCCAAGGGACCTACCATGAGCCTGCACCTCCTGTCCTGGTGCGCAGGGGAAGTGCTTGCAAGTCTTGCACTGAGGGTCTTCACAGTGGTACTCCGGCCGGATACACACACAGCCCTCTTCAGGACAGGCCTCCTTACCTGGGCAGTGATAAGAGCCTCACCCACTGAGCAGAGCCCCTTTGCTCTTCAGAACTCCTCCTAATCCTTGGGGTGGTTGGAGTGCTATGCCTCCATCCTCAGTCAAGCCCAGGCCAAGAACCTGGGCTTTGCTCAACTCAGTGTCTCCCACTCACATGGCCAGCTGTTAGTATACATACCTCCCATTTCTCTAAAGCTATGGCTTCATAAGTCCCATTGGATGTGAGAGTTACTCAGTCCTAAGTCCCTGGGCTCATGCTGCCCCCTTCCCATCCTATATTTCTCCTCAGTAGTTACCTGCACTGCTGTCCATACCTGTCACCAAGATGTGGACCCTCAGAGCTGCCCCTCTCCATACCACAGGGCTGGCGCATGAAGTGCTAAGATGTTTTGCTTTGATCTCAGTCCACAGACTGCTGTTCACCCATAATTACAGGGCACAGACCGTTGACAAGGCAGAGGGGGGTGATAGGACCCCAAGCCAGACAGGGAGTAACCTAGGTGATGGCCAAGTCCGACCTTCCCAGCAAGTCAGGGGATGGTCCTCTTTTACCTTGGACCCCAGAACCCTCTTGGAGGAGAGGTTTCCAGCCCCTGTTGCCTCTGCTCCCAGACCTCTGACCTTGGATCACTGGTTCAACTGTGCCCTTCCACCTCCTTCTCAGTCCCAGACTGAAGGTTTTAGAGTCAGAAAGTTTACCCACCCACCTGTGCCCTGATTCCCACCCTCCTGGGTGACAGGAACCAGATGTGAGTATGGTACCCATCCTGGATCCCACTCCCCTCCTTCCTTTACCTGGAGCACATAATCTGCAGCAACGTACATTGGTGCCAGTCCCACGCTGGAAGCGGCCAGTGCCACAGCTCATCCCTTTGGCCAGGCCCAGCACACAGATCAGTGTGATTCCATACAGGGTGGCCCATGTTCCCATAGTGCTGCTCCCTGAGTCTTCAAATCTTGAGTCTTCCAGTTGGCTGATTTTAGGCGGCCCCAACCTGTTCCTACATGCCTTGTCCCCACCCTTCCCTCTGTACCTGCCCCCTTCTGGGGCTCCAGTCCAGCTCCCCCTACAGCTTCCTGCAGACAACTGTAGTGTTTGTAAAGACCTTCTGGGGCTCCAGCCCAGCCCCACCTACAGCTTCCTGCAGACAACTGTAGTGTTTGTAAAGACCTTCTGGGGCTCCAGTCCAGCCCCACCTACAGCTTCCTGCAGACAACTGTAGTGTTTGTAAAGACCTTCTGGGGCTCCAGCCCAGCCCCACCTACAGCTTCCTGCAGACAACTGTAGTGTTTGTAAAGACCTTCTACACTTGAAGGGGGTAGAATGAAGCCGCCCATCCTCCTTGAAGCCTCCTGAACTCCAAAGTGCTTCAGCTTCCAGCTGCTGAGGAGCCTGGGAGGTTACCTTTGGAATTAGAACAAGCCTCTTCCTACCCTGGGGTACCTGATCCAGCCAGGCTGCAGAGAAGAGTGTCCCATATATGCTCTGTTGCTGCTGCCACCTATGGGCATCCCTTGTTATTGTATTAAGTTCCTCCTTTCTTCTATCCCACAGAGCTCCTCCAGGCTGAGGACATCAGGATGGTCAGGGAGGGGAGACCAGAGCATTTACTATACCTTTCAGTGAAAGTTATCATAAACTGGGCATTCTTAACAGGCACCTGAAGCCAAGGGCAGCATGGTCTGCCCAGGTCCAGCCCTGATTGTAGGATCTGTTCCAGCTTGGATTTCTTGGCTCGCTTTCTGGAGCCACTTTCGTTTACTTCCTCACACATGTCTAGACAACAAGAAGGGACTCCCTGATGGAGCTATCAGGCCTCCACCTTATGGTGAGACTTTTCTGTCTCTCTGAGCCTCAATGGTCACTGATGAGTTCTAGAACCCTGCCTCTACCAGGAAGCCTCTCTGGATTATTCAGCCTTGCTTCCCAAGTCCTCCAGTTGAGAGCAAGCACAGGGGTAAATGGTGGGGGCTTCTGGGAGTAGTGGGGGTGGACAAGAGCATCTCAGAACGTGGCTATGGTTGTACCCACAGCAGGAGGTATGGAGACCATTGTGACTGTGGCAGGCCCAGGAATCCTGGTAAAGATGCTCTTTCAGGTTGCAGCTGGAAGGAAACTAAGGAAGCAGAAAATGTTCGAAGTTGTCAGCAGTGTGATTCCTGTTGCTCTCCAGCCTCAGGTTGTAAAGCCTCCTGAGAGACAACCCTGGTCACTGCAGAGTGGGAAGGTTTCTGGGTGCTATACTCCAAGGTAACCACGCCAGAACCCCTTCTTTGAGAAGCCTGGAGATCTGTTTACTCCTGGCCAGGGAGGTGGCTCTGAGTGCATGGGCAGAAGGAAAGCCTCCCAACTATACCTGGACTCCAGATAAAGGTGTTAAGGGAAGGGGCTGAAGAAATGGCTCAGTGGTTAAAAGCACTTGCTGTTCTTGCAGAGGACTTGTTTTTAGTTCCTAGCACCCACATAGTGGCTACAACTATCCCGTAACTCTGGTTACAAGGGATCCAATGCCCTCTTCTGGCCTATATGAGCATTGTACTCATGCAGTATGCTTACATACATGTAGGCAAAACATTCATACCCATAAAATGAATTTAAAAGTTTTTAAAGGTGTTGAAGGACCAGGTATGGTGGTGCATGCCTTTAATCCCTGGGACTGTACTTGGGAGACAGAGGCAGGTGGATCTATGTGAGTTCAAGGCCAGCCTGGTCTACACAGTGAGTTCCAGGCCAGCTGGGGCTACAAGGAGACCCTGTCTCAAAAAGACACCCCCCCAAAAAAAAGGTGTTGATGAAAGAGGGGCAAGGCAGTCTGGGCTGTGTTCCTGCCCATTAAAAAAAAATCTAAGATGCCAAGCATGATGGCACATGCCTTTAATCCCAGTACTTAGGAGGCAGTCAGGTGATCTCTATGAGCTCAAGGCCAGTCTCATTTACATTTCTAGGCCAGCCAGGACTACAGAGTGAGACACTGTCTCAAACAAGCAAACAACAACAAAAATCTAAGGCATCAGCCGGGACCATGCCTGCACAGTATCACCTCCAACCCTGGTGAGCCACACATGCCATCTCCTACCAATCATTGTATCCCTGTTCTGTAGGCAGGAGCCTCCACCACAGGGTAAAGATAGCGAAGCCTTGATCTACCCCAAGAACACTGCATGCAGTGTATGCTGGAGGTGTTTCATAGGGGTTGTGGCCCTGGTGCCATGTCCCAGCTCAGCCATGGTGAGATCCACTTGGTGCAGGCATGCACGGCAACATATAGGCTGTTGGAGAGCTCCCTAAAGGTTTCTTCCCTGAGACCCAGTGTGCCTGGACCAGCCACACAGGGACCACAGAGATAAAAAGACAGAACAGGCCGGGCGTGGTGGCGTACACCTTTAATCCCAGCACTTGGGAGGCAGAGGCAGGTGGAGCTCTGTGAGTTCAAGGCCAGCCTGATCTACATAGTGAGTTCCAGGACAGCTGGGGCTACAGGGAGACCCTGTCTCAAAAAGACCAAAAAAATAAAAAAAAGACATAGAACATACACCTGGGGAAATGCTTTAAGCAGATGATATCAACAAATGTCAGCACCAATATCAGACTTCCTATCCCACCCACTTCTGGGTAATGACTACAAGGGACTCCCAAGAATAAGCAGCCTCTGTAACTGGGTGGTGGGCAGAAGTGATTTTTATCTGCTCAGTGTTATTTCCCTTATTTTTTAAGCAGCTCTTTGTATTTCTATATGGTTTGACTATATGGTGAACCTGTTCCAGGCAGCAGAGGGTCTTGGCATCTTGGCCCTGTGAAGAATTCCCATGCCAAGATGGGGCTTCAATTGAGGCAGTTTAGGGAGTTTGGGGAGTGAGGGGTATAGAGAGTATGTGTTTGAGATAACACCAAAGCTAAGAGAAAGTAAATCTAGTGTCTGCAGAGGCAGGGTCAGGGGTGTCCAGGCTGGGAAGAGGCCCAAGAGCTCCAAATGGGCAGGAGTCATGAGCAAAACTGGAGGGCTTTGCCCAGAGGGGAGGAGGTATGGGTATGACCTGTTCAGTGTGAGGAGTAAGCCTCTTTTTTACAGTCTCTAACCTTCCAGACCCCAGAACATGTACCTCCTTCTGACACACCCCAGCTTCTTGCCTGGCTCCTCCAGGCTTGGACACCCCTATGGGGTGGGGGCTGCTGATTAGTCTGTTGTTCATTCCTCATAGGCCTAAGGTGAGGTTGTACATAGGCATCCGGTGAAGGGCAATTAGTAGACTAATAGATGTTTCCCTTGGATAGGGGCAGCTGGAATCTGTCAGAGAATGGGAAGAAAGAGGTGGGACAGGAGCCAGGATCAGAGATGGGTTTGTCTAGCCAGCCGTGTGGGTCATAGTGCCTTGGCATACAAGTTACAAGATGCTTCAGCATGCAGAAGGAGGGGCTTGAGACCACCATTTATCTGGCGACACGTAGACCAGATGGAAGACAGGAAGGGTGACAGGTGCAGCCCTTAAGGTCAGGCCAGTGGCAAGAGCCAGGTAAAGGCTATCTTCACTGCCTCCCAGGCTTCCCATGCCTCTTTACAAAGCAGCTGACAAAGCCCAGTGCTGCCTGTTAGTGATTCCTAGCATGCAACATGTGGCACCGACCTGGGCTTTCTTGGCTTTTAGTTTTGCTCGCATAGTCAATCATCACTTGACCATTTCCATAAGCATCCAGGAGCTTCCTGCTTTCAGTTCACTGAGTTTCTGTTGGGAACCCATGCTGCCTGAGGAATGCTGCCATTTCCAGATGCTGTTCCTAGAATCCAATGCAGAGGAGGGGAGCTACAGGACCCTGGGACCTTAGGGTGGGTTACAGGTTCTCTGTCCCTCAACACCAAGGTAATGCCTGCCTGTGGGTCTATATGAATTTGTTGCAATTGATCTGTCTGCTCTGCTGTCAGTATGGATAATTAAGTTTTTTTCACCTCACAACTATTTACATAAAATCTCCATGATCATGTTCAAGAACACTTGTTTATGGAGGATAAATGATTTCAGGACAGATGAAGTTTGGTTCAAGCAGCAGCCTCCATTTTTCCTTTCTTTTTTTTTTTTTTTTTGGTTTTTTGAGAAAAACCATGACATCACTCAAATAAAAGGGAAAGATTGCAGAAGATGTTCAAGAACAGGAATCAAACTTTATAGCCTATGAAAGAAAGCTCATTCTCAGCATAGCACAAGGCTGGATGACATAGTGTCAACAAACTTTTTTTTGTGGGGAGTAAATGTTTCCGGACAGTTGAAGTTTGGTTCAAGCCACAGGCTCCATTTTTCCTTTTTTTTTTTTTTTTTTTTTGGCTTTTTGAGACAGGGTCTCCCTATAGCCACCTGGAACTTACTATGTAGACCAGTCTACTATGTAGACTCACAGAGATCTGCCTGCCTCTACCTACCAAGTGCTGGAACTAAAGGTGTGTACCACCATGCCCAGCAACAGCCTCCAGTTTTCCAACACAGCTGACTGACTGGCTGCTACATGGAGCCAAGGCCATTTTCAGGGATTCCCAAGGCAACACCTTAGTGGTTTCAGGGACCATCACTCACTTTTCACCACTTGTGGGACTAAAGAAAAAGGGCAGCCCTGGATCGGCTGCCCAAACCACAAGTCAGAGGGGGACCATGGTTCATGGGCCCTTCGGTGACCAGGTTACCCAGGCCCTGCTTGCCAGGGCCCTCCCCACTTGGCTAAGGTGTGTATGCTCAGGAACAGGTCTTTGAGTGGACCTTCACTTTGACCTAGGACCCAGTCCCACCAAAAAAGGGTATAACCTTAGCCCCCCAGTGTCAGTCACAGACTCACAGTTGCTAGCATGTTTATTGGGGGTACTGCTAGGCAGGTAGTATGCACAGCATACATAGGAGAGCCCAGAGCCAGCCCAGCACCTAGAATGGTGTGGAGGGTGCTGGTGGGCACTAGGATATGGGGTGCCCCTGCCTCATAAAGCTACTCCTGAGGTGTTGCTCAGATCTTGGCCAGGGTAAAATGTGTGTCAGCCTGCTCCTCTTGGATGGGGGTCCTGAAGCTGTTTCCCCCTAGGAGAAGGAAAGTGGGAGAAGGCAGTGAGGGCATGAGTCTCACCCCTTGAGGAAGTAAGCTGTATTGGGCCCACAGTGGGCACTTACCATAGGGTTTTGGGGCATCAGGCAACTTCCAGGCCTTTTGGAGCAGGTGCAGGGCCAGCAGAGCAGTCAATGGGGCCAGCAGGCCAAGGCCTAGGCCTAGGACAGCAGCAAGTGCAGGGCCTGTGAGGAGAGGCCAGCTGAGTGAGCCCTCCACTTTTCCTTCTCTCCCCATTCCCTTCCTAGGCCTGGCTCCCTTACCTCTGGGAGCCTCCAAGGAGGGTGTAGAGGGTGACCGAGAAGTCCTTGGCCAGACTGTGGTAAACTGGGCCGTGGTTGGCCTGACTGTAGGGCCTTGGGTCTCCCAGAGCAGGGTCGTCAGGAAGCTTCTGTCCTCACAAGACTGTGTCCAAGATGGCACTAGCTGGGCGCTGGGACCATCTTCCAGATAAGGTGCAACTGAGGGTTTGGGGTGTACATTAAGCAGAGACAGTAATGGAAGCTACACTGGGTCACCCTCAACTCTGCTACAACCTTCATTCCCAGGCCTGCCTCTGCTTCTACATTTACCTTGCTTCCATCCCTGCCCTATGTCTAAGTGGGGCTCTGCACTCTCTCAGACCCTACCCTGCACTTTTGAAGCCCCCTGGAGGAGAAGTGCAGTCCCCCTGCACTTGGGGACTGGCACATTCCTAGAGCCTGGGCTAGGATCTCACGTGACCTCCGCCCCCCCTCCCCCGCGCCATCTTCAGAGCTCCCATAGGGTTATGTTGAGGGGTAGGTGTTAGGAGGCTTCCCTGGTCCATGGATTTCTATTCCCTGACCTGGCCTATTTGGACCCCAGCTCCTAAGTCTCCAAACCTCTCCCATCCTCCAATCCTTAGCAATCGAGTCAGCCACAACACTCACTTGGTCCAGGGCTTGCAGGCCTGGTTGTTGCCTGGGGAGAAGTGACCAGGAGGGCAGGGAACACAGTCTGAGGCAAAGATATGGGATAGGTCAAGTGTCTGATGCCACCAGGTGAGCCCTGGAGGGGGCATTGCTGGTCAGCCCACCAATGCAAGTGGATAGAAGGAGGGGTTTGGCTTCTGTAAGCTCCTCCCTTCCCACATTCCACCCACTAGCACTGATCAGAGAGCAGACCAGGAGTCCCAATCTTGGAAGAGGGGCTTTGGGCCCCAATGGATGAGAGGCTCTGGGCCCAAACTAGTTGGAAAGATGCTGGGGAAGGTGACAGTGTATGAGGTGGGAACATGGCTTATTTACTCCATTATCAAGGGCATGTCTTGAGAGGGCCAGGACCCATAGACCCTGACCACCTCACATACACTGGCCATGGACAGACATATATCTGCCCACTGTAGGGGTCACCCTGAGGCCCACCAACTCCAGTCTTGTGGCTGCTGTCTTGCCAAGGCTGGGTGCCTGACCTGCAGTGGCAGACAGTATCCTGAGTAGGTGTGCAGTTCTGCTTGAGTTCACTTCCACTTCCTGGAGAGGAAGATCAGATGGGACTATGGATGAGTCTTGCGCATGCCCCGTGGACAGGGTAGGACAGAGTGGACTTTCCTCCCCTTAGTGGCACAGGAGTAAAGCTGAAGCTCAGGAAACTATGGCAGCTCAGCTACAGGCTCTTCTTCTGAGATCCTCTCCTGGCCATTCTATCCTTCCTGGTCATGCGGCCCTGGAGAAGGCTATAGAGCTGGCATAGGGTAGCTGTAGCCTCTCTTCTCCGCCCTCTTTCTGTCTCCAGCCTGGAGCAGCTGAATCAGTATTTTCTGAGTTCCCTTGCCCCAAATCCTGGGCCTTACCCACTAGAACAGCTAGGGTAAGGCCACATGGTAGACATGCTCTACACTAGTTTCATGAGGTCCTAGCTGAGCCTTTACCCCCAGAGAACAGAAGTGCCCTGAGAGATGCCCTGGCTATTCAGGGCCCCTGATGAAAAGGATGCACTGTGGTTTGGAGTTAACTTCTGCAACCTCATGAGGATATGGGCACCTATGGTGTGGCTGCACCCCTTGCTGGGCAGGATAGTGGGGTCAGTAAGAGGAGCTCACGTTGGTTGCACTGTGTACATTCCTTGCAGGTATCATAATTGACTGCCTCATTGTAGAAGCCAGGTTCACACAGGTGGCAGTGTCCCTGGTGTGATCACAGCAGTTCACCATCTCACTGCCTGTAGTAGAACCCAGAAAGGTAGGTAGTTCTGCCCAGGACCCAGGACTGTGGGGACAGCGCTCTGGCTCTTTCAGAATTAGACTCTTGGCTGGCCCTCGGTCTCAGGTCCTCTGAAGCATCATCTATATCACCTGAAGTCACTCACCCCCACGATGCCTGTGCCTGTGTCTCCATCATTGCCCCCTAGACATCCCCCTCCCCTGCATCCCAAGGCCAGGCCACTCACCTGGCTGGCACTCATGACAGCACCTGTGGCCATTGGGATAGGTATTCCCGACACAGTTGAGCTTGGCTGCAGCTCCAAATGTGAGACCCAGGAGCAGAAGGGCTGTGGGCTGCTGAACCCCCACATACATCCTTGTCTGGTCTCTGCCTTCACAGGACTCTGGGGTTTTTCCTTGCAGGATGTGGCTATAAGAGCTATGGGGGAGGGGCAAGAAGAGTGGGTGGAGAGGGAAGAAGGTATGTGAGCATGTTTATGCCTGTGTTCTTGTGTATACGGCACAGGCCTATGTTGTTCCACAACCAGATGGGCAGTATGTGTTTAGGATCACTAGAGCTTAAAATCTTTTTTTTTTTTTAAAGTTTGTATGCGCTGGGCCTGGTGGTGCATACCTATAATCCCAGCACTTGGGAGGCAGGGGCAGGCGAATCTCTGTGAGTTCGAGGCCAGCCTGTTCTACATAGTGAGTTCCAGGCCAGCTAGGGCTACAAGGAGACCCTGTCTCAAAAAGACCAAAACAACAACAAAAAAGATTTTAATTATGTTTATGCTGGCTGTAGGGCATGTGCACAGTGAGTGTTGTGCCCAAGGAGACCAGAAGAGAGCTAGAGTTACAGGTTGTAAGCTACCCAGGATGGGTGCTGGCAGCCCAACTTGGATCCTCTGCAAGAGCAATGTGATACTAACCACTGAGCCATCTATCCAGTCTCTTTTTGACTTTTTTTTTTTTTTTTTTTCTTCTTTGGGACAAGGTCTCCCAGTAGCCCAGCTGGCCTAGAACTATGTAGACCAGGCTGGCCTTGAACTCACAGAGCTCCACCTGCCTCTGCCTCCTGAGTGCTGGGATTAAAGGTGTGTGCCACCACACCTGGCTCTTCTTCACTTTTTCAGACAGTATTATGTAGATCAAGCTGGCCTCAAACTCATATGTAGCTAAAGATGACCTTGAACTCCTCATCCTCCTGCTTCCATCTCCAGAGTGTTGGGATTACAGGTGTGTCCCACTAGGCTTAGCACAGGCTTTTTTCTTTTTTTTTTTTTTTTTTTTTGGTTTTTTTGAGACAGTCTATAGCCTGTAGCCCCAACTAGCCTTGAACTCTCAGAAATCCACCTGCCTCTGCCTCCCAAAGGCATGCACCACCTGGTTAGGCTTTCTTTTTTTATGTACCAGTATCCCTCTGATTATACCACTACCCTGAAGGAGAAAACTGGGATTGGCTAGGAAAGGGTAGGAAACTTTTCTGCATCCCTTTTACACCTTTAAATTATGACAAGACATGATTACCAATCCCCAAATTAATTTTAAAATTGCACACTAGTTCTATATATACATGGTGGTACATACCTACGATCCCAACTTTTGAGAGGCTAAGGCATGATGATCGGAAATTCCACGCCAGTCTGGGCTATAGAGCGATAGTCTGTTTTAAAATAAAAATTTAAAAAAAAAAACAAAAATTAAGTTTTGGGGATAGTTCTGCCGCAGGGTGAGATGAAGGACTGGGGCTGGAAACCCCCCACCCAGTATTACATGTGAAAGCAGAAGTCCCCAGCCCTCGTGTGGAAACTCCTAGCACAGACAGCCAGGCTGGGCTAGGAAGTGAGTAGAGAAAAGCCAGGGTGGGACAAGAGGCCACAGGATGCCCACCCCATACTTCTGAAGTAGTGAGTGTTCTGGGAAAGGGACCTCAGGGCATCCTAGGCAATGTTCCCCAATTCTGATGAGCAGACAGAAAGAAGATCCAACCCAGGGATGGGAGAAGTCACACTTGCCACATGGTCTCTCCTGAAGTCAGGTAGACTTGAGGCACAAGTTAAGAGTGGGGCCCTACTCGCCTCCTCTGTATGACAAGATAATAGGGAGAGTTAAAGCAGCTCCCACAAACTCCTGCTCCTTGGGCACTATACTGCAGGTCATCAGAACATTTGAAAGACCAGGTGTCACTATGCAACAGTTGTCTGCCCAAGAATGCAGCTGGCTTCCAGGGTTACACTGTACCCTTACCTGAACAGAGGATCCTGCATGCCACCTCAGTTGTGACCCTCCAGGTCAAAGCCATGAGACAGAACAGGGTGGGGAAGGTGGTCAAGTTTGGCAGTCATAATCTGCCAGGAGGTGGACCATATTCTAGAGCAGTGTGTGCTGCCATTCCAGGACACCCAGAGGCTGAGGCCTGCTGGGACCTTCCTGCCCACACCATGAAGTTTGAATTCTTTTTTTTTTTTTTTGTCTTTTTGAGACAGGGTCTCCCTGTAGCCCCAAATGACCTGAATTCACTATGTAGACCAGACGCCAGGCTGTAGCTTGAATTCTTTAGTCGTTCATCTTTGTCTAGAAACCAGCCAAGGTTTCCAGTGCCACCATACCCTCATGACCAGCAGGAACCCCCTATATTACACAGAAGTGGGTCCCTGTGGAAAACACCAGGTTACACCCAAAAGACACCCAAAGCAGGCCCAGGATAGTCAAAGAGTGCCAGCTGTCTCAACATACTTGTTTCACCATCGGAATATCAAGCAGTGGGGTCCTGGCAGGTCCCAACCTCAAGACCCAATTTGGCCCCACATACCTCTTCTCATATATGGAATTTTACCAACACTTTTTCTCCAGCCCATACTATCAGATCCTGTTCTCATTTACTACCACCAAGAGAATCAGTGTTTAATGGGAGCTACAAGCCCCTGATAACCAACTGCCCACTGCAAAAGCTTCTACTAGGAGCCACCTAGCCAATGTTCCCATTGTTCTGCTTGGTCTTTCCACCAAAAGCAAACACACACTAGAAACAGGTCATTCTATTTTAAAGTAATTGACAACAAATATCTGTACTTTCTCATACTGCAGGCTAGGATCCTGTGTGGCTATGAGAGGCTTGCAGACAAGCATGGGATGGCCTGCTAGTCCTTACCAAGGATCTATGGGGCTGATCATTTCCAGAGAAGCATGTTCTAATTTTATCTTAATCCTTCAGTTTTCAAGGCAACAGCAAGTTGCATTATTTCCCATTGGGTGATGAACCCCATGGAGGGCCCAGAGCTCCTGGCCCTGAAGTATAGCAACCTCAACTGAACCATTATTTAGCAATTCTTGGGAACAGTGTGACAACTGAGAGAGATTTGGCCAAGTAAATGCCACTCAGCCCAGTGACTGGTATAGGAAGGCTGTTGCCTCAGACACACACTGGAGGAACACAGCCTATTGAGCACATCTTTAATAAACCTGGGCCATGCTGTGGCAGGAGCTGGGCCGGAGCATGTGGACACAGCAGCAGGAGGAAGATTCTAGGACAGCCTGTTAGGGGCCCATGGCAGCCCTCAGACACGGGACAGGTGGCATCCCCAGACCCATTGAGAGGCCAGCCAATCATGGGCCTCACTGGACCTCACTGGACCACAACCCCCTCAAGGTATGGGGAGGGTCAGACAGGAGATAAGCAGCCTGATCCCAGTCAAGGGCTGAGGGTGTGCTTAGAACTCCTCATGCACGTTGCGAGCATAGTCCATCAGCTTGCTGCCAGTGAAAAACTCGCTATACTTGAGGATCTCCTCAGGCTCCAGGTGGTGGTTCTGGTTTTCATCAGCAATGGCGATCATCTGTTTGGCTTCATTGAGGGCATTGTATTCGTTCATGGGGTCCATGTAGTTCTGTGGTGGGAGTCAGGTACAGTCAGTGGCCTCCTACCAAGCACCTTCTCAACAGGGAGGCCCTGCGCCCACAGCCCCTAGACCTGCATGTTGGTCACTTCAGAAGTGGGTCTAATGTGCTTTCCCTTCTGGTCCCATAAAGGAGGAACGATAAGAATCCCCCTAACCCAGGGCTGGGGATGCAGCTCTGTATGGAAAAATTGCCTAACATGTTTAAAGGGCTGGGTTCCACCCCACACACACAAAAAAAGCCTAACACCTTCCACAGATGGTGCTGCTACACAGGGTTGCTTCCTAAAAGCCAGTGGTTCACTGACAAAGGGCTTCACAAGACCTTCCCATCTCTCCACTCTGAGCTTTAACACTGACACCCACTGGTTCAGGTCATCATGTAAGCAGCCCCTTTATCTTGGGGGCCTTGCTACAGGCTCAGCCCATAGCATCTAAACCTAGGGCCATCCCTGGGGAACACCCAATCCTTGAGCACCCTTGCTCACCTCTAGCTCTTCCATGGTCACAATCCCATCATGGTTGGAATCAATCAGCTCCTCAAACTCTTTTTTTCTGTCTTTTACCCAGTTGTCATCAATGTCTTGCCCTTGCTGGTTCTCAACAGTGCCCACAGGCAGGGAGATGAACTCAGGAAGAGACAGCTGTTTGTCACCGTCCTGGTCTAAAGATGACAGGGTTGGAGGAAGGTGGTGATCAGTATGAGCTTTACCCAAAACTCAATGGGTGCCACTCAAAGACCTCCTTAGAAACCATATCAGGCCTCGCCCACCCACCCTGGGGCTGGGCTTCCCACTCAGCAGTGTAGCATTCCCAGTCCATTAGTTACCCCTCAGTCCCAGAACACTGCCAGCACAGAGACAGGCCTTACCCAAGTCCCGAACAATCTCCTTAACCATGAACTTGAGCATGCCCTTGCTGTGCTCGGGGTGAAGAAATGACAGGAACTCATCCTCAGTCAGCAGCAGGTCTGCAGGAGGATTGTCTGCCTGATACCAGCGATCTTTAAGGTTCTCAAGGACTTCCTGTGCTGAGAAAGGTACATCTGTGAGCACCTTGGCAATGTTGGACCCTAGTGCAAACACTGACAAGATTCCAAGAGGAGCGGCCAGGACTCAAGAGGGCCATCACTTTCCAGGCTCAAGTCTAAGGGGCCAGCCTACCCAGGAAAGCCTGGCCCTGGGCAAGGGATACACAGGATCCCATTACTGCCCAACCCACCTTCTCAGTACACTCTGAGCTGTTTGTTCCTCAGCAGAAATGGAAATTTCACTGTGAGGCTGACTCACCCTTATCGGTGTCTACAGGAACAAAGGTGTCATTTTTGTTCCTCTCTACTTTTTTTTTCACGTGCAGTATCACAGAGGGCACAGAATGCAGAAAACCCAGTTTCTAGAAATGAATGAGGTAATGAACAGAGCTTCCCATGGACCCTCCCATCTGGACCAAGGACAGTCTCTGGGCAGATGGCCTTGTTTTCTAGAGCAATGGCTACCTATGCGCCCCTGAAGTCCCCCAAGTCCCTAGAGCAGAAAGGCATCTTTATCCATTCTGGGACTCACTGTGGTCAGTGACCAAGTCCTGATGTCTAGGCTTCCAGGTTGCTCAGCTCCAGGAACCCCAAGATCCCTGCCTACCTACATGGCTTCACTATGGTGCCCAAACTCTGCACTCGGCCACATCCTGAGAGCAGCAGCATCTCCATGACCCATCATGTACTCAATCATCACAGACAGGTCAAGTAGCCTTTACACAATAGTAGATCCTATGGCAATCTAATCTATGAAACAATACTCATTTAAAGGATGATGGAGAATGGGTTGTTGTGGCACAATCCTATAGTCCTAAGTACTTGGGAAGCTGAAGCAAGCAAATCACTTGAATGATCCTGTCTCAGAAACAAACAAACAAAAGTGGGGCTGAAGAGATGGCTCAGCAATTAAGAGCAAGCACTGGCCTTTCTTCCAAAGGACCTGGGTTCAATTCCCTACACCCACATGGTGGCTAAAAACCACCTGTAACTCCAGTTCCAGGGGAATCTGATGCCGCCTTCTGACCTCCACAGGCATTGTACAACATGGATACACTTACACACATGCAGGTAATATACTCATACACATATAAAAAATAAACAAATAATAAATAAATAAAAATGATGTAAGGCAGACTCTCCCCCAAGACGTGAACTATGTGCAAAGGAAGAGCCATAGGCATTACATGGGCAGATGTAAAGTGCAGGCTTCTAACCTCAGGATCATACCAACTGCTCAGATCCTGCCATAGAAAATCAGATGAGGAGGCAGGCATGGTGGTGCAAGGCTTTAATCCCAGCATTTGGGAGGCAGAGAGGCAGGCAGATCTCTGTGAGTTCAGGGCCAGCCTGGTTTACAGAGTGAGTTCCAGGATAGCTGGGGCTACAGGGAGACCCTGTCTCAAAAAGACCAAAATAAAATCTCAAAAACTGTACATAAAATGAAAACTTAAACATTCTTAGAAACCTTATGATTAGAAAAAGAAAAAAAGAAAATCAAATGAAGGCCTCACATTGTGTGGAGTTTAAAGGATGTAAAAACAGACTGAAGAAGGTCAGACACCACTGAGTAGGAACTGGGACCTCAGCATGGAGAACCTTGACAAGGTAAATTCTAAACACCTCCTCTAAGTCCTGAGGGCAAATAGAGCTTCACAGGAACATCCCAGGCTCCAGATGCAGGAGTGACATGTCCCAGACAGGACAGATAGCTAAGTAAAATGGCTAGAGTCAGACCACATCCCAAAGGCATCAGAGAGGACAGCTTCAAGAACACAAAGCTCTCAACTGCCAGGAAAGGCATCTCCAAAACTGCTAACAAGCTGGACAGGCATACCTAGCCTCACCACAGGAGCAGGACAAGGGCCCATGGTCCCGCTGCAACAGACAGCATGAAACAAAAAGACAGTGGTGGAAACACAAACAGAATAAGACAGGAAAAAGCAGGCAATTCTTTTGGGAAGAAGAGAATAATGTCCAATTTGAGGGCTCAGAAAAGGACAGGACTTAGAACATCCTAGGGAGGCTGAGGCAGAACTGCTGAAAATCCAAGGCCAGTCTGGGCTACAGTGTGATAGCCTGTCTAAAAAAGGACAAAGAGCCGGGCATGGTGGCGCAAGCCTTTAATCCCAGCACTTGGGAGGCAGAGGCAATTAGAGCTCTGTGAGATCAAGGCCAGCCTGGTCTACATAGTGAGTTCCAGGACAGCTGGGGCTACAGGGAGACCCTGTCTCAAAAAGACCAAAAAAAAAAAAAAAAAAAAAAAAAAAAAAAAGACAAAGAAAAGGACAGAACTAAATACTTATCATCATGGCACTGGGATGGATGGTCAGTGGAGGTTGCCAGGGTCTCTGTGCTACTAGAAAGGGTAAGGGGCTGCGTCATAGATTATGATCTGTTAAAGTCAGAGGCTCTGGACAGGCAGAGTGTAGGTGTGGGGTATGTACATCTGCCAGAAAGAGCTGTAAACAATGTGACCAGCCCATGAGTGACAGAGGCAGAGGGCACCACAAGTCCTGATTCTAAGCAGAGTCAGACAAGGGCTGTGAATGAATTTCCAGATATGACCAGGGAACAAGGGGAAGGGGAAGGAGCCTTGGGCTAGAGGCAGTAATGAGTGAGGTCCCTTAGTCATGCTTAACAAACCAGCTATCCAGACTTTCCTCCTGACACTCACCTCTGGAGGCACCCCACCCCCACATGCCAAAGACTGGCATGACTCTGACATTCCCTGCAAACTACTGTCCATACCTCCACCTGGAAGTGGTATTGCTCTTGAGGGCCCAGGGCACTGCCTAATGCTGGCTTTACTGCAGATGTCACTGTGAAGCCCTGCTGACCCTTAACAAAGGCTACTCCCTCTACTAAGAGCCTTCCCCCTTTCAGATCCAGGTGCTCCCTGCCTCCACTACAAAATACCAGATCCTAGGTTTCAAGCCAGGGCAGAGTCAGTCTTATGTCTTACAGCATTCAACTTCTCTTTATGGTCTAACTACATAATGACAATGACATGTATAATCTGCTATTGAAGGTGCTGTCTCCAGTGGACTCTGTGTCCAAGAACAGCTGGCTAGCTGCTTGCCATTCTGCCAGACCTAAGAGAGCACTCAGATGTTGGTGGATCATGGGCACCAGTTTTGCAACCTCTTTTTTGATGGTCAATACTAACCTATGCTGGATCAGCTGTCCCAGTCACCACATGTACATGCACATCCACACACATACATGAAGACACATTTGTGTCTCTGGACACTCCAACAAGCTGTCCCCAGGGCTCTCACCTGGCATCTAAAACACAATTGTGCTGCTAGAGTCTCTCTGCTCTACTTTTTGGTTTTTTTTAAATATTTTATTATTTTTATTTTCTGTGTATGAGTATTTCTTGCATGTATGTGAGTGCACTTGTGTCATGCAATGCCTCAGAGGTCAGAAGAGGGCTTCGGATTCCCCTGGAACTGGAGTTAAGGACAGTTTGTAGGCTGCCATGTGGGTGCTGGGAATTGAACCCGCATCCTCTGCAAGAGCAGTCAGTGCTCTAACCCTCTGAGCCATCTCTCCAGCCCCTCTCTGCTCTACTTTTTTTTTTTTTTTTTTGAGACAGGGTCTCCCTGTAGCCCCAGCTGGCCTGGATTCACTATGGAGACCAGGCTGGCTTTGAACTCACAAAAGATCCGCCTGCCTCTGCCTCCCGAGTGCTAGGATTAAAGGCATGCACCACCACGCCTGGCTTCCGCTCTACTCTTAACCAGCCCACCCCATCCCAGTAGTGACCCAGTATCCAGCTGGCTGGGTCGCAGTACTCACTCTCCTCATCCACTTTGAGCTCCTCATGATTCTTGATGGCAATAGCAACGTCCCTTTCATTGTGGCCTTTGCTTGCCAAAAACTTCACTTTATATTCATCCCAGGACACATGGCCTAAAAGAGCAGATCACCCATCAAGATGCTTAATAAGGCAGGCTGTAAAGAACAGTTATTTTAGGTCATCTGCTAGAAATCCTTGGGTCATAGGCAGCCACAGGGCAGAGGGTACAAACTACCAGCTCCACATATGTTGCCAGGGTGGCAATGAGGGGCAGAGCAGCCAGCACCCACACAGTCCATGGTTTTAGCCAGTGCCGTATGAATAATTCCTCACCTGTAGAGTCAGTTGGGGTCTCTATCCCTCAGGACCAAGTATCCCACAGGCTACTAGCAGAAGAGGGAAGAGTGCCAGGAGGAACCCTACATTTCTTTTTTTTTTTTTTTTTTTTTTTTAATTTTTATGTGCATGTGTGTATTGCCTGCACGTAGGTAAGTGCACCCATGTTGTGCAATTCCCACGGAGGACAGAAGAGGCTGTCAGATCCCTTGGAACTGGAGTTACAGACAGTTGTTAGCTGCCTTGTGGGTGCTGGGATTCGAATTCGGGTCTTCTGCAAGAACAACCAGTGTTCTTAACCGCTGAGCCATCTCTCCAGCCCGGAACCCCACATTTCTATTGAGTTACTGGGTCTTCTGGTTTGTTGAGAAGCATCTCACTATATAGCCTGCCTGCCCTTGAACTCTAGATTCTTCTGCCTCAGTTCCCTTGAATTACAGGATTACAGACATGTAAGAGCTTGTATTTTTCAGTTAAAACACTTGGGTCACAGCTGAGGAGAAAAGTGTACGCCATGCAAGTATGAGGGTCTGAGTTTGAACCCCTAGCACCCACATAAATGCTGGCTAGTGTGGTAGCCCAGCTGTAATCCTGGTGCTGAGTCAAGGGATCTCTAGAGCAAGCTGGCTAGCCAGACTAACAAAATTGGTGAGCTCTGGGCTCAGGTGAGAGACTCTGCCACAATAAAGGTGGAGAGCAATCAACCTCTGTCTCCATCATGCATGTTTACACATGTGTACCTGCACACATTTGCCCCCACACATATGAATACACACACATACATCCATACACAGACAAAATTTTTTAAAAAGCCCACTTCAGTCATACATGGTACTTGTTTTGTGTACGCTTTAGTTTCAACAATCACTCAGCTACCATGAGAAACAAACTCATGCCTTGAGCATCCCCATGCTCACTGTGGCTCTGGCCTCTTACATTCTTCCATGACTTAGCCTGAGGACATCTGCCAGGTCCCACTCATCAAGACTACAATATGCAGCCTGAGTCCACCCACTGAACCTTCTGCCTATTTCTGCAAAGTGAGCCCACTGTACCGTCACCATCGGGGTCCACGGCCTGGAAGTGTAGCTTGTTTTCCCTGATGGCCTCCTGGAAGTGCTCTGCGGTCTTCTCCATGATCCAGCGCTGCATCTCTTTGGCACTGATCCTACGGTCAGTGTTCACATCTACCCTGCAAACGGCAAGCATCAGATAAGGCTCCAGGACCCTCAACACACAGATGGATGCTACTGGCCCCAGGAACTCCACAGGAAGCTGTGAACCTGCCACAAACAGCAACACATTCCACTTGGAGGTGGTGTGGAAAACCCAGAGGCTAGGGAGCCACGAGAGAGGATCAGGGGCTGTGGAGGGGCAGGGAGGACAGTTAGGTTGGGAGCTGCTGTATGGGTCACTTGAGGTAAACAAGCAGAATCATTACTCTTCTAACGATAGTGCATTCAACATACTTCAGAGAGTCACACAAACACCTTCTTCACATGCAACAAAAGACTAGCAAAGGCCCTTTGGAATCCTAACATTTCGTCCAAGGAAGACAGAGAACCAAGGCCTTAGGGACAGAGGCTTCAGGATTCAGGGGTAGACTACAGGAACCTCCAAACACAGATAAGAGAGGGAATGTCAGGAAGAGCCTATGTCAGGACTGGCAAGGTGGCTTGGTGGGTAAAGGCACTTGCCACCAAGCTTGACAACCTGAGTTTGATGTCTGGAACCCACAGGGTAGAAGGAGAGAACCAATTCCTACAGGTTCTCCTCTAATCTTCATATACATGCCATGGCACACATGACCCCCATTCCCCACCCCCCCCCACAAAATAAATAAATGGGCAGTTCCTAGTAACTGATCCTCCATGCTAGTAACTTAAATGATACGGCTTTTTCCTTCTTTCCTCCATTTTTATTCTCAGGGGAACTGCTGAAATTTACAGCTTGCCTGTCCTGGGGTGTTTTTCTTTTAAATTCAATTGTCCTCACACATCAAAATAAATAACAAACGCCAGGCGTGGTGGCGCATGCCTTTAATCCCAGCACTCAGGAAGCAGAGGCAGGCGGATCTCTGTGAGTTTGAGGCCAGCCTGGTCTACATAGTGAGTTCCAGGACAGCTGGGGCTACAGGGAGACCCTGTCTCAAAAAGACCAAA
>NW_008355419.1:328347-339055 GCF_000622305.1 Nannospalax galili
TGGTCTTTTTGAAACAGGGTCTCCCTGTAGCCCCAGCTGTCCTGGAACTCACTATGTAGACCAGGCTGGCCTCAAACTCACAGAGATCCGCCTGCCTCTGCTTCCTGAGTGCTGGGATTAAAGGCATGCGCCACCACGCCCGGCAATAAACAAAATTTTTAAGTTAAAAAAAGAAAAAAGAGCCTATGTCAGCCTCACCAGCTCTTGACCTTGCTGACAGACTGTTCCTTCTACAGCCCTGGCCTCCTCTACCTGGTACTACAACTTGTTGGGACCACCCCAACTTCCACTACACCCTGGCCTGAGGCTTTTCAGCTCAAAAATTCTGCAGCTGGAGTTGCCATGCGTACAGCCCCTAGGTTGTAGGGTGAGGGTAGAAGTCTGTCCTGAAGACCTCCTGGTCATGAGGCACTGGGCACAGCTGCTCAGCTCAGCTTTGGCCCTTCAAGTCTTACCTACCCAAGGTGCAGGAGGACCAGCTCAGGGCAGCTAAATCCTCAGCTCAAATGCTGCACCCCTTAGCATACATTTGCAGCAGACACATGGAGCACCTACTTGGAGAAAATGACCATGAGCTTCCTCCGGCTCCTTCTTGGTTCTGAGTCCTCATCAAACCCATCCATGTCCTTCCCCAGGAAAACCTCCTGGTGGAAGTCCTTGTTGAGGTGTCCATCCATCTCCAGTTTCACCCCATTCAGGTGGTCTGGGGGTAGGATCTCGTTCTCCTCTTTGTTGGCTGCTCTTTCTCGAGTAGATGAGTGGTTGGCGGGTCTAGCAGATGCATCCATCAGAAGAACGAGACCCAGGAGCCAAAAACCACGAGCAGCCAGACCACAAAGGGAACCCTGCTTGGATGTCATTGCCACCAACCAGACCATAGGACTCTTCCAAGGTGTGGACCAGAAGAAGCTGGAGTCAGGGTAGCAGCAAGGAAGGGAGATCACAGCTCAAACCAGAACCCCAAATACTGCAAGGTCCTGAGTCTCCAGCACTGCCAAGAAAACTGAAGGCTAATGGCAGGCTCCAGCCCAGCAAGCAAGCAGGTTACCAGTCTACAAAGGAAACAGACGCTCACTGTTTAGTGGAACCCAACAAACGCCTGACTAAACACATTCATTTTATAACATGATTTATAAGATCAAGACCACAAATTCAGGGACTGAGGCTGTAGCTCAGAGGTAGAACACTTGCCTGGCATGTTCAAGTCCTAGGGGGTTGATCTCCAACACCTTAGGAAAAAAGTTGAAGACAAAAAGAAAAAAAAGACGACATTTTTACTTTTTTTTTTTTTTTTGAGACAGGGTTTCCCTGTAGCCCCAAGCTGGCCTGGAACTCACTATGTAGACCAGGCTGGCCTCGAACACCCAATTGGAGGGACTAAAGGCGTGCACCACCACACCTGGTGTTTTACCTTTTTTTTTAGTGTTTTTGAGACAGGGTCTCCCTGTAGCCCAAGCTGTCCTGGAACTCACTATGGAGACCAGGCTGGCCTTGAACTCACAGAGATCCACCTGCCTCTGCCTCCCAAGTGCTGGGACTACAGGCATGCGCCACCACGCCCGGCTTGTGTCTTACCTTTTTTAAAGACACTGGGTTTCCAGTTCCAGCTCAAAGTTGTCACCACTTTGAGATGCTGATATGCCTCTTCCCTTTCACCCCCAAACCCACAGCACAGCCTGCCAGCAAAGTAAATCTGACCCTATCTCTCTCCCACATTACTATTACAGTTCTTAGCATATGGCTATGGTCACTCACTCTCCAGATAACAACCTGAGCACTTGTAAGTTCTGCAACCTTGGTTAAGCCACCTGACCTTCCTGGTCAGTCTTTCTCACTAAGCACCCCCCCTTCCACCTAGGAGTTTTGTGAGGACTGAGGACCAGTACTAGACAGCTGAAAATAGCAGTCACTAGCAAACACTTGTACCATTAAAGCAGACACCACAGAGAAACAACTACACTTATTTGTATCCACACCAATATACACCTTCACCATATTCACTGAAGAACACCAGGAAGGCTGGAGTGCCCAGGAGTCTATTCCCGCACAGAAGATGGAAGGCACACTTATTCTCACAGTCTGTTCTCCTGCCAAACACCTGCCTGCCTTCCAGGTACAGCTGGGTGTCACCTTGTCCTGTAGCTGTCTACCATTCTGCCCCAAACAAGGACTCTGTTTCACTCGGCTTCATCCCAACACTCCCAGGCTATTCAGTACAAAGCAGATACTCAACAAATACTTCTTCCAGGGACATTAAACATCAGAAGTGCTACTCAAAAACACAAAGTAAGGCCTGCAGATTTGACCTTTAGATGTGCCCTGGAAGTACAGTGCCAGGAGTCAGGAGTTAAAAGACTCTGCTGTCATCTAGGGAGGGGAAGCACTAGGATATGGCTCTCTTCCTGCTGTCTCTGCTCTTCTGACCACAGAGAACACTGGAACCAAGATAACCCCATTCACTGCCTTGGTTAGAATATGTGCTATCTACAAACCAAAGTACTTAGCTCCTTGAGATAACAAAGTCAATTCTCAGCCCTACTTACCTTGACAAACTATGTGGAACACATCTTACATAAAAAACAACTCAAAAAGAACTACAATACCAGGAGTCCACCAACTGAAACCTCTTATCTAGTCACAGTTTTCCCCTCAATAGTTATTTATCTTAATGTGAAAATTAACAGAATGGCTGAAAAAGTTAGGCAGCTGCTCTCTTCCTCCTCATCTGCCTGTGCCTCCAGGCCAGGATTTCAAGGAAGAGGGACTATACCTTGTCATAGCCCTTAGCCACATCAGTTCCCAACAAGCAGTCAATAGGAAGGCTACTAACACCTTCAGTGGAGGTCTGAATGGTACCCTTTACCTGTCATCACAGTTAAGTCTCGACTGTTCTTTCATTAGTAGCTGTTAATCTCTGCCTCAGTCTAATTTATAAGCTACACTTTGCTGCATCTATTTGTAGGAATAAAGGGTATACACAGGGCTCAGTACCACCTGAGGTTTCAGGTACCCACAGGTGATTGGGAGGTACCTGTACTACTTTGCCATCCTTACATTTCTATTCTGGTGACTCCAGACTATTTCCTTCTGTTTTTAATTATTTTGAGACAGGGTCTCACTCTATAGACCTGGCCAGCTGGGAACTTGACACGTAGACCAGACTGACCTTGATTCTGTGGCAATCCTTCTGTCTGCTAAGATTACAGACAAGAGAATCAAGAATTCAAGGCCAGTGAATTCAAGGCCAAGGTACATAAGACCCTGTCTCAAAACTAACAAAAACTGACAGTCTGATCTACATAGCAAGTTCCAGGCCAGCTGGGGCTACAGGGCGACCCTGTCTCAAAAAAAAAAACAAAAAAAAAAAAAACAAAAACAAACAAGCCTAACAACACCACAATCAAAAAACAGTCTAAAACAGTCCAAAAGCTGCTGAGGGGCTGGTGATGTGGCCCAGAAGTAGGGCATTTGCCTAACATGCGTGAAGTCCTAAGTTAGATCTGTAGCACCACAAAAATAAGTAAATAAAAATAAACGCAAGCTATTAATTTAGGAACTGCACTAATGGTACCAAAGACCAGGGCCGAGCCAGGAACGTGGAACACGCCTTCAAGTTTCCAACTCCTACTTCTAGTACTCATGGCGCACATTTTGCCGAGGCAGAGAAGCTGAACAACGAATTCAAGGTCTCAATGCCAGCTGTTAACAGCGCCCCAGGGCCTCAAGTTCCCTGGGGCAGGAGAAGCCAGGCAAAGGAGCGAGGACACATCCACCGGGACCACCGGCTGGGGTCACGCAGCGCTCAGGCCCACCGCAGCCCAGAGGCGGAAGCGCCGGCACTCGAGTCCGCCCCTCGCAAAGCAGCCGCTGGGACCCGGACTACTGCGTGGGGCGGCTGGCGGGGTACTCACCAGCTTTCTACAGCACCGGGTTGGGGAGCGCAGCGGAGCCCCCACCAAATCGCAAGCGGACCTTGGCTCAGGCCGCCGCCATCTTTCTTCCGGGAAGGGGCGGGTAAGACAGCTGGGAATTATACGAGCGAGCGCAGCCGC
This sequence comes from Nannospalax galili, assembly GCF_000622305.1. Lineage (NCBI taxonomy): Eukaryota > Metazoa > Chordata > Mammalia > Rodentia > Spalacidae > Nannospalax > Nannospalax galili. The sequence goes on from NW_008355419.1 coordinate 332,400, forward strand.
AGGAGCGGGTCTCGGCGTTGCCATCTTTCTGCCGGGCGGAAGCAGCGGCTCAGAGTGGACCAATGAAAATGGCGTTCTAGGTCATGTGTCGCTCGTCCCCGCCCCAACCCTAATCGCCGTTGCCGCCAGTGCTGTCAACGAGGGAGTGGGAACGCCGAGGGACTTGGTGCCTCGGGGCTCCTCCCACCACTACCTACGCGCGTTCCTCCGTCGCGCAGGCGCCTTCCGGCCATTACGCCTGCGTACTCGGCGCCCTCCCGCCCGTGCCATGAAGGTTTTGCGGCGCGCTTGGCGGCGCCGAGTGGCGCTGGGCCTGGGTGGCCTAGCGTTCTGCAGCGCCGCGCTGCTGTACCTAGCGCGCTGTGCATCCGAAGGCGACACGTTCGCCGCCGCTGCAGCCGCTCAGCCCCGCGCCCAGGCCTTCCTGGCAGTGCTAGTAGCCAGTGCGCCGCGCGCCGGTGAGCGCCGTAGCGCAGTGCGAAGCACGTGGCTGGCAAAGGGGCGGCGCGGCGGCCCCAGCGACGTGTGGGCGCGTTTCGCCGTGGGCATGAGCGGCCTGGAGCTGCAGGAGCGGCGCGCGCTGGAGCGCGAGCAGGCACAGCACGGTGACCTGCTGTTGCTGCCCGCCCTTCGCGACGCCTACGAGAACCTCACGGCCAAGGTCCTGGCCATGCTGACCTGGCTGGACGAACACGTGGACTTCGAGTTCGTGCTCAAGGCGGATGACGACTCTTTCGTGCGCCTAGACGCTCTCCTGGCCGAGCTGCGCGCCCGGGAGCCCGCGCGTCGCCGCCGCCTCTATTGGGGCTTTTTCTCTGGGCGGGGACGCGTCAAGCCCGGAGGTCGCTGGCGAGAGGCTGCCTGGCAACTCTGCGACTACTACCTGCCCTATGCGCTGGGCGGTGGGTACGTGCTCTCCTCGGACCTGGTGCACTACCTGCGTCTCAGCCGCGAGTACCTGCGTGCGTGGCATAGTGAGGACGTGTCGTTGGGCGCCTGGCTGGCACCGGTGGATGTGCAGCGCGAGCACGACCCACGCTTCGACACCGAGTACAAATCTCGCGGCTGCAGCAACCAGTACCTGGTGACGCACAAGCAGAGCCCGGAGGACATGCTGGAGAAGCAGCAGATGCTGCTGCGAGAGGGCCGGTTGTGCAAGCGGGAAGTGCAACTGCGCCTCTCCTATGTTTATGACTGGTCGGCACCACCTTCACAGTGCTGCCAGCGAAAGGAGGGCATCCCTTGATGTCATTGCAGACGTTGTAGCCTCTCTCAGCATGGGAAAATCTAGTCGATGGTCTGGTGTGAGCTCAGCCTTCCAAGGGAACCTCATTTATCTAGTTATTGTCGAAAAATTGATGGCCACTGGCAGCTTACAATATCCAGCCCAGCTCCCAGCAGTTCACCTGCCTAGGGTGTGCACATTAGTGGTCCCATATAAGGCCTGCCCAATGGCATCTGGCTGTGGGGTTGGACACTTCATCCCAACTCCCACCCAGTGCAGTGCCACTATCAGCCAGTTGGAGTATGAGGCCAGGGCACTTCTCCAACATGGGGAGCCTGCAGCTTCCCCAGTCTGCCCCTACTTGCACTGTACAGCTCACTGCCCATCTTGAATGCCCTGCACAGCACTCTCCATAGACTGACCTGCACTGTATGTTGAACTCAGCTGTGTATTACCCTCCAAATATCATTTGCCAAAATTAATGTATTGTTTGGACAGGTTACATTCCATTGTGTCTCCTGTCTATCCTTCCTCATGTGTAAGTCTAAGATTTGAGTTGGTTTCAGGTCAGCTAGCTTTGATGGTATTTTTGTCTCTGTGGATAGAGTTTGATAAATATAATTCCGTTTGCCTGGGCCTATTTATAGCTATTGTAAACTTGTGTAGATAAGATTTTAAGTTGAGCATGTGCAAGTCTCAATATTTTTTTTTAATTATTTAAGAAAAGACTTTTGTATCAGAACTTGGAGTCTGTGGATTAATCTGTCAACAGCTTGAGTGGTCAACCCCACTGCTGGGTGTGTTTAAACATGTAAGAATGTTTAAACTGTCCATTTCTCTTTTAGGTTTACACATAAGTCAGTCTTTGTCTCTTTCTGAACAGAGTTTCCTTTTAAGGCTTCCACAGAGGCCCTCAGATTCTCTGTTTCTCAGACTCAGACCAAATTCCAGGAATCCAAACCCTTGAAGTATTGAGACTTACCAGATTCTGTCTTAAGGAAACAGTACTTGCTACCTAGCTCACACAACCTTAACATGGTTAATAGTGCTCACACAAACCTTAACACGGTTAATAGTGCTCCCCCTGCCCCCTCCCCATACGTACTCTTAATGTGGAAAGCAAATGCTGTGCTTGAAGAAACAGAATAAGGGTTCCAGGGTCCGTAGACATCCTGAGCTGCCTTGATTTCAGCTCTGGATGGTGTTGCAGTGTCTCTGTTTTAATGGGACTGGTTTGGTTTTTGAGACAGGGTCTAGCTATATATCCCAGACTGGCCTTGAACTCAATCCTGCTTCTTCATCTGAGTGCTGAGATTACAGGCATATATGCCACCCAGCCCAACTTGGATCAAGACTTTTTGTCTGGGTGGCCTGGGCACATTGCTGCCTGGCCTCTGCTGTCTTACTTTGGAATACTGTGGATGGAGAAGGATATGCTCTGACTACCTGTCTTCACCTTAAGTTCACCGACCGGGCACTGGCAAATTTGGCGTTTTCCTCTTTATTTTTTTAAATTTTATGTGTATGCATATGCTGTCTGCATGTAGGTAAGTGCACCTGTGTCCTGCAATGTACGAGGAGGACAGAAGCTGTCAGATCCCCTGGAACTGGAGTTATGGACAGTTGTTAGCTGCCATGTGGGTGCTGGGATTCAAACCTGGGTCTTCTGCAAGAACAGCCAGTGTTCTTAACTGCTGAGCCATCTCTCCAGCCCTATGTTTTTATTTTTTTTTTAAAGGCAGGATCTCACTAGGTAACCCTAGCTAGGCCTGGAACTTGCTGTGTAGACTAGGCTGTTGTCCTCATACTCACATATATCCCTCTGCCTCTTCCTCCTGAGTGCTGGGATTAAAGGCATATATCACCACACCCAGCTGGGTCATTTTCTTTAAAGGTAGAATATCCAGAACTGAAGTGTGAAACCCTGGATCTAAAAGGAGGATCTTGTCAATGACTGTGATTCTGCTTTTAGAGTGTGAGGTGGGACAAGACAAGGCCTGAATCACATAAGGGTCAGATTAGGAGACACAGTATACATTCTACTGGACCCCTGAAGACAGAATAGGCTGGCCTGTGTATATACTGTTTCTGGAATAGGATATGTGTGATTCAGTTGGACTTAAAGGGGCTACCCCCTACCCTCTTCAGGACTGGTGGCTTCCCAAGGATGTTGATGCTGATTATTTTCACCTGGGATGGCTCATGTGAACCTCAGAATTGCTTGAAGAATGGGTATGTCTCTTCTTCAGATGAAGAAATGATCTTGAAGAGACTGGACAACATAGAAGACCATGTAGCCATGAGCAGAGCCAGGACTCAAGCCAAGGGCTCCAGGTGACTGCACAGAAAACATGACATGCCAGAATACCTCTGGGAGAGTCTATAAACCCTTCCCTTATGGGGCTGGTTCAGTCAGTAAACTGCTTGCCATATAAGCATAAGAATCTGAATTCAGGGGCTGGAGAGATGGCTCAGTGGTTAAGAACACTGATTGTTCTTGGAGAAGACCTGGGTTCGAATCCCAGCACCCACATCTAACAACTGTCCATAGCTCCAGTTCCAGGGGATCCAACAGCCTCTTTTGTCCTCCGCAGGCATTGCACGACACAGGTGCACTTAACCTACGTGCAGCAATACATGCATACACATAAAGAAAAAAAAATCTGAGTACAGTCCCCTACACCCATGGACCCATGTAGAAAGCCAGGTGTACAATAGGTTTGTAATCCTAGCACAGGGGAGGCAGAGACAAACAGGTCCTATCGGTGAGCCCCAGGTACCAGTGAAAGACCCTGTCTCAGGAAAAAAAAAAAAAAAAAAAGAAAGCAAAAAACAAAAGGGGGAGTAATTCCTGAAGAACAGCATCCAAGTCAAGGTTACACACACATAAACACACACACAATCTACACTTGGGTTTCCTAACTGTCCATGGTGTTATATGACACTACTCAGGAGATGTGAACAAACATCTACTCCCACCCCCCTCCAGACAGGGAACCAAAACAGACCAAAGGAAGGATAGCATCAAAATCCAATTGATGGACCAGCGAGTCTATTGGGGTTATTTGCAGGAACAAAACTGACTGAAAGACAGTTGCTTCACCAAAACCCCACCCCACCATGGGTGATGGCTCACAAAAGGTGGAAACTTTGAGTGCATTGCACAATTTGCAGGCCTCAGCAAGTTGGAGAGTGTCTCTTTCCAGGCAGCTTAGCTAGTCTCTGCCCCTTCCAGGTCATCTGAGAGTCTCTCAGCAGTCTTTATGGGATATATATGCCTGCCTGTGAAGGAGGGGCCTAGGGAATCTGATCAGTTTCAGGGACTTTCTGAGCTTTTGAGTTGTTTACTTCCTGAGTTTGCAGGATGGAATGTTGCCCCACCCTTTAGAATATCCTGCATCTCGGGCTGGAGAGGTGCTCAGTGGTTAAGAGCACTGTTCTTAGAATCCAAGCACCCAGATGGTGGTTTAGTAACCATCTGAAACTCCAGTTCCAGGGGATCCAATGCCTTCTGTCCTCCACGTGGGTGCACGACATGGGTACATGCATGCAATACACTCACATGTAAAATTAAAAATAAAAAAAATTTTTAAAGAATATCCTACATCTTTTTTTTTTTTTTTTTTGGTCTTTTTGAGACAGGGTCTCCCTGTATCCCCAGCTGTCATGGAACTCACTGTGTAGACCAGGCTGGCCTTGAACTCACAGAGATCCACCTGCCTCTGCCTCCCGGAGTGCTGGGATTAAAGGCGTGCACCACCACGCCCGGCTCCTACATCTCTTTAAAAAAAAAAACTTTGTTATATTATTTTATGTGTATGCATGTATTGCCTGCATGTAGGTAAGAGCACCCATGTTGTATAATGCCCACAGAAGAGAGAAGAGGCTGTCGAATCCTCTGAAACTGGAGTTACGGACAGTTGTTAGCTGCCATGTGGGTGCTGGGATTCAAATCCGGGTCTTCTGCAAGAACAGTCAGTGTTCTTAACTGCTAAGCCATCTCCCCAGCCCCCACATCTCTTTTTTTTTTAATTAAAAATTTTCTATTAGCATTACTTTGTATAGGACTCACATTATAGCAACAGTGGCAAATTTCACATTATTGTTGAAGCTTGGTAGTATAATCTTGTCAGTAATAATACCCCAAAATTATAGTAGGCATATACAATTAAATATTTTAGTTTGAGAATTATATCAGTCTAGTTATTATAATACTTTCTTTTTCTTAACTTTCCAAACTGATCTTTTTCTCTAGAAGTTCAATTAGTTTCCATTTTCAGTAGGGGATAGTTGAAGGCACATTGGGACTGTAGAGGAGTAATGGAAAATTAATGGCAAACCTCTTGGTGCCTGGGAGTGGGAGAGGCCCAACATCAAGGTCTGGATGTCCAGGACCACATGTGGATTCAAGACCACTGCTGGCCCTCAGGGGAGGTGTGAAGTCCATTCTAGAGAATCAGTCCTACCAAGACCAGAATCTACAAGTGACAGAGACCGTCCCTGTCCCCAGCATAAGCCCAACCCAGGCAAAGCCATTGCCATGCACAACCCCAGATATCAGGGGAGGGAACCGTAGGGAATGTGGCCACTCAGAAGACAAACTGCTGCCCAACATCAGGACGTCTTTCATCCTCCACTCTGCTCCACCATCAGCCCACCACCAAAAGAATGTGGAACTGTGGCTCGAAATAGGGGACCAAAGGTCCAGGCTCATGTGAGGGGACCCACAGCTCCAGATCATGGGAGGAAACCATAGTTCCAGCTTACAAGAGGGGACCACAGTTCTAACTCATGGGAAGGGATCATAGCTCCTGCTCATGGGAGGGAACTGCAGCTCAGGGCTCACAGGAGGGGACCACAGCTCCAGCTCATGGAGACCACAACTCCAGCTCACAGGAGGTAATATTATTTTTATTTATGTTTATATGTATGAGTGTTTTGGCTGCATGTATGTAAGTACACCATGTGCATACAAACCCATGGAGACCAGAAGAGGGCATCAGATCCCCTGGAAGTGGAGTTACAAATGCTTGTTGTTAACTGCCAGTTAAGAGCAACCAGTGCTCATAACTGTTAAGCCATCTCTCTAGACTGCCAGCCTCTTTTTTGGGGGGGAGGGTTGTGCTGGATAGTTTTAGTGTCAACTTGACACACCTGGGTTGAGGGAGCCTCAATTGGGGAATTGCCTCTATTGGACTGGACTGTGGCCATGTCTGAGGGGCATCTTCTTGATGAGTGATATAGGAGGGCCCAGCCCACTGTGGGTGGTGCCACCCCTGGGCAAGTGGGCCTGTGTTGCATAAGAAAGCAGCCTGAGCAGGGGCTGGGGGAGCAAGCCTGTAAGCGGCGTTCCTCCATGGCCTGTGCTCCAGCTCCTGCCTCCAGGTTCCTGCCCTGAGTTCCTACCTTGGACTCCCTGATGAACTGTGAC
>NW_008355419.1:339300-339674 GCF_000622305.1 Nannospalax galili
GGAAAAGCCATTGCGTGCTCAGAGTTTGTTGCAGTGGAGCTTGGAACAGTTATGCTGAAAGAGTTGTAGACAATGGAGGCCTGGCTTGTGAAGCTTCAAAGGGAAGCTATCAGGGCTGTTCGTGTCGATTTTGGATTGAGAATTTGTGGGGTCTGGTCAGCTGGGCCTGAAGAATCAGCTGTGATTAAGAAGAGACCAGAACCTGAAGCAAAACCTTTGCTTTACTGGGACAATTGATACTGGTTAGCTGGGGCTGAAAAATCAGCTGTAAGTAACAAGAGACCAGCATCATTGTGGTGAAGCCTTCTAGAAGGTATTTCCTCAGGGTCAGCACACAGAGGGGACCCGAGCCTCTATCTCAAGCTGGAAACAGG
>NW_008355419.1:340371-345358 GCF_000622305.1 Nannospalax galili
GTTGAGGGAGCCTCAACTGGGGAATTGCCTCTATTGGACTGGACTGTGGCCATGTCTGAGGGGCATCTTCTTGATGAGTGATGTAGGAGGGCCCAGCCCACTGTGGGTGGTGCCACCCCTGGGCAAGTGGGCCTGTGTTGCATAAGAAAGCAGCCTGAGCAGGGGCTGGGGGAGCAAGCCTGTAAGCAGCGTTCCTCCATGGCCTGTACTCCAGCTCCTGTGCTCCAGGTTCCTGCCCTGAATTCCTACCTTGGACTCCCTGATGAACTGCGACCTGGGAGTTGTAAGACAAATAAACCCTTTCCTCCCCAAGTTGGTACTGGTCAGAGTGTTTTGTCACAGCAATGAAGAACAAACTAAGACAAGGGTATTTTTGAGACATGGTCTCCCTGTACTCCAACTGGCCTTGAATTTGTTATGTAGACAAGGCTAGCCTTGAACTCATAGAGATCTCCCTGGCTCTGCCTTCTGAGTGCTGGGATTAAAGGCATGTACCACCATGCCCAGCCACCAGACTCTGTCTTAATGAAATGATTTTTTTTTGGTCTTTTTGAGACAGGGTCTCCCTGTAGCCCCAGCTGTCCTAGAACTCACTATGTAGACCAGGTTGGCCTTGAACTCACAGAGATCTGCCTGCCTCTGCCTCCCGAGTGCTGGGATTAAAGGCGTGCACCACCACACCCAGGTGAAATGAAATTTTTTTATGTGTATGAGTGTATTGCCTGCATGTATGTAAGTGCACCAGTGTTGTCAATGCCCTCAGAGGTCATAAAAGGGCTTTGGATTCCCTGGAACTGGAGTTAGGATGGTTGTTAGCTGCCATATGGGTACTGGGAATCGAACCTGGTTCCTCTGCAAGAGCAGCCAGTGCTCTTAACCGCTGAGCTGTCTCTCCAGCCCCAAGAGGAACCCTTTTATCTGGGAATAAATGGCTACAGAACACCAAGGAAGCTTTTAACCTGGGTTCAAGGAGATGGGTCAAAGAGTAAAAGTGCCATGTAAACCTGAGCTTGAGCCTGGGAACCCACTTAGAAGCTGGTTGCAAAATAGGAAGGTCTCAATGAGATGGAGGCCAGCCCGGTCTATATAGCAAGTTCCAGGCCAGCTGGGGCTACAAGGAAGACCCTGTTTTAAGAAAAAAATAATGTTGGATGCAGTAGTGCACACCTGCAATAACAGTACTCTACAGGAAGGAGATGGAGCCAAGAGAATCACCTGGAAGCTCACAGGGCAGCTAGTCTGCAGTGCACAGTGCAGCAGAAGAAACAAGAGGAACCCTGTTTCAAAAGGTGGAGGTGAGAACCAACCCACAGTCATACACATCACACACACACATACACACACATCATACACACACAAATCATACACACACACATCATACACACACATCATACACACACAAATCACACACACAAATCATACACACACAAATCATACACACACAAATCACACACACACAAATCACACACACACAAATCACACACACACAAATCATACACACACAAATCACACACACACAAATCATACACACACAAATCACACACCAACACAGAGAGATATGAAGAACAGAACAGATGCACACACACACAAATCATACACACACAAATCATACACACACAAATATTTTATCTACTTGAAAGATCTGTGACATGTGGCCCTGGCCCAGTGTGCTCCTTCTAGAAGGTCTTACAAGTTTTAGGATTTGGACAGAATACAGGAAGTGCTAACATGCAACTGGTTTTGATGTATAAAATTGGAGATTTTACATTGTTCAATCTAAAACACTAATTTGGTATGGTTTTGTTTTATTGTAGTATTTTTTGGAGACAGAACTTCACTCTGCAGACCAGGCTAGCCTCAAACTCACTGTGTAGCCCAGGCTAGTTCCAAATGTCTGGTGAGCATCCCATTTCAGCCTTTGAATGCTGAGATTATAGGCATGAGCCACCACACCCAGCTCTAAAAATTACATTTTAAAGTAGAACAGGATTTGTGCCGGGCATGGTGGCACACGCCTTTAATCCCAGCACTTGGGAGGCAGAGGCAGGTGAATCTCTGTGAGTTCAAGACCAGCCTGGTCTACATAGTGAGTTGGAGCTACAGGGAGACACTGTCTCAAAAATACCAAAAAATACTGGTGTAGCAGCTGTGATCTCAGCACACCACCAGAGAGTGCAGGGTTCTGGCCTCCCTCTGGCATAGGGTCTGAGAATGCAGGGGACTGCCTAAGAGCACCCAGATCCTGCCTCCACATCATGGGGTCCATAGCTTAGAAAGAAGCCTGAGTATACATGACTGGACTCTGATTTGGGATTCTGTGGGTGCTCCCGTATAGCTGATCTGAAGCTATTAGTTCCCTCCAAAATAAAACCTGAGAGAACCCGAAACCTGTACCCACCAGCATTACATAACCAATAAGGAAAGGACCTAGGCACCCCGGTAATACAAGCAGAAGCAGACTTCAACTTAATCCTCATATCAGAATCATAAACAACAAAAGAAATTCACATGCCAAAATCACAATAAAAAATAATAAAATGGAAAGCCAAAACACTATGTCCCCACCAAAATCCACCAATCATGTAGAAGAGTTCTACAAGGAGAACCCCATAGAGATAACCTAGGACACTGAATTTAAAAGAACAATCATAGCCGGGCGTGGTGGCACACGCCTTTAATCCCAGCACTCCAGAGGCAGAGGCAGGAGGATCTCTGTGAGTTCAAGGCCAGCCTGGTCTACATAGTGAGTTCCAGGACAGCTGGGCTACAGGATAGACCCTGTCTCAAAAAAGACCAAAAAGAAAACCAATCCTAAACATGATCAAGGAATTCAATGAATTTAAAGAACACATGAACAAACAAATCAAAGAACTAAAAGAAGATAGGGATAAACTTCTGAATGAATTCACAAAAGAGAAACACCGAAGAAAACTCAGGCAGAAATGAAGAAGGAAGTGCAAAATGCAATAAGCCAACTTGAAACAACAGGGGAAAGCCTCACCGCTAGAATGAATGAAATGGAAAACAGAATAACACTGGAGAATTGAACTACTCAAGCAAAGATTATGGAAAATTTTTAAAATGTAGAAAAACACAGGACTGGACTATGAAAGAGATGTGGGACACCATGAAAAGACCAAATCTGTGAATCACAGGAATAGAGGAAGGAGAAGAATTTCAGGTTACTAGTATTGACCAGATCTTAAACAGGAGTGTAGAAGAGAATTTCCCAAAATTAAGGAAAGACATCCCCATACAAATACAGGAAGCACATAGAACACCACAGACAGGATCGTTAAAAAACTCCCCATGACATATCATAGTAAAAACACTAAATGTACAGAACAAAAGAGAATACTGAAAGAAGCAAAAGAAAACAACACGTCACATACACAGGAAATCCTTCAGAATTACAGCTGACTTATCAATGCAAACTATGAAAGCCAGAAGAACCTGGACCACGGTATTTCCAGTTCTACATGACAATAGATGCCAGCCCAGAATACTTTACCCAGCAAAAATGTCTATTATAATTGAGGGGGAAAGAAAAAACTTCCATGACATGAATAGCCTGAAAGAATACATGTCCGAAGTTCACTGGCAAATAATTAAAAAAAAAATACACGTCCATAAAACCAGCTCTTCAAAGAATACTTGGAGCATTACAGCAGAGTGGAGAGAGAAACAACTATAGCCCGGGGCAACAAAACAAAATAAAGGTATAATTGAGGAAATACAAAATTAGAGAACACAAACAGCAATCAAAATGAAGGCAACCAATACAGAGCTTTCAATAATAACCTTAAATATCAATGGACTAACTCCCCAGTCAAAAGACACAGGCTAAGTGAACGGATTAAGAAACAAAATCCTTGTGCTGGGTGTGGTGGTGCACGCCTTTAATCCCAGCACTGGGGAGGCAGAGGCAGGCGGATCTCTGTGAGTTCAAGGCTAACCTGGTCCACATAGTGAGTTCCAGGATAGCTGGGGCTACAGGGAGACCATGTCTCAACACCGCCCCTCCTCAAAAAAGAGTTCACTGGACTGTGCTCTGTCTGTGGTCTGGTGGGAAATGGCAGAGGGAGGAAGAGGCAGCAGCTGGTTGCACTAACTAAAACAAGCAGAGGGACGTCAATGTTTCATGCTCACTTTGATTTCATTGAGTCCAAGAACTTAGTCCATGAGATGGTACCACTCACATTCCATGTGGGCCATCGTCCTGCTTAGTAAAAGCCTTCTGGAAAATACCCTCATCTATTTTCCACGGGGATTCTAAATCCATCAAGTTAAGATGATTAACTAGTAGGTGTATGTGTTAACGGAGTTTGAAACCACTGGGAAAAAAACCAACAGACTCAATTCAAGAAAAACCTGTACGCTACTAAATTTGAAAATCTGAAAGAAATGGATGAATATCTAAATCATGAGAACCACCAAAGTTAAACCAAGAAGAGATCAACAGTTTAAACAGACCCATAACATATCAGAAAATCGAAACAGTAATTCAAAGCCTCCCAACTAAAAAAGCCCAGGTCCAGATGGATTTACAGCAGAATTCTACCAAACATTTAAAAAAAAAAAAACCTCCAACCAATACTACTTAAATTATTCTAAACAATAGAAACAGAGGGAGAACTCCCAAATTCCTTCTATGAAGCCAGCATCACTCTAATACCCAAACTGGGTAAAGACAACCAAGAAGGAAACCTATAGACCCATATCCTTGGTGAACATAGATGCAAAAATTCTCGACAAAATACTTGCAAACCACATACAGATGTACATCAAAAAGATCATTCACCATGATCAAGTAGGCTTTATCCCAGAGATCATGGCTGGTTCAATATATGCAAGTCAATAAACGTCATTAATCATATAAATGGACTCAAAGACAAAAACCACATTGTCATCTCAATAGATGCAGAGAAGGCTTTTGACAAAATTCAGCATTCATTTTTGTTCAAAACCCTAGAGGGAATTGGACTGC
>NW_008355419.1:345734-346818 GCF_000622305.1 Nannospalax galili
GTAAGAAGCAATTGGAGAAAGAATACAGGGACATGTTCACATTCACAATTATTTTTTTTTAATTTTTTAATTTTTATTTTATTTGTATGCATGTATTGCCTGCATGTATGTAAGTGCACCCATGTCATGCAATGCCTGTGGAGGACAGAAGAGGCTGTCAGATCCCCTGGGACCAGAGTTATGGACAGTTGTTAGCTGCCATGTGGGTGCTGGGATTCGAACCCAGGTCTTCTACAAGAACAACCAATGTTCTTAACCGCTGAGCCATCTCTCCAGCCCCTCCCCATTCACAATTGTTGCAAAAAAAAATATCTCGGAATAAATCTGGCCAAAGACACCAAAGATCTCTACAATGAAAATTTTAAATCATTAAAGAGATTGAGGAAGACACCAGGAGATGGAAGGACCTCCCATGCTCATGGATTGGAAGAATTAATATTGTGAAAATGACCATCCTACCAAAAGTCATTTATAGATTCAATGCAATGACAATCAAAATCCCCATGACATACTTTACAGAATTAGAAAAAAAAATTCTTAAATTCATATGGAAGCACAAAAGACCCCAGATAACCAAAGCAAACCAGAACAGAAAGAACAATGCTGGGGTGATTATTATACCAGATCTCAAAGTATACGACAGAGCTATAGTCATAAAAGCAGCATGGTACTGACACAAAAATAGCCGCATAGATCAATGGAACATCATTGAAGACCCAAACCCGAGTACACACAATTTCAGCCACCTGATATTTGACAAAGGTGCCAAGAACACACAATGGAGGAAAAACAACCTCTTCAACAAATGATGCTGGCAAAACTGGATCTCCACCTGTAGAAGAATGAAACTAGATCCTTATCTTTCACCTTGCACAAAAGTTAACTCCAAATGGATCAAAGACCTCAACGTGAAACTGGAAACTCTGAAACCATTAGAAGAAAATATTGGCAGTAACTTACAAAATATAGGTGTAGGAAAGGATTTTCTAAATGAGACAGCAGTTGCCCAGGAATTAAGGTCGGCAATCAACAAGTGGGATCTTATTAAACTAAAAAGCATCTGTACAGCAAAGAAAAAAATCAA
>NW_008355419.1:346945-349090 GCF_000622305.1 Nannospalax galili
ATTTAACATCCAGAATATATAAAAAACTCAAGAACAAAGAATCAAGAAACCAAACAACCCAATTAAAAGGTGGGCTAAAGATCTAAACAGAGCTCTCAGAGGAAGAAATAAAGATGGCAAAAAGTGTTCAACATTGTTAGTAATTAGGGAAATGCAAATTAAAACCACCCTAAGGTATCACCTTACCCCAATCAGACTAGCTAGGATCAAGAGACTAAATGATACCAAACGCTGGCAAGGATGTGGAGAAAGGGAAATGTTCATTCACTGCTGGTGGGATTGCAAACTCGTGCAGCCCCTATGGAAAAGAGTGTGGAGAACTCTTAAAAAATTAAAAATGGGCCGGGCATGGTGGTGCACACCTTTGATCCCAGCACTCAGGAGGCAGAGGCAGGCAGATCCTTGTGAGTTCAAGGCCAGCCTGGTCTACATAGTGAGTTCACAACAGCTGGGACTACAGGGAGACCCTGTCTCAAAAGGACAAAACAAAACAAAACAAAACAAAAACCTAAAAATGAACTTACCATATGACCCGGTTATACCACTCCTTGGCATGTGCCCCAAGGACGCATCCTATTGTAGAGACACCTGTACAACCATGTTTGTTGTTGCTCTTTTTGCAATAGCTAAGAGATGGAAGCAACCTAAGTGCCCCTCAACTGACAAGTGGTTAAAAAAAATGTGGTATATTTACACAATGGAGTTCTATTCAGCAGTAAAGAAAGATGAAATAATGAAATTTGCAGGTAAATGGATGGATCTAGAAACTGTTATACTAAGTGAAGTAACACAGACTCAGAAAAACAAATGAGGTATGTTCTCCTTCATATGTGGATCCTAGTACCAAATCCTTTTAAATTCCAGGTCTTTTTAATAAGATGATGCTGTACAGCAGTCCCTTCTGCATGAAATAACTACCATCATCACGACTTCAGCTGAGCCTGATCACTAAACATTGTCACAATTGGGCTTGTTGACAGTTGTGTTCATTCATTAAAGGAGGGCCAAGCAGGGTCATTGGACCCTCACCAGAGTATCCAGCCACTCTTCCCAGCCAACTATATGTAATTTGGCCCTAATCACACATGGTCTCCTGGATTTGGGGAGGGCTAAAGTATACAATCTGGGGAGGCTAGGAAAAGAAGGCATGACCCATGCTAGGTAAAGGCTTTCCAGTGTGCATACCCTCAGGTCATACATACACCTCAGCAACCCCTCGGTCATCTCGCTAAGTAAGCTCAGTAAATTCGTTGGTTCCCCGGTAAGACTTTAATCAAAGGCTGGAGAGATGGCTCAGTGGTTAAGAGCACCGGCTGCTCTTGCAGAGGACCCAGGTTTGATTCCCAGCACCCACATGGTGGCTAGCAACCATCCCTAACCTCAAGTTCCAAGTGATCCAACACCTTCTTCTGATCTCTGTGAGGACTGAGGACTGCACAACATGAGTGCTTACATACGTGCAGGTGTACTCATACACGTAAATAATAATAATAAAATATTTTTTAGAATATTTAAAATTTTTTAAATCAAACATTGGCTTGACACAAGAACCTTAAAAGGGAATAAGCATTGCTTAGTATCCCTAGGAAAAGAATTCTCACAACAGATGGAAAATTTATTTGTTAATGCTATTATGTCTCATAATTGTTTAAAAAAATGAGAATGTAAAAGATATTAAAAGGATATGGGAATGAATATTTTCTAAAATAGAAAAAAATGGGAAAGCCTAAGCAAGTGATGAAGGTCTGTGTAGGTTTGTTTTGATATATAAAGGATGGGAAAAAATAATATACATATAATCTTAAGGATTCTCAAGAATGTTCTCAGTAAAGAATAAAATATGTGTCTAATCAAGGTTTATCTGAGAATATTTGTTTTTTTTAACCAAGCTTTATCTACATAGCACATGGCAATTAAAAGTAACCAGAGTGGTGGAACTAACCTTCTTGGATGTTTAACAGCTATACTTTTAGACCTATACTAATCTTGTCAGAGGGACTTAAAGGACAGTTTTTGCCCCTTGCCCTCCAAGGTCAACTAAGTTCCAGGGGACTATAGAACATCTCTCAAAATGTCCTGTAACTGTGGTGAGTCATCTGTCCTCTTGTTCAGGGAGGCCATGGAGACCCCACGAGATGGACTTGA
>NW_008355419.1:350224-373186 GCF_000622305.1 Nannospalax galili
TTTTTGTAAATAAAGTTTATTGACACATAGTCCATGTTCATTCCTTGGCATATAATCTACAGGTACTTTCACATTTTGATGTCATCATCATTGTATTTACTTAGAAGGAGATTGAATATCTCTTATTGAAACCTGCAATTTGGGAGTCTTTTAGATAGACCCACAGAAGGGGCACCCCAATTGCCTCCCCCTGCGTCCCTGTTCAGCATGGAAGAAGCCAGAATAGTCTGTGTCCTGATTCCCTATTGGCAATTTAGGTAATCTCTTCAGAGGATGGTGTGATAAGAATAGGAGGTAAGAATTGGCTAGGCCGTTAGGGTAAAAAGACCCCAAAGAAAAGTAGCCAGTCTCTTGGCTAAAAGTCAAAATGTTCTTGGGCCTTTTAGCAACATACTCTGTTCCAAAGGCCAAAAATGTCAAAAGTATATGGGAGCTTGTATCTAATCCTTAAAAGATTTTAGGGTTACTCTTCAGAGGGGGGAATGTTAGGTACCCAAAAGCCCCATGAAAATAAATAAATGAAAGAAGAAAA
Source organism: Nannospalax galili (assembly GCF_000622305.1). Taxonomy (NCBI): domain Eukaryota; kingdom Metazoa; phylum Chordata; class Mammalia; order Rodentia; family Spalacidae; genus Nannospalax; species Nannospalax galili. Next base: position 350,757 of record NW_008355419.1, read on the forward strand.
GAAAGAAAAAGAAAAAAGTGATGGGGAGATACGGGATGAGTTAGAGGGGAAGGAGTGGGCATGGATTTGATCGAAACACATGTATGAAATTGTCAATAAATTATTTTTTTAAAAAACGCAAATAAGCTGGGCGTGGTGGCGCACGCCTGTAGTCCCAGCACTTGGGAGGGAGAGGCAGGCAGATCTTTGTGAGTTCAAGGCCAGCCTGGTCTACATAGTGAGTTCCAGGACAGCTGGGGCTACAGGGAGGCACTGTCTTAAAAAGACAAAAAACAAAAACAAAAACAAAAAAACCCCGCAAATTAATTAATTAATTAATTAATTAATTAAATAAAATAGAACAGAATCCAACCTGCTAACTTTCCCCATCCATGCTGTGGACAACATAATGAGCTGGGAGTGGTACCTCGAAGCTAAAGCCTGGCCCTCTGGCTTGCAGCCACCTACTTTCTGTGGTATTGTAGCCAGTAGGTAGGGTACAGACTATGGACTTCAGAGCCTAGGTTGCCTTCCGCTGACCCCTTTACTTTGGTTCTAGGTCACTTTTCTGTCTGCCAGGGCACTGGTCATACCCTTCCTCTCCATGCCTGCAAGGTATCATGTACCTGGGAGAGCACAATTAGTCTAGGCTATCTGAGACCAGGAGGCAGCTGGCCCTTGAGAGAGGAGAGTGTCAGACCACTGAACCTATCTTCCTAGGAAACTTGGAGCCAAACTGGTGTGTCTTTTTAAGTGGCCCCTGAGATCCAGGGCCACTGTATAAAGGTTGTGGTGTCAGTCCTGAAGGAGCTTGTGCCACACCAAGACACACAGACCCACAGGGAGTCAGTCAGGGTAGACTCCCGAGCTCTGAGCAGAGGGCTCTGACCCACCTCAGAATCTGTCATGGGCTATAAGAATGACACCTTTCCTCTTTTCTTCTGCCTTCCTCCCAGGGGATCCTAGTCTCCCACTCCTGAAGCTGGTGTGAAGTTCCATTTCTCTGGCCAGGCCAAGATACATGGTTTGGGGGACTGTCCCCATATGCAGAATACTTACTCAGTCTGGGTTCTCCAGAGTGTCCATTCATCCCTCAGACTTTCTTCTCAATACAACCCAAAGAGGTAAAATTAGTACTGGAGCCTGGTGGGAAAGGAGAGCTGTAAGGGGGCCTGGTGGAAATCCTAGGCTTCTGGCTGTATCCAGCTCTCCACCCACCTATTCACATCTTTAGTGTCCTGCATTATGTTCATGGTTTTCAAGGGTCTTGTGAGGGACTGAACTGCACCTGACAAGAGACAGTTTAGATGAGGCCATTGGAAGCTGCAGCTCAGGAATGGGGTCTTTCAGAGTTGGAATACCTGATGGTGCACTACCCAAGGAAGCAGGAAGCAGGGGTTCCTTTTGGAGTTCCATCTTCTGGCCTCTAGAACCATGATCTGTGGCTTAAGACGCCCATGTGTGGCACTTTTTTCCTAGAACTAGCACTATCACCACTCGTCCCTCCCAAGAAGTGTCATGAGTGACTTGCTCAGTAGACTTGCAATTACAGAAACAGGTCTTTGTTCAGCCTGTAGCGACTGTCCCTCTGAGCTGCCCAGCAAACCCCACCCTCAACTCCACCCACCAAAGTCCTTCCTTCCTTTAGATATATCCCATGCTCTTCTACTGCCTGGCTCAGCCTAGCCCTGCCACTGTTTCTTTAGCCAACTGTCCCTGGGAGTCAGCCCAGGGTTTGGCGGGGTGTCCAGTACTCTTCCCAAAGCCCTACTGCCAGGCATCCTGACTGCACAGGGAAGTAGGCAGAAATTGCTGGCTCCAACCAGCCAACCTGAGACCACAGGGTGTAGCTGGTGACACACGGGCCCACAATGCCCAGTGTAGGCCTCCCAGAGGAACAAAGGGGAATCCCAGGTACATAGTCCAGAAAAGGCAGTTAATTTGCTGTCTCATCCCGGGGATGGGTGAGAGGGACTTTGCTCCCTGATCCCACCTCAGTTTCCTCTAACATGCTCTCAGTGGGCTGCCATCTCTTCACAGCATCAGGGAGCAGGAGAGAGCCCTGTCTGTATCCTGAGGTTATGCCTGTTTGCCTGTGGCCCCTAGGCCTAGAAAGTCTCCATTCTCAGGCAAACACAGGGCTTTTGAGGGGTCACAGCTTCACCTTCTAGGTGAGTTCTTATTCCTGGGCCCCTTGTGTCCCAGCAGCCTATCCTCCAGTCTCTGAGTAGCACCCCTTTCCCTCCGGGTCTCACTTTCAGTTCTGCCTCCCTAGTGTTCACCAGGCCCCTGCCTCTGCCACCTCTCAGCTCCCCTTACTCCTGGCCATACCATCCACAATACCGAAATGACCCTTCCTGCCCCATCGCAGACATGCTCATTGCTGCTGTGTCCTGGGGTTGCTCTAGTGGATTTCCCTGGAACCTTTCTTTACCCTTTGAGACACCCATGACAGGTGAGGGAGGTCTGAATACGGAGTACCTAAAGCCAAAAGGTCCTTGTGGAGGAAGCGGAAGGGTGGGAGGCGCCAAAGCATCCAGAAGACCTGGCCACCTGAGCCTCTTCCATGTCTCACCTCCTAGTGACCCTCAGGCCTCTGCAAAGGGTATGGCTACCCGCATACCTTGAAGTATGGCCTCAGTAGTGTCCCTATGGACTGCAGCACTCTGCTCAAGTCGGGCTACAGAGGAAGTTCTGCCAGGGCTTCTAGCAACACTGTGTAGCTCATCTCAACCAAGCTGGCTTTGGAGGTAAATGCTGCTCCAAGCTGCGGAGAAGGCAGCATATGGCTGTGGGAGCCTGGACAGCAGTCAGCTGTCATCTTCAAGTAAATACCCCAAGCAGCAACTGCCCCTCTGATGCCAAGCCTGGTGGGACAGCTGCCCAAATGGGTCTGCATTAAGTTCTGCCTCTCTGCTAACCCAGGACCTGACCGTGCCCAGTGACCCAGGACACCCAAGCCCCAGCCCCTCCCTCCCTTGGCGTCTGAGGGTCTCGCCTGGCCCAGCCTCCCCTGTGCCACACCCCCAGCTGTCCACCTCTGATCCTGAGAGGAAATGATGGATGGCCAATGCCATCCCAAGTCCCTGTAGTGGTTGACAGGTCACTGTCTTGCCATCTACCTATATCTGGCAGCCCTACTCTAGCCCTGCCAGCTCTGCATTACAGGGAGAATCTTGAATAGTTCTAAGTGCTTTGGAGAATCAGGTCTCAGTGTGTCCTGCTCCTGTGGGATGTTCCAGGGGCAGTGGCAGGGACAGACCTGGGGATACGACTCTCGTGACCTCTAAGCCAATAGGGAGGGGTCTGTTTGGCAAGGCCAGGAGGCAGCTGCAGCTAAACAGGAATAGCTGCTTGAGGAGATACTTCAGTGGCAGAAATGGAGTTTGCTTTGCTCCAACATTTGGCTTCCTGTTTACTCCAGTCCTGGCTGCCCCCTCATCCCCCCAGGTCTCAGCAGCGTTCTCTTGGGGTTGTGGGTACAGGTAAGGCAGGAGTCCTGTTGGGGTTGGGCCACATGTATGGCATGCTGGCTGTTGCAAGATTGATGTTATCTTCTGGAGGAACCCATGAGTCACTGCCCCAGAGCAGGGGCTGTGCCCCAAATCCTCCCAAACAAAGACCCTTTGTCCCCAAACCTTCTCATCCAGGCCCGTGTGAACAACCACCAGACATATGGGCCGACAGACATGCTGATGGAGACAGCCAACCCAGGCAGAGTAAAGGCTGTTTCACACACAGCCCACCTGCCTCAGCTCTCAAAACCAGGCTGGGGAGACCCTGGCAGTGAGATCCTGGGGGAGCAGGGCCATGAGGTCTTAGAGCCCATAGTGGCCTCAACTGGAAGCCCAGGGGTAGATTGGTCAAGCCCAGACAGTAAATGGTAGTCCCAGGATATAGAACCTTCTGTTCTGCTCTCAGCTACCATCTTCCAGGGCTTCTTTTTAGCTCATCTGAGTCCGACAAGACAGAATTCACAGAAGATTCCCGCCGCCACCAAGGATCCTCTCCCTTTGGCGGCTCCTTTTGAGGTGGGCATCTCTCTTTTTTGCTTTTTTCTTTTTTTCTTTTTGGTCTTTTTGAGACAGGGTCTCCCTGTAGCCTCAGCTGGCCTAGAGCTTACTATGTAGACCAGGCTGGCCTTGAACTCACAGAGATCTGCCTGCCTCTGTCTCCCAAGTGCTGGGATTAAAGGAGTGTGCCACCATGTTTGGCTATCTCTTCTTGTACCGCTTCACCTACTTTCCCCACCCAAGGAGCCTCAAATGCCAAGGAGGCCTTCATAGGAAACTAGTATGAGGCCCACATGTCCCATCCTGGGCCCCTTAGTTGACTTTAGCAGAACAAATACCACTGAGTCTTTCTGGCATCAAGGATCATAACTATGGTCACTCCTAAGCTTAACAACCGGTCTATGGACAGCTCCAGTCAAAGTGATGATCCCTGGTCCCAGAATAGACTCCTGAAAGCACAGATATGCCTCTTCCCCTACACACTTCATACACTCAGGGCACCTGTGTGGGAACATACCCACAGGCTCCTGACATCACCTACACAGACACTAAGTTGTCCCCATGGGTGCCTGGGTACACACAGATTTAGGAAAGGAGCACTCCTGGATAGTGGCTCCATGCCAGCCACTCTGGTCTTCTATCCAGTTGACATGAGTCAGAATATGTAGTCTGGGTCTGGCCTATGGACAGTACACTGAGCTTCTGAACTCAGAGGGCCCAACAGGGGACCTTTAGAACAAGCTCCCTCAAAGGCCAAGCCTCCCTGGGTATACTCTAGGGTCCCCCAGGTTTAGGCAGGCATGAGCAGGCCCCTCTGTATGTTGAATCTCCAAAGGGGAGCATAGGGAGGGTAAAGGGCACACAGGGTAGGTAGGGCCGGAGACTGGCCTTGGCAAAGCCACATATACCTAAAAGGTAGGCCCTGGGCTGTGGCCTAGCCTCCTTGCCCATGATCAGGAGCCCCTATTCCTGCCCACCTCTCCCCACACCTAGCTTGAGCTTCACCCTAGAGAATTCTCCAGCTATCTTAGGTATGAGGACCACATTCTTATTTGTGCTCAAGCCCAAAACAGGGTGCCAAGGGTGCCAGGGGAACAGGCACTGATTGGACACTACAGCATACCTCCAACACCAGGGCGGACATTGCTCTTAGGAATGTCTGGCCAGGTCTAACCAGGCCGTGGCCTAAGACCATACTCAGGAAGGGCTCACTCCATCCTGGTATAAGGATGAAGGTTGAGGGAAGCATTTCCAGGTTAGATGTAGCCTCCCAGGACTTCCTAGTCAGGGGTCCTTGACAGTGGCTTCTACCTTGCCCCTAGAGATCCAGCCTGGCAGGCGTCAGGGCTAGACTGAGGTTGTGGGAAGTCAGCCTAGTGAAGGGGTAAGCAAGGCCAGCCAGCACCTCCAGCTGCTCCAAGGCAAGGGCTTCAGGTCAGGAGCCAAACCAAGGTCGTCCAGCACAGCACTGGCCATGCTTGCTCGGGCCCCAGCCAAGGATGGGAAGCATCCAGACACTTGAGCCGCCTCATAATCCAGCTCCAAAATAGGAGAGCATAGGAGAAACTTGCCTTCCTCTGATTTCTCCCCTCTCCTGGGACCCCACCAGCTGGCCCCCCACCTGAGTATTAGTAGCTCCATCCTGTCTACCCTCCATAGTATGCCTCGCTCAGCCTGGGGAGGCATGTCAGGTATCTTCCATGCATCTCTGGGACATCAGAGCCCAGGCCCATGAGACTTAAGAAAACCATATAATACAGCTGGTTACAAGCAGGAGGCCTAACTGCTTTGTGTTCTGGGCAGGTTACAAGGGTTTTTCTGTATCTGTGATCTGGACCCTTTTGATGGAACCTTCTACCTCACCCCAGCCATCCACTCCCTTGCTCCTGGGCCCCCAGCCACAAGGGTTCGGCTGGAGACAGCACATTCCAAGGGAATTACAGCTAAGTGGCTAATGACCTCCGATTAGGAGCGGGAACAGGGAGGAAGAGCAGACAGACACAGGTGGAGTCAGGCGCCAAGACAGGGCCCACCCTGGCCCTGGCCACCTGCCCAAGTATTGCTCGGCAGAGCTGGCCCCCAACCGCTGTCTCCTCATCTCTCATCTCCTCATCTCCATCTGTCTCTCTGTGGGGCCCTAGATCCCATTCTCTGGGTCTCCCTCCATCTTGGTCATCACAAACCCTGCAGCAGCCAACAGGGCCCAAAGCCCAAAACTGTGAGGCCCCCTATCCTAGGGAGGGAGGCCCTGCACACAGCTCAGGAGTTTGGCTCACGCTGCCCACCACGCTGAGTAACTGGCCTCTAGTCCCAGCCCAATCTGCATGGAGTAGACGCTGCTGCTAGTGGGGTAGAGAAACTACAGGCCTAGCCATGCAGAAGTTACCCCTGAAAATCCTAATGTGAGGTGCTTATGGCTCTGCAGGTGTGCACATTCAGATCATACTTGTCTCCACTCAATCTTGACACTTCAGTATCTCCAATGATAAGCCCAAGAAGTCACTTTAGAGCACAACCTGTTTCCACTGCTACAGTGGGTAGAGGCCCTGTTCCCTCTGGAGTGAGAACCCACTGCTGTCATAGCTCAAGGGGCTATAGATGTGGAAGAGATCTGAAAGCTTCAGACCTTGGTCCAGGAGGTAGGCTGCCCAGCAAAGATATTAAGAACAGAGAACGGGGTTCCCATGACCTTTCAGGACCTCAGTAATTGGCAAATGGAAGGGGATGGTCATTTGTCCCAAGCCTGGGCCTTTTTTCTGGCTCCTCAATAGAAACCTTGGGTGTGCTCCACATGGGCTCTTGCAGGGCTTCTGCATGGCTAGGCCTGTAGTTTCTCTACCCCACTAGCAGCAGCGTCTACTCCATGCAGATTGGGCTGGGACTAGAGGCCAGTTACTCAGCGTGGTGGGCAGCATGAGGCAAACTCCTGAGCCATGTGCAGGACCTCCCTCCCTAGGTTAGGGGGCCTCAGAGTTTTGGGCTTTGGGCCCTGTTGGCTTCAAGGCCACCCCCAACAGAACAGGCATGGTAGCTACAGTGAAGTGAAGCACAGACCTCTCCAGACAGCCCTAGCCCTGACACCACAGGCAGGGAGATGGTCAGGAAGAAAGGTGGGGATGGGTCAGTGGCCAAGCCTGCTGGTACACAGACAGGCGCCTGCCTGGCAACACCTCAGTGCCTGGCTTAGTTGGCCTGCCTCACTGCCCGGCAAAGCATCAGGAAGGGGCCCTCCTGTAGCACCTCAAGGCCAGTCAAGGTCTTGGGGGATAGGTAATAGCCTCACGCTTCAGCGTCTTCAAGTCTCAGTTGTCTCACCTCCCATCCTGTTGACAAGCCTGTAAACATACTCATCTTCCTGCAGTACCCTTCCTCCCTTTCGGAGGTCACTGCAGGGCAAGGGAGACTTTCCTCACTCAGCCTTGAAGACGGAATTCCCAGGACCTGCCATGGATCTGGGGAGAAGTCAGATTCTGAAAGCCCACCATCACCTTTCAGTGGCCCAGGTGCCAACTAGAGATAGTGTCTTGGCAGCTCAGCAGGCTGGGATATACTGATGCTAATTTATCTTTTGGTTTGAGTTTGCCAGAGCCACAGTAGGGTAAGTGTAGAGGGACTCCACTGGCAGGGCCCTCCCACCCACATTCTATGTGCCTTTGGTCTTTGAGAAAGTGGTGGCTATCACTGGGGTAGCAAGAAGGGACTCCTGCCTCAGCCTGGATAGGCTTCCCTAGCCCACAGTGTCTCAGCACACCTGAATTGGCAGGTGCTCTCCAGATTGGCACATGTATGTACAGATGACAGTACGTCACTTGTATGTTTGAACTCCCTTTTGCCTATCACCAGTGTGTGGACCCTTCCTCACAGAAGCAGGCCCAACTGTCCTTTTCACATGACCACTAGGGTACACTAGTTTGTTGCCCTCCAAGGCTGGATAGGCCCTGAGAGAGGGATTCCCAGGCCACAGGAAGAGCTGAGCATATACCTACATGGACATTCATCCTCATTCTGAGTCAACTCAGCCTCCAGCAAGTAAAGAAGCTGCCAGGAAGCTCTACCGGCTCCTTCTACCTCCCAACTGGTTAGAAGTGTGTCTGGAGGCTTGCAAGAGGAGTTCACTCTTGTCCCTTTGTGGTCATATTCTGTGCTCTGGAGTTGCATGTGGACAATCTTCTGTTTGCTGTACACCCCCTGTCCACACTTTAGCCACTCAATTCCCACCTCCACCAACACAATGACCAGACAGTGATGGTGAAGTCTGGGGCTCTTTATTACTATGTACGGTAAGTAGTAACTGGGGAGCAATCCTTTTCAGCTCCTCTAAGAAGCTAGGTGTTGGCTTCTCATTCAGCATCCCTTCAGCTCCCTCATGTGCCCAGGAGCAGACCGGAGAAGCTAGAGCTGCTCTGGATGGTGAGGACTGCCCCGGAGCTGTTGTCCACAAACACGGAAGCATATTGTCCAGCCTGAAGACATCACAATGGGCGTCATCACCAGTGGGTAGCACCAGCCCAAACAGCCTGCCCACGCTCGAGGAGAGCCAACCCTCCAACACATGAAACACCACACAGATCTAAAAACAGCCTGACCAGGCACCATCCACCCAGGCATAAGGGCTCAGGGGCCCTGAGCCACTACTTGTACTAGACTATCAGTACCTCCCAGATTGAAAGCCCAACTGCCTGTGGCCTGAGCCCAATCCCCTTACCTGCAGCTGCAGCAGCCCCTGAACGTGCACTGTGAAGACCCTGCTGTTGCTCTCCAGGCCTGATACAGCCTCAAGGGATCTGAGCATAGCACCACAGGGCAAGGGTAAGGAGGCCACTGTTCCATGGTGCCCAGATACCCCTCAAGGTATGAGCCCAGCCCAAAGACAGACCCCAGAGGGTTGTGACCTGCAACAGGCAGCAGGGCTCACTCACGTGTGGCGATGACACAGGGATGCAATGCAGATGAGAACACGCATAGTGTCCCGGGTACGCAGCCGGCCCCTCCCCTGCAGCTCACTGCGGTCTATGGAGACAGCAACAGGTAGTAGGCTTCAGAACACTGCCCAGATTAGTCTCAAATTACTGCCAGGGTTGGGTAGTGTGGGCCCCAAGCAGAGTAGGTGACATCTCTAAGGTACCCATCCCTGAGGGTTAACTTATCCAACACCCTTACTGCATACACAGGCTGGCTCACCCACATGCAGGCTGGCAGAAAACTGGAAGATGGCAGAGACCGGGGCTGTGAAGCGGCCCAAGGCCAGGCTCAGGCCAGATCCCCGCAGGAAGGCACCTTGAGCAGTGGGCTGTGGAGGAAAAGGAGATGAGTAGTGGATTCAGGGCCTGGACCCTCACCATGCATACCCTAGCAAGGGAGGCACCCATAGCCCAACCCCAAACAGATCTTTTCTGGGCTTCATTCTCTTTTTGGGAAGGACAGGGCTGCCCTGTGTGTCCACACCCATGTGGGGCTCAGAACAACTGCTCCAGGCTCCAATGGATGGACAGGACCCAAAAAGATAACATAGGAGATGGCAAGTCCAGACCCCACCTTTGTCATGTTATACAGTGAGGCACACTAGAGCTCCTAGTCTTGACAAAGGCTGACCATTGCCTTCTACATTGGCTCTTCTAGGACCCAACACATACACGTGTCCAGCAACTGTCCAGTGATACCTGTGGGCCCATCTTACCCATGGGAGCCCACCTTATATCCTGTCCCCAGCCAAACCCCTTGGCATATAAACTCCAAAGACATCAGGACTGTTTTGGCCTGTGTGCCCACTCACGGCTTGGAATCCCTGCAGTTCCACCAGTGTCTTCTTGTCCACTAGCACAGGGCCCTTCAACCGGCAATGGAAGGCCTCAGCCACCAGTCGGCCAGGTTCCTGGTATAATAATGTGTCTGGTAGCCCTGAGAATCGACGTTCTGTGGCCTCTGTGGGGAGAGCCACTTGGGTTCAGGACCCTCCTAGCCCTCTTCCCTGATGCCTGTTTTTTGGGGTATTTTTTAAAGGGGGAATGTCTTACCCTTCAGCATTTCCTGAAATTCCAGCAGCAAGGCCTCTGGGGTGACTTCCACCCCTGGAGGACCAGGGGGACCAGGAGGGCCAGGGGGACCAGGGAGACCTGAGAGGCCTCGCTAGAGGAGGCAGAAGAAAGTGAGTTTTAGCACAAGTCTCAGTAGGAGTCCCAGCCACCCCCTTCCTTGGGCTCAAACCCTGAGAGGGGCACAGAGGGGCTGGTCCCACAGTAGCCAAGGGCTCACCGACTTCTTGTCCCGGCCACGGCACCGTTTCTTGGCGACCCCATCTGGCCTCCGGACAAAGTTCAGCCATGTCATGTGGGCATCTGAGAGCTCAGGTCCAGAGGCCTCTGCTGGCTGAAGGGCCAGGGGAGCAGGGCTAGTGTACTGACCACCAGGCCCCTGGTCCATCCCACTATGCCCCACAGACATCTGTGAACCTCAGATCAGTCCGGGGGAGCTCAGGCATACTGGAAGATGTCACAGGGATACCTCAGGCCACAGCCCACAGAGACTATTCTGGGGATCAGAACTGGATGTTCTCACGGGTGGAGTATGAGCTAGGTCTGGTGCCTCTGTGAAAGCAAGAGCCTGATGCTAAGGCACCACAACCCCTCTTGGCCCTGTTCCCAAGCTGGGCATGGTGGCATACACCTTTAAATTCTAGTAATAAGGAAGCAGAGGAAGAGGTAGGTGGATCTCTGTGAGACTGAAGCCAGTGTGGTCAATAACAGTGAGTTTTAGATCAGCTGGGGCTACAGGGAGACCCTATTTCAAAAATGGACGGGCATGCCTGGGCTCACATGGGGCAAGCCTAATGTGTCTCTGACAATATGCTTGGCCTTAAATGCGGTGAAGGAGCTGCAAATACAGGTATATGGCTAGGGAGGGTATACATGATAAGGGCCAAGTCCCTATCTCTGGGGACAATTGGGATATGGGAGAGGTCTATATGTCAGAGTGGCAGGTTTGTAGAATGGATATAGCAGCCACTGGCCTAACTGGGAGAGAGTCAGGTTGCTCCAAGGTGCTCCTGCCTTCATCCAAAGTAAGTCAAGGGTCCTGGCCCAGCACAAGGTCAGTCCTGAGGGAAACCAGAGTGGGTGCTTAGGATAGGTCCAGTTTCCTAATCAGAAATAAGGATGTTATCTTCAAGACAGGTGCCCAACAGGTACCCATCAAGAGGGCTAAGGAAGGCAGATATGCACTGTCTCCCCCCTTGGGTCCCACCCAGAAACAGAAGCAAGGACATCTGAATGTATCAAAATTCTTTACACATTCAGTATCTGTTTGACCCCTCGCCAACACCTCCCAATAATGTCCTAAAGAAACTAGAAGCCCTGGGCACCAAGTGCAGCAGACACAGCTGGGCCAAAATCAGGAACACCTGAAGAGTGAGTCCATGGACACCCTACCTCTACCAACCTATTCCAAGACTCTCTCCTGCCCTTTCTTTGGAAGGGCAACCTTGAGCAGGACAGGAAAAACTGACACCCATGGCCAGGCATTGTGGCGCACACCTTTAGTCCCAGCACTCAGGAGGCAGAGGCAGGCGGATCTCTGTGAGCTCAAGGCCAGCCTGGCCTACATAGTGAGTTCCAGACCAGCTGGGGCTACAGGGAGACCCTGTCTCAAAAAGACCAAAGGGGAAAAAAAACCCTGACACCCATGGACTGAGGGAGTACCTCCTCCCTTCCCTGGTGTCTAAATGGGACTATTCAGGACCTCAATCCTGCAGGAGCCACCCCCCCACACAAGGGGGCCATAATCTCCCTTCTGCCTGCTCAGGAACTAGCCTACAGCTCTGCTGTCTGCCCATTGGGGAAAATGAGGCTTCCAGCTTGAGGTGGGGTGAAATGGGTTGAGAGGGTGTAAGGCTGGCCGCCACAGAGACGCCCTGGGAAAGAAGGATGCCAGGATCAAAGATACAGGGGCGTTGGGGGGAATCCTGCCAGGGTTAATAGCTGTTACCTTTCCTGTCCTGAGGGCCCTTAGGATGGCAGCAGTAGAGGTTTTAAGACCAGTGCTCTAGGATGTTGACTCTAACAGGGCATAAGTATAAGGCTGAAGCCAATGGGAGAGTCTCCTGTCTACAGGACTCATAACAGGGCACTTTTCATGCAAGAGGTCACAGCAGATGTAGCTACACAGGAGCCCTGGGAAGCACAGGGGACAGGCTACTCGTGGCATTGCCAATCTTGGGGGTTATGGAACACAAAGGCGATCCCTTTAGCAGTCTGCATGAAGCCCCTCGCCGCCCCCATCTGAATGAACAATTATACCTAATGACATCAGATTGCTGAAAGCACACAGGCCTGAGGCTTCAAATGGTTGGTTGTAGCCCCACTGCGAGTCCCTCTTCTTGGACAGAGAGGAGCATTCCCCAGAGGCCAGACCCTGTCCTGGCAGAACTCAAGCCAGTGGTCAAGGTCTCAGGGCTATCTACTGTAGGGGGAAATGAGCAGAGCAGCAGGGGGTAGCCGGCTAGTCTGTGCCTAGTGCTGCATGCCCACGCCCACGTGCGCCCCAGCCCGCGCCTACCTTGAGGGAGCCCGACAGTCCCTCATTGTTGGGTGTGGCAACACTGGGGGACTCCGTCCACAGGCCTGGCTGCTGAGGCCTCTTGGGCTCCTGCTGTGCCCCCACACCTCCTAACAGCACGAGCTGTGGCCAGAGGAGGGCCACAGTGGCGGTCCAGGCCCAGCGCCGCATGGCTCAGTCCTGAGAGCGGCTTAGCGGCTTAGCACTGAGCCCCAGCCAGGCGCTCATGGGGGTGGCAGCACTCAGCGCCCCTGCGCGGGGGCGAGGCCTAGGGGCGCGCCCGGCCGCCGCCGGTGCATGTCTGCAGGACCAGCAGGAGCGGTACAACTCGCAGCTGGCAGAGCTACTGTCCCAGAGGGACTAGAGACCAGCACCGGCCTCCCTTCTTCCAGAGTCCTTGACCGAGCTCTGCCGCCAATAAGTCCTTCCTCCAACCCCAGGCCTCTCAGGCTCCAAGGGGAGGGCTCACACAAGGCATCTCCACCGCCCAGAAGGCGGGGCAGGGCAGGGGCGGGACCCCTATGACCACCACACCCCTCACTCCCTTCTAAGGAGTAAGAGCTTGGCTGTGGAGGGGCTGCTTCTCTCCTACTCAAGCAGTCCCTGGCCTCTTCTCAGCAGTCTACAATCCTAGCTAAACGGGGGCACTGAAAACATCAACCCCTGTGGCACCTCTCTTACCCACACCCTCAAAGCAGTGACCCTGGAACCACAAGCGATTCAGTCTAGGAAGCTGTTTACAAATCTCCCAGCCCCCCACCCTCACCCCCGCCCCTCTCACCTCATTCAGGCTCAGATGCAGCTACCCCCACCATTAACACCTGGCTCCTTGCCTCTAGGCCAAGGCCCCTTCCAGTCAGTTATCCTCCATTACTGAGCAAAGGCTGGTGTCTTGCTGTCTTTCCTCTGCCTCTTCCTCAGGAGGTATGGGACCAACCAATTCTTACTCCCTGTCCTCCTGAACCAGCCAGCAGTCCCCAAGGCCTGTTTCCTGGGAGGTTAACACAAGTCAAACCACACTGCAAGGAGCTGCTCCCTCTAGACCTCTGGTCAGTGGGATTTCCCTACTCCTTGTGATATAGTGGCAGGATGAGAGAGAGAGAGAGACAGAGAGAGACAGAGAGAGACAGAGAGAGAGGGAGAGAGAGAGACAGAGACAGAGAGACAGAGAGAGGGGAAACAGAGAGAGAGGGGAGACAGAGAGACAGAGGAGAGAGAGAGAGAGAGAGAGAGAGAGAGAGAGAGAGAGGTTCTTTCTAACTACTCTCAGCCTGCAGACTGTCTGAGTCCAAGCCAACCAGGCCCCTTGGGCTCAGGGGCTATGAGGTAGAATCCCCCTTTATGGAACTAAGCCAGGATTCCTAATAGCCAGTTGGCCTTCAACTGGTAAAAGCTGTGACCAACAACACCTAGGGACTGTGACTGCTCGAAAGGAACTGCATCCCCGTCACACACTGGTTCCATGGGTTTTGATCCTGGTAGACAACATAGTGTTCTAGAATAGACCTTCTTCAACTTCCACACCAGAGGGGTGAAGGCGGCCAAAGCATAAGATCCCAGCCCCAGGCCACATCCAATCTGAAATGCCCAAAAAACAAAGTTGGGGTGGGCATGATGTGAGAAAAGTGTGCTGGCTCCCTGGAAATCTGTCACTTCCAGGGACAGCAGGGGCCAGTCAGTGTCCTGCACACACTGCAAGGCCTTGAGTCCACAAAAGTGCCTCCAGACCACTGGTGAGCCAGCTCTGGATGATGAGGGAGTATACTGCACCCATCCCTGGAACATCAGCAAACTGATTCCTAGTGGTAACCTGCACCCAATATAGGTCAGGAAAGACAGCCTCGATTAGAACCCTTGTCAGACACAGCACCCTGCTCTTTTTGGTTCACCTGTATTCTGGTGGCCAGACCTTCTTAGTGTGAGTCAAAATGTGACTCCCTATCTTTTTTTGTTTCGTTTTTGTTTTAGAGAGGGTGCCCACCTGGCCTGGAATTTGATATGTACACCAGGTTAGCCAGAGATCTGCCTGCCTCTGCTGGAATTAAAGGCTTGCACCACCATAGCTGTCTCCCACCTCTGTCTTGCAGGCAGTTTATAAGCAGACACGCTAGAAGGCTAGATCTGGCCTGCCATAGGGAGGCACCATGGTGGGGACCTGACTTTGAGGCTAGGAGCGGACTCAAACCACCAGCTCTCTAGTTTCAACATCCTCCACTACAAACCACCTGGAAAATGACCAAAAGGATCCTTCTTCGGTTCCCAAGGACCCCAGGCAAGACACAGGCAGCCCCTAGGAGGATCAAGCCAACTCTCATCCCCAACTTGCCAAGTACAAACTGGCTCCCTACAAAGGGAGGCACTCCCTCCCACACAGTTCTATAATGAAATTCCCAATGGCCAGTCAGGCATGGTGTCTGATGCCTGTAATTTCATCACCCAGGAGGTAGACAAAGAAAGATCAGGAATTCAAGGCCAGCCTCAGCTACATGGTGAGTTCAAGGCTGGTCTGAACCACACAGAGACCCTGTTTAAAAAAGAAATTCCTGGGGCTAGAGATATGGCTCAGCGGTTAAGAGGTTCGAATCCCAGCACCCACATAGCAGCTAACAACTGTCTTTAACTCCAGTTCCAGGGGATCTGACAGCTTCTTCTGTCCTCCAAGGGCACTGCACATGGTGCACTTACCTACATGCAGGCAATACATGCATAAACATAAAATAAGAATAAATAAAATGTAGAAACAAATTCCTCCAGGCATGATGGTACATGTGTTTAAGTCTCAGCACTCAGGAGGCAGAGGCAGGCAGATCTCTATGAGTTCAAGGCCAGCCTGGTCTACATAGCAAGTTCCAGGCCAGCTAGCTACATGGAGACCCTATCTCAAAAAGGACCCCCCCCCAAAAAAATTCCCAAAGGCTGCCCGGGAGTTGTTTTTTGCTTTTTTTTTCACCCCCAGGGGCGCAGCAGGAGGTGTCAAAACGTGGGAAATATTTTCTTCCAAAGAACTCCTTTCCCTGTGTGTCCATGTAATAAAAGCTTTGGGGAAGGCTTTTCTTCTGTACAAGGGAGCAGTCCAAGGTGCCAATTGCCCTTATCAGTGACTTTTCCCAAAAAGAGCAACAAAGAAACCATGTCAGACATGCCTGGTCCGACAGAGCAAAGGTCACCTTTTATTTGGAGTCGGTGGAGGCAACATACTGTGGGCACTTTTAAAAGGTTCAGCTCCACCCGACCAAGGGCTGTTAAAAGCTGAGATATATATAGAGAACACATAACCCTTAAGTGTGCTAACATTCTGACTCCCAAGAATCTCAGGGAACATGGAGAGTTTGAACTGGTGCTAACAGTTACTTAAGGCCATGGAGCACTTCTGGACCAGGACAAGACTAATATCTAGTGCAGGAAGAGAGGATGATTCTGCAAGACTCCACCTACTGTCACCA
This sequence comes from Nannospalax galili, assembly GCF_000622305.1. Classification (NCBI taxonomy): domain Eukaryota; kingdom Metazoa; phylum Chordata; class Mammalia; order Rodentia; family Spalacidae; genus Nannospalax; species Nannospalax galili. The sequence goes on from NW_008355419.1 coordinate 366,742, forward strand.
TACCACAAACAGGCACCTCTCAGTCCATAGCTCCAGGCTAGGCAGGCCCAGGCCTAGGCCCAGGCAAGGGGTGTCAATATAAAGATCTACCTTTCGGCAATACCAACATACCCTCCCCCAGCAGGTAGGTGTTGATCTTGCTCACAGGCCACCAGGGAAGGTCACTAACACAAGACACATGACATTTAAGAATAAAAGTATAACTAAAGACTTTTAAAAAATAGGAGATATATATATATATATATATATATATATATAATTACTGAGTAATTACAAATAAACTGACCAAAAAAAAAAACAAAACAGTGAATAGACTGTGCTTCAGCTTTACCATTGGTCTCTGGAATGAGACTGGCTTAGGAGCCTTTGGGTCCCCTGATGATAACTCATGGCTTCATCTACCACTGGACAGTGTCACTCACTGCCTCCAAGTGATGCCTTACAGATGTCAGCTTTCCCAGACAATCACTGTAGATACAATCATTAAACATGGACACTAAAAAGGTAAGATGTTGGTCATAAGGGATTCAAGAGTCTAAAAACTGAGAACTTGCCAGCTGAGACACTAAACCTGATATGCCTTTCCAGGGCAGTTTCCTCTTCTATGACCTGTGAAAATCAACACATAAGACAGGCCACCTGAAAACAATGGTGTAACAGGCCCCAAGGTACATGAAAGAACTTGGTCCAGTGCTAGGGAAGTCCCAAAATACATAGAATCAGTCTATGAAGACTTAAGCTCTCCACTTTCTACCAGAAGAAGAGAAAGAAGGCCTTCTGGCCAAATGGACACGAGGAATTCAGAGAAAAGGCTCTGCAGGCACCCAGGGATCCTAGTACTGCATCACTCAGAGGAGAAAGGAGAGAGAAAGGGTACTGGGGCTGACAGCAACACAAAGGGCCAACCTGCCAAGCCTCGTCTGCAGTCCTCAACTGCTGGTCTAAGTGCGACACCTTGTGGTCAGAACGCAGGTCGACTCGTAACTTCTACCTTACTTGGCAGGATTTTCTTTCACTCATAAACATATTTTTACAAGGCCAAATCAGTTATCACCTAGACTCCCCATTCACAGCCGTCACCAGCCAGCCCAATCAGCCCCCCTAAACCTCTATTGCACTGGATAAGTTTTACAGCACTGGACCCACCCTGAGGCCTTTAGCTCCTCTGCTAAGAACACACACGAAGTATTTGATAGGCATTAAGTTTTATATTTTTAAGTGACCAAACCTAATAAAATGAAAAAAACAGGTTTACTAAACAGGTCCAAAAGACAACACAGGAGATATTAAAACCAAAGCGTGAGTGGCCCTTGTCCTTGTCAGCACCCCCAAGACACACCACACTGGGCCAGAAGAGGGCGTTAATTAATCTCCACTCTCCTTTAAATCACACATTTTGGTTTTTAAAAAAATGAAGCCCAGGAGTCCAGCAGGCCGCCCTGCGCTCGGCAGCATGTCCATCCTGCCCGCATCAAGCTCTGGCACCCGTGTCCCTCAGCAGCAACTGTAGGCTGTGGCTCTGGTGCCTCACTCCTGTGCTATGCTTCTCAGAACGTACTTGACCGTGTAGGCAAAGGCCGCAAACCCAACTATAACAAACAAGTTCGCCAAAGCGCCTCCCAGGAGTCCGTGATGCCTGTTGGCCTGTGGGAGCCCGGCAAGGTTTGGGCCAGCTGCAGGGGCATGCCCATTGAGGAGCTGGATCCCATTCTGGCCGCGATGTGTCTCTCCATCAGGAACCACGTCTGGCAAGGGAAGAGTCTGGGGCCTGCTACTTAGTTCATCTTGTGCTTTCTGTTTCTGTTTAATTTCCTGAGAGAAAAATACAAGAACCCTCAGTTGTCTGAACAGATTTGTCCCTTTGGGAGCAGCACCTGAGTTCTTATAAGCCCAGAGCCACCACCCAGAACATAGTTCTCCATTCCCTGCACTAGAACCTGACCTGACACTGGATAGCTCTTCATCTCACCTCACAGGTGAAGAAATCGAGACAGATGTCAAAATTACTATTCTGTACCTGAGCCAGATGGTAGCAATGCTGAGTAACAATGAGCCACCAAGGCTCCCACCATCATCTAGTCTGCTGCTTCTGCTCACTGTCATGTTCTCAACTCCAGCCTAGACCAGGGAACACTTAGCTCCACACGACATAGTGCCTGCCCAACCCCCACTACAGGAGGCAGCTGATGTACCTCCCAGACACTGCTGGTCTATAGATAGTCAGCAGCTCATTTAGAGGATGGCCACTCTAATTGACAAGTTACATGCCTCTGTGGGGACAGGTTCAGCTGTCCTCAGGGCCTCCTCCATCCCTGGGCTCTGTCTTTCCTATACCTGGAGGAGGGCCCAGCTGTCACCCTACATACAGTGTGTATACCTGGAGGTCTGGCCAGCACAGACACCCCCTATGCCCCACAGCAACCAGGAAGGCCTGTAATCTCTCTACATCTATAAGAATACAGTGGTGGGCACACAAACAGGTTTTCTCTTTGAAAAGAATCAAATATGAAAGTGTTTTTAACATTAGGGAAGGCAAAACTCAGTTCCAACTTTCGCTTTCTTACCTCCACAACTTCAGGAAATAATTCACAAAAGACTTTATCTTTTAAATTAAACACTAAACTCTGTGCTGCCAGCTGTCTTTTCTAGGAAGAAAGAGAAGGGAAATATCAGCCAGAAAGCTAATTTTAATTCTTTTAAAATTCTAAAAAAAAAAAGCTGGGTATGGTGGCGCACACCTGTAATCTCAGCATTCAGGAGGTTGAGGTAGGAGGATCATGACAAACTCAAGGCCAGCCTGCCCTACACAGTTGTGTTCTACATCACCCTATACTAATAGCGACACCCTAATATTGAAACAAAACAAAATCCAAAAATAATCTCCTGTAGAGTCAAGGGCTATAGAAAGCAGCTAATATACTTTCTTCTCATAAAAATCAGTCTTGTGAAGGCTTATTTATCTTTGTTATCAATTAACAACATTAAACTTGATTCCTATCTAAATATTAAAGAAATAAAACAAACCAACAAGGGAACAGATGTGCTTCCCATTCCCAAGCCTTACAAGGTCCCCTGAGGAGTACAGGAGTGTCAGTTACATTTAGCAAGGACAAAAGCAGGGTTGGAGGCAAAGATGGGCAGTGAGGCTTCCACAGCGTAGCCTGGAACAGGGACTTTTTGGGAGCCCCACACAGCCTCCGCCTACTCAACAGAAAAGCTGTCTCATCTCAGGACAGAATCTGCCCAAGGTTGGAAGGTGGAGACCACCTTGCCTGCCACAAGGCCTCCAGGCCCAGGGCAAGGTGCCGCCACACCTCACCGTAAAGTCCGATGTCTCTATGCTGCCGAGAGTGGGGCCCTTCTCTACCATGAAGCTCAGGAGCCCAGTTAAGATGGTGGAGACAGACCAGGCTGGATTCCATGTGTCTGGGTGGAAGTCTGTGATGGAGAGACACAGCCTGCAAGAAAGTGGTTCTGTGAGCAAGAGTACACACTGCCCATAACCACAGAAGCTCCATAACATTTCAACACTCAGAAGCTTACCTCGTGTTGCATTTAAACCTTCCATTGGGGGTTATCATGTAAATACTAGGAGGCTTAAATGGAAATTCCCTGGGAAAAATTAGCTTTCCGTGATAATAGCCACCTATATCAAAAGAGAAAAAGTCTTGTTAGCTTTGTCATCACTCAATGTGACTGCTTTTCAACTCACCCCCAACTTTAGTCTCCAGCTGACTTCCCCACCTCTGTCCCAACTCCTCCCCTCCCTGGCTCACAGGTTCAGTCTACTACTGACATTATTCTCTAGGGCTATCATGCTACCCCAACACCTCAGCCTGCCCCCTAGCTACTGACTCTCCATCTGTTACGTCTGTGCTTACCACCTGGAATGTCCTTAAGAAACTATAACTAGCACTTGTTCCACTACAGCTACAGAACACCCCTCTTCTATTTCTAGACTCTTCATGTTCCTCCTTCTCTGAGAACAGTGGTCAGAAGAGAACTTGCATGGGCCCGCCCCCTGCCTCCCTCAGCACTTCAGGAACTGCATACATCTAGTCACCCCTCTCCTTGCTCTAGTCCTGATCTAGGGACTCCAGAGGCCAGCCAGGCACACTTGAAACAAACAATGCTAGATCCCAATTTCTTCATTTCTGTAAGCTGTCCCCACACTCTACATGAATCCCTGGAGTGAAGCATATCCACGGTAATCTTTCCCAAGGCCCCTGCCTCCATCCTCCCAAATCTACCTTGTTCAGGCTTCTAATCTCAACATGGTTCCACAAGCATGACTTTGAGGCCACCCAGACATCCCCATTGGTATCTGACCACTCAAGCAGTCTTGTCCACTCCTGGGAACCTCCTCAAAGCCATACCTGGCCTGACACTCCTCTTAACACACCCCTTTCCCATCTGTGGCTGCCCTTCCGAATTCCCATGCTAGATGCCCACAAATAACTCAACCCTAGGCCTAGGGACCTTTCCTAAACTCCAAATGGGTATAATGATCATCCATCCAGACACACAAATCCAAGATGGACTTCCTACTATTTCCCCTAAACAGCCAATCTATCCACTTTGTCATTTAGACTAAATCCTGGAAGGTTCACATACTCCTCATAACAAACCCATTCTATGAGTAATCCTGTGGGCCTCAGTTTCAAATCAAGCCAGAGTGCAACACAGCAGAGGTCAGTGCTGCTGTCTGTGACTTTCAGCAGCGCTACTCCAGGTGGTGAGCACAGACGTTAACAGCAGCACTCCTAGGCCTCACACAGCTAGGTGCTCAATTATTACCTATGAGGCCAGCTAAATGGACATGAGGCATCACACTCAGAGCACACACACTCAAGATCTCCAAGAGACACCAAATGGAAAATATGCAAAAGCTGTAAACAAGTACTCTTCTTAAGAGGCAGGAAAACCAAGCATGCACTTTTAAAACTGTGCTGGGCTCTAAACTTGGTATGACCTAAACAGCAAGAAAGCAGCACCTTAGCAGAGGGTAGAGGACAGGCAGGCCCCGCCAACCTTGCTGTATACATAAATCAGTCAGGAAAGCCCTCATGGGTCACTGATCCTACTTCCTATGTAACCAAAGCACCAAAAGCCACAAAACCAAAGACAATCCCAGTACCAGCATTTGTCTGCAGGGTTGAAAAATGGGAATCATCCACTTGCATTTTAAGGAGAAGGGTCACAAGACAGATGTCAAGCAAGAACTGGGTGAAAGGGAAAACTATATGGTGTAGTACAAATTAAATGAGAAAACAGCAAGCTATAGAATGAGTTAGTTACTTGCACTAAAGAACACATAAATGAGGGCTGGAGAGATGGCCAATGGTTAAGAGAGCTTGCTGTACAACCATGAGGACCAGAGTTTGGATCCCAGTACCCACATAACAAATTGCATACGATCCTGTGAACACCTGTAACCCCCAAACTGAGGAGTCAGAGACAGGAGGATTGCTGGGGTCTGTTGGCTTCAATCTAGCCAGAAAACAAGAGCTTCTGGTTCAGGGGGGCTCTGCCTCAAATGAACAAAGCAGAGAGTGACAGAGAACACCCAACACCCTCCTCTGGCCTCTGCACACACCAGCAGACACGAGTGTACACCACACACATATCATATTCACATACACAAAAAAGAATACAAAAATGTGATTCATTATGTATAAATACACATTATTGACTGATTGACTGATTGATTGTGATGGGGATTTGACTTAGGGTCATATATATGCTAAGCAAGCATTCTACCACTGAGCTATATATCCCCAGCTCCAAGACAACTGTTTTAAATAGAACAGGTCAAATTATAATACAATACATTTAGCATTTGAGGGCAGTCCCAGGTCTCACCCTCGAAGGGTAAGGATGTGCCAGAGAGACACTTCCACCAAATGGTCATAGCAAGACAGACTCTCCTTCCCAAGTCAAAGTACAGCTCCTGTCAGGGGACACAGTCTGTAAAAGCCCCTCCCCAACAAGCCTATTCCAGAAGAACACAGAAGAGTTCATGAGGAACGGGCCATAAGCACAGTCTTGGCCAAAGCCCAAGAACAGAATCCCTGAGAGCACAGCGGAGTCATAGGTACCCAGCTGCTCTAGATCACTTGAATAGCTATGATTCCCCACTGATGGCTTGAGCTTTGTAAGCATCAGCTGGCCTGATGATAAGATACTGTTTTCTGGGTTCTACATTCTACTCCATAATCTATTTCCCTGCATCACTGTGTGAGCCTCACTACTGGAGCCACACACTCAAAATAATTTTTAATTTATTATTTTTTCCACCGGGCGTGGTGGCGCACGCCTTTAATCCCAGCACTTGGGAGGCAGAAGCAGGCGGATCTCTGTGAGTTTGAGGCCAGCCTGGTCTACATAGTGAGTTCCAGGTCAGCTGGGGCTACAGAGAGACCCTGTCTCAAAAAGACCAAAAAAA
>NW_008355419.1:373661-373857 GCF_000622305.1 Nannospalax galili
GGATCTAGAAACTGTTATACTAAGTGAAGTAACACAGACTCAGACAAAAAATTGACATATGTTCTCCCTCATATGTGGATCCTAGGACCAAACCCTGAGAAGGGAGTATATATCCAGATATAACTACAGGAACCAGGATAATGGAAAGGAAACAGGGAGGTAAAGGAAAAGAAAGAACCTGAAAGAGAAGAACAGT
>NW_008355419.1:374089-374361 GCF_000622305.1 Nannospalax galili
AAAGAAATGCCTAGCTAGTTTTAAAAACCAGAGGGAACCGTATTATTCCAACAATGTACTGACAAATTATATATAGCAGATCAAGAAATATATGTCTAGGTAAGGTTTATCTGAGAACAATTGGTCTTTGCCCAAGACTTATCTACATGACACACAGTAACTAAAAGTACCAGACTGGTGGAACTTTCTTGGATGTTTAACAGACATACTTTGAGGCCTATACTAATTTGGTAAGAGGGACATAAAGGACAGTTTTTGCTCCTTGCCCTCCT
>NW_008355419.1:374604-375282 GCF_000622305.1 Nannospalax galili
GCCCATGTGACCCCTGAGGAACAGATCCTCAAACGACCTTAAGAGTAAAAATAAATTGGTTTATTTGGGCCACTGTATTGCCTTAAACACCCAAAAGGAAAGTATAACCAAAGATTAAAGGGGCCAATATAATTTCTTAAGAGTCCATATATATAGCTAAAGGCTGCATAACAAGCAACAATGCCAAACAGGTGATACCTTCTTTTGAGCTGTTGGCCAGGGTAGCCAAAGGGGCTCCCAGATAGTAACCCAGCATAGAACTGGGAAAATGAACAGCAGACCCCAATCTTATCTAAAGGAATATTGACAACTGATTACTGCTAGATGAAGAACAGCTGACCCTCCTAAAAACAAAGACCTCTAGATAGGCCGACTAGATTTCACCAGAAGGGCAAGTAGTGGGGAACGGCTGGGGTGCCGACAACACAACAGACAGTAGCAGGGATATCAGAGTATAAAGGCTCTAGTGGGGGGAGGGAGGCTATGGGAGGGTGCAATATGGGAAGTGGGTGTATAGTCGAATGAGATGGTTTGGGATGTTCTGTGTGATACACACACACACACACACACAAAAAAAAAGAAATCAAATTTTAAAAAATATATTATGCCGGGCATGGTGGCGCAAGTCCTTAATCCCAGCACTCGGGAGGCAGAGGCAGGCGGATCTCTGTGAGTTCA
>NW_008355419.1:375348-389219 GCF_000622305.1 Nannospalax galili
TGAGGAGGAAGCATGGAAATTTATGTCATGCTAATTAGTAGAGGTGATAAACATTGAAATCTACCTGATGACTTTATAGACATACACAGGCGCCAAGGATCCAAGTGCAACCAATTATGACTAGCAATAATCAGATACCTACAGATTAGAGATGCAAGCACCAGTATTAGTAGCAAAAACAATGAGTCTTTCTGAAAGGAACAATATATTCTAAAATGAAATGGAGATCTTTTTTAAAGGTTAAAAGCTCATCCAATTTTGTCTTACAGTGCTTATACTGAGTTCAATAATATGTAACTGTATTAATTCAACTGTGAACCTAGAAACTTGCACCCACTTGTGAAAGAGATATACTCTTGCACTGGAGCATGTTATTACTGAATATGTTAAAGCTGTAGTGAAATGCTTCTTCTAACCATGAGGTTATTTTTAAAAAATTATTTTTTATGTGTATGAGTGTATTGCCTGCATGTAAGTATACCCATGTACTACAATGCCCACAGAGGTCAGAAGATGGTGCTGGATTTCCTTGGGACTGGAGTTAGGATGGTTGATAGCTGCCATGTGGGTGCTGGGAATAGAACCCCGGTTCTCTGAAAGAGCAGCCAGGGCCCTTAACCTCTGAGAAATCTCTAGCCCCTCAAAAAATATTTTTATCTAGGCAGGGGATGGTGGCACACGCCTTTAGTCCCAGCACTTGGGAGGCAGAGGCAGGCAGATCTCTGTGAGTTCAAGGTCAGCCTGGTCTACATAGTAAGTTCCAGGCCAGCTGGGGCTACAGGAGACCCTGTCTCAAAACAAAACAAAAAAATTATCTATGCTAGGTCCTTTGCCTTTTAGAGTAAGCTGCAGTGTGCCCAAAACATGGATAAGATCATCTTAGATCCACAATTAGTGGAAAATTCTTAGCAACTCTTCCATAGGAAGCCAGTTTGGGACTCATGAGACACGTGTGCTCAAGAGTATCAAGAGCAGGACTGTCACAGAGCCTGGGACAAGGATGTGGAGATGTAGAGGACTCACTGAGAAGAAAGGGAAGGACCAGAATACCTCAAACACAAAGGAGTTTGAAAAGCACACCAGGAATGTAGCCATGAACAGCATAAAATTCTAGGGGACAAGAAACTGAGGATTAAGAGCAGCCCTTGGCTGAGGCAATTTAGAAAGATTTCTTACAGATGCTAGGAGACTGCTATCTGTAGCTACCAAAGGGGAGCCCCAGCGAGGAAGAAAAAGACAGTGAGGAGAGGCAGTAAAGAGAGTGATGAAGAGGGTTCAGCAAACTGGAAGCCTGAGGGAGAGTACCCACAGAGAACTATACCACAGAAGAGGATAAGGAGATAGGGGAAAGGGTTAGGAGGTGAGGAACAGGACAAAATGGAAGCACAGTGACAGGTCAGAGTTGAGTTGGCAGGCTCTGGTTACTAAGGCTCTGGCCATACATTCTTCTGGGCTGCTCCCTTTCTTCCTGGTATCCAGCCCATTCCCACAACAACAGCTCTTGATTGGTCTGGTGGTAGGGGAGGCCTTATCCAAAATGCTTTAAATGCTATTTATTTTAAAAATTAAATGACTGGAGCAGTGGTACACACCTTTAATCCCAGCACTTGGGAGGCAGAGGTGGATCTATGTGAGATGAGGCCAGCCTGATCTACACAGCAAGTTCCAGGCCATCTGGGGCTATAGGGAGATTCTGTCTCAAAAAGCCAAAATAAATAAATAAAATAAGAAATATCAAAGTACAAAATAACTTAAAAACTCAACACAGAACCCCACTAGAGATAAACTACCACTCATTTCTGGTATATAATCTTCAACCTTTTCAAATACATAAACATATTAAATCTTTTCACATTCTTTGCACCAACTGTTTAGAAGCCCACCTTTCTTACCTCTAGGGACTCAGCAGAGAGGATTTCAAGGACTTCTCAAGACACATAGGCTATATGCCTCCCTCATTTCACCCTACTGTGGGGTTTAGGCAACTTCTGATGTCTATTACCGTAAGCACCATCATAACATGCCCACCAACCCTTTAGACTCATTCCCCAAAACAGACTACCCTGAAACATGGATTCCTGGGTCAAAGATGTATCAGTCAAATTAGCTCCAAGAGAGCTTGGCTTTGTTATTTTCAATCTCCCCAAAATCTCAATTTAATGTCCCAAACTGTGGTACTGTGTTGAGGATGAAACCAAGAGTTTCAAAGAACCACATCTCAGCCAAAACAATAGTTTCCAAACTTTTCTCCTCTCTAGTCTTATACAAAACCTCCACCTGTAGGCAAATGCCTGCTGCTCTTGTCATCTGAAGTCAGGGCTGGTGACATGAAGCAGAGGCATTGCTCATCTGCCCAGCACTCTGCTCTAGGCTTGCCTGTGAGATGGTACCAATCTCTCCACAGGACCCCAAAAACCTGCTGGCTAACAGCTCCATCGCCTGAGTTCTGTCAACAAGACCAAAGACCATAGTGGTATCTGATAAGCTGGCAGCAGTGAGGAGAGGCGAGGAACCCGGAAGCTCCTTCATCCTTCTTAAGCCTCAGGTGCACCACTCACATGAGGGGCCTCCACTGAGCTCAGAGACCTTTTTAAGGGTAAGACACTATTAAAGGACTGGAGAGACGGCTCAGTGGTTAAGAGCACTGACTGCTCTTGCAAAGGACCCAGGTTTGAATCCCAGCACTCACATGGCTGCTAATTCCAGGTCCAGGGAATACAAAACCTTCTTCTGACCTCCAAGGGCATTGCACAACAAGGGTGCACTTAACATACATGCAGGCAATACACTCATACACATTCAACAAAATAATAAAATCCTTTTTTAAAAAGGATAAGACAAGCCAGGCGTGGTGGCACACACCTTTAATCCCAGCACTCGGGAGGCAGAGGCAGGTGGATCTCTGTGAGTTTGAGGCCAGCCTGGTCTACATAGCAAATCCAGGTCAGCTAGGGCTACAGGGAGACCCTGTCTCAAAAGACCAAAAAAGGGTAAGACACTAAAAGTTCCTAGCACAATTTAACCAACATCAGAGGCTGGTAAAACACAGATAGTTACAGAGAGTCCTACAAAACCAAAACAAGCAAACGCTCCTAGGACTTGCAGAAATATAAAGATGAGGTCCCAATAAATCCGATTTCACTATGCATATTCAAAACAGAAAAAGTTATAAATGTTGGGCTGGGCATGGTGGTACATGCCTTTAATCCCAGTACTCAGGAGACAGAGGCAGGCAGATCTCTATGTTCAAGGCCAGCTTGGGCTACAGGGAGACCCTGTCTCAAAAAACAAAAACAAACAGATATTGGACAAGAAACAATTCAGAATTATTTTTCTACTCACCTTCATAAGGAGTCATCTCAGGGCCTCGGACAACATAATGCCTGAAAAAGAGAGATTACTTGGATTTGTGGTTTATGAATTCTCCAAAACTAGAGTTCTCACAAAAGGTCCCACACTGCTGTTGGGGGTTTAGGGCACCCACTACCCTAAGTAAAAAGAAGGCAAACACAGAGTATGGCTCATGCTAAGCCCTCCTCCTAGGAGTCTGTTTTAGCAGGTGCCAGCACATGTGCCTATATGACCATTCCAAAAGAACCTAGGCACCAAGTGTTTGATGAGCTCCTAAGTGACACTTCATAAGTGTTGTCCAAGCTTATGCTGGGGAGCTATGTGCACCTTGAACAAATGCCCAGGGTCAGGAATATAGAAGCTTGTGTCTGCATTCTTGTGGACTTCACCCCAGAAACCTCTGCACTCTGTTGACTTTTTTTCAGTCTTTTCATTCTAGCAAACCTCAAAGGCCAGAGATGGCTCATGAAGGAAAGGAAGTTGCTGCCAAGCCTGATGACTAGTTCAATTTGCAGGACCCACATAGTGAGAGAACTGACTCCCAAGTTATCCTCTGACCTCCACACACATGCTATGGCATGCAGACCCTCACCCCCACACAAAGTAAATGTTATAAAAAAATTGAATGTAAATCTTTTTTACTTTTTATTATTATTATTATTATTTTTTTTTTTTTAACTATGTAGACCAGGCTGGCCTTGACTCACAGAGATCCACCTGTCTGTGCCTCCCAAGTGCTGGGACTAAAGGCATGCACAACCAGTCCTGGCCTACTTTTTATTATTTTATGTGTATGAGTATACTGTCTGCATGGATGTAAGTGCACCTATGTCTTGCAATGCCTAAGGAGGTCAGAAGAGGATGCTGGATTTCCCTGGAACTGGAGTTACAGACAGTTTTTAGCCACCATGTGGGCGCTGGGAATCGAACCTGGGTCTTCTGCAAAAGCAGTCAGTGCTCTTACTGCTGAGCCTTCTCTCTAGCCCAATTTTTAAAAAATATTTTTAATTATTTTTATTTTATGTGTATGAGTGTATTGCCTTCATGTGTATAAGTGCACCCACATGGTGCAATGCCTGAGGAGGTCAGAAGAAGGCGTTGGAGTACCCTAGAATCGGAGTTACAGGTGGTTGTTAGCCACCATGTGGGTGCTGGGAATCAAACCCAGGTCCTCTGCAAAGGTTAAGAGTCAGTGCTCTTAACCGCTGAGCCATCATCTCTCCAGCCCCAGCCCCCAATTTTAATGTAAATCTTAACTGAGTCCTCCGTGGCGCAACATCAAACCAAGGGGTGGTCTTAAGAGACCTCTGACCCACAGGAAGAGGGGTTCTACATACAATAAAGATATTTCTACAAATGAGGTAAGATGTAAACCCCCTCATGAAACTTGTCACTATATCTACCAACTGTGTCCCAGAGACCACCTCTGATTTTTACCACTGTTCTAGTGCTCTAAGAAGCCTTTAGCTGGGCATGGTGGCACACGCCTACAGTCCCAGCACTTGGGAGGCAGAGGCAGGTGGATCTCTGTGAGTTCAAGGCCTGCCTGGTCTACAGAGTAATTTTGAGGCCAGCTGGGGCTACAGGGGGACCGTTTCGGAAAAAAAAAAAAAAAAAAAAAAAAAGAGAGCCTTTAAGCCTTGCCTCAAGAATCTTCTGTAAACCACATCCAACCTATAAAAAAATACTTTTTTTTGGGGGGGTCTTTTTGAAGCAGGGTCTCCCTGTAGCCCCAGCTGTCCTGGAACTCATTATGTAGACCAGGCTGGCCTTGAACTCATAGAGATCTGCCTGCCAGTGCTTCCCAAGTGCTAGGACTACAGGCGTGTACCACCACGCCCAGCAAAAATACTTTTTAATTCAGTAAAACCTCTTCTATGGATTTAGAGAAATTTTTAAAGTATTTTTTAAGGATCAAGATAAAACATCCATCAAAGCAAGAGAAATGCTTTTTTTAGTACCTAGTCCACTCTTTTTCTCACAAAATAACCCCCAAGGCAGGTAATGAATATTTCAACAAAGAACATGTAGTTTCATGACTCCACACTTTAACACAGCAAAAGAGCTACTCTGAAACAAATGTTTTCCACAGGTCCTCTTGCTGTTAGCTTGAGGGTCAGGAGCATTTGGCCTAGGACAGAGCAGGGTTAGTGTCAGGACTTTGTCACCAATCCTATTCTAGGCAAGACAACTAATTCCCAGTGTCCAGAAGGATGTACGGGGGCAACAGAGGAAAGCCCTATGCACCTAAAGCTTGAGTTAAAGACCATCCAGGAAAAATTTTCTTTTTAGACTTAGCCTAAGCCAAGCAGGACTCCATGATGTTTCTGGCATGTCTTTTACTACAAAGTCCAGAGTGTCCATGGGCCTCAAGTATCCACCCAAAGCTGAGGACTTACAAGACTGCCTCTTCCATGCACAGGCCCACCAGCTGGGCCACCATAGAGCCTTCAAGAGAGTGATTATGATGCAGGGTGAGCAGGGACACAGAGCCTTACCATTCAAGAATATTTGAAGGGAGGGGCTCCGCACAAATGTAAGGCACCGGGTCTTTCTTAATGCGAAGGTAGTCCTGCTTCAACCTCTGTGTCGCTGTTGTTGGGGCTCTCTTGTTGCTGTTGCTGCTCATCTATTAGAAACAAGCATTTCTATTTACAGGGAACAAACGCATGCTTTCGTCACCCACAGCCAACCCTAAGAGTTGAACACCTCTGCTCTCCTTTCTGCAGTCCACCACCAATCAGGCCCTGCCCTCAGTTCTTTTTCCATGTGTGTTCCCCAACCAACACCACTTCATTTATGTAACATGTTACTGAGCACCTAACATAGAAGCAAGAAGAGACTATCATAAAGCTGCATTCCTGAGACTGGAGAGATGGATGAGAGGTTAAGAGCACTGGCTGCTCTTGCAGAAGACCTGGGTTTGAATCCCAGTATCCACATGGTGACTAACAACCATCTGTAACTCCAGTTCCAGGGGATCTGACACCCTCCACTGACCTCCTCAGGCTTTACACAACATAGGTGTACTTCCATACATGCAGGCATAACACTCATACATATACAATTTTAAAAAAAAAAAGCTGCATCCTGTCCTCAAAGAACTTATATGGATAAATTTATTCAAATGGGACCTGAGTAGGATGTTGATGCCAGCCTGGACCAGCTCCAGAGAGAAAGTATACACATCTTCCAACCCTATACTCAACAATACCTCAATGATGGACATTTCATAGCAGGAAATTGGTGAGAACCACAGCGCCTCTCCTCACCCTGGAGTAAGCCACAAGTAATAGCAGGAGGCAAAGAGATGTGAGGCTGGAGAAATGGGGACTTTCAGACACCTGAACGCACTTACTAGGCAGCAGGGAAGGTGTACACAGGAGACAGCACTGGTCACTAGGTCAGGAGCTCAACACAGTGAAGAACAGGGGACAGAATTTAGCCAGTGAGGCAAAGCCAAATTGCCAGAATCCCAAGAAGAGTTTTAGGCCTTAAGGCACATCAGAACTTCTATTAGATCATAGGGAAATCCGGCAAATCAGCATAGGGCAGCACTGAAGGAATCATGCAGGAAGTGGCACCATGACACCAATCAAGAGAGAAGACTTGAGGCTGGAGAGATGGCTCAGTAGTTAAGAACACTGGTTGTTCTTGCAGAAGACCTGGGTTCGAATCCCAGCATGCACATGGCAGCTAACAACTGTCCGTAACTCCAGTTCCAGGGACTCTGACATCCTCTTCTGTCCTCCAAAGGCACTGCACAACACGGGTGTACTTACCTACATGCAGGCATAACACTCACACATATAAAATTAAAATATTTTATTTATTATTTTTATTTTATATGAATAAAATATTTTTAAAAAGGAGTCAGGTGTTGTCGGTACACACCTAATCCCAGCACTTGGGAGGCAGAGGCAGGATCTCTGTGAGTTCAAGGCCAGCCTGGTCTACATAGTGAGTTCTAGGTAAGCTGGGGCTACAGAAAGACCCTATCTCAGAAAGAAAAACAAAAAAACAGGAGATGAGCTTGGTTGCAGGCTGAACCTACACAGTAACAGACAACCATGCCTTTTGACCCTGGAAGCCTGGATGTGCCCACTGCAGTCTCTTTTCTCCCCTAACATCATCTCTTTGCTATTCTGTCCTTACCAGACTCCTGAATCTGCCTCCCTTGACCAGTACTGGTGCCTCAGACCAGGGTGTGTCCTCAATCTGTACCTCCAGGGCTTGCAGAGGGATGGCAACTCACTCAGGGTATCCACCACAGCCCTCTCAAGGGAGTGGTCTCAGTTGGCTTCTCAATGGGGGACCTTGATTCTTGCAATACTTGTTCATTTCCTTCCCATTCCAATAATCCTAATGCAGGAATTCATTGCTTTCCTATCAACCACAGGAACTTCCAGTCTCTTCCACTTCAGTTCATCCTGCGCATTAAGTCAGTTTAGCCATCCACTCCCCATCAAACACAGCAGATAAATGTCAACAGCTCTCTCATCTGTCAAACCCTCAAGGCAACCCCATGCAGCCCTTCTAATTCCTACAGCACTTAACAAGCCCAATCTACTCAGCCCTTCTCAAGGCTGCTTCCCAGCCCAGTTTGGACTGGTGGAAAATACTTACATCCATCCTTACCTAGCTTGAGCCTCCCTGTTTTTCCTAGTCAATGTCTCCTCTGTCCTTTTCCACTAGCCCCCGCTGTGGTCTAAGAGCATAGCACACAGACCCTAATGGCGTCAGTAGAAGTGAGAGCAGGTTCTTTTGCCTAGCCCTTCCAAGAATGCACACATCAGGAACAGGGTCAAAGTCTAGGTGACTTCCACAAAGCACTATCCCCAAGCTCTTGGTTTCAGAAGCTGTGTGGACCAAAGAGCTCACCTTGATCAGCACCTAGTAAGAAACAAAATCTAGTGATCTATAAGCCGAACCACAAGACTTGTTCTTTCTCTTCAATGTTCACCCCTAAGGCTAACATTCCAACATATATGAAATAATTCACTAGGTAATTCCACACATAACTGCTTGGATTCAGCTAATTGGCCAGATAGGACGCTTTATCAGTTATTGGAAAGACACAGAAAATGAGTAAACTAAGTTTTGCTGGGTTACGGATGTAGTTGATTCACTGCTTAGCAAGCACAAAGCCCTGGGTTTGATCCCTGGTACCACATAAACCAAACACAGTGGTGCATACCTATATAATTCAGCACTGGATTAAGCAGAAGAATCAGAAGTTCAATGTCACCTGGGCTATATAGAATTTGAAACAAAAACAATACAAACAGAAAAAAAAAAAAAAAAAAACCCCAAAGCGTGTTTTGCCTAGTCAGTCACACGGCAAACATCTCTTATCCTTGCTTTTATGTATTTTATTTTTGGTACTGGAGATTGAACCTAGAGCCTCACACATGCTAGCCAAATGTTGTGTGACTCTTAAACAGCTACTCAGTTTCCCTAGCTGTTCCTCCTATACCTCACTCAGAACAATGCTCTCTTTCATGACTCTCCCAAGGGATTGCAGGTAACAGGAAACAACCAGAGTCAGGAGCAAGACCATCTGTCTTTCCAGTCGTGTGTGTCATCTCTCAGACCAAGGTGGTAGCTCCTTTTTCGTCTAGACATCTCTCCCCCACACCAGTACACATAGCTCAGGTAATGGTGTGGCATGAGACCTTAGCTTACTAATCAGAAGGGTACATGACACATTCGAGGCCCAGTATTTCCAG
Organism: Nannospalax galili; assembly: GCF_000622305.1. Lineage (NCBI taxonomy): Eukaryota > Metazoa > Chordata > Mammalia > Rodentia > Spalacidae > Nannospalax > Nannospalax galili. The sequence continues at coordinate 384,429 of NW_008355419.1, forward strand.
GGAAGTCTCACCTTCTCCAGCATTGCTTCATCGGCTGGATGGAAGTCATGATCCAGGCAACCCCAACACCACCCACACACACAACTGAGAATGGAGCTGTCTCTGAGGTCAGGAACACCAACGTGTGAAGGCTATTAATTCCAAGTTCTAGACAGCTAGACCTAGCTATGCCTGAAAACTGGACTTTTCAATGAAATGAAATACTAAAGTTCCTTTCTTGTAAAGCCAAATTACACCAAGTTTCACACACTTGGAATGAAGAGAGCTTAGTGCCACTACCTACAAATAAAGGATAATTTTATACATTTAGTTGTTTTCCACTGGGCTGTTGCCTTATCTCTTTCTGTCTATCCTGGTCTGACGAGATGTTGGGAATTGGACTTGAGTTACACATACATCTAAGTGGGGTACACTGAAAAGGAAGCCAGGTCATTGGTTGGGAGGATGCAGTTAGCAAAGGATAGTGAGCTCCCCCCGCACAGGACGTGGGGGTTTGTTCAAGGTCCAAGTCACACTGTCACTGCCCAAATGTTCTGTTCTATTATCCCCCAGGCGCATAATTCTGGGCACGCTAGTTTCTGTTGGAAATTATGAAGTAGTTTGAGGTTCTAACTGTTCAGGAGGGGGGCGCTCAACGGCTGCCATACCCCAAGACGGACACCCCACTTCCCGGATACATTTACAGTGATCAACCCTGGCTCCTTCTCCAACTATCTGCAAGTGCACCAACCAACAGGCCTCTTCGTGGGAGATTCTGTCGTGCGGTAACCCAATCTCTCATCTGGCCGGTGGACCACCCCCCGCCAGGAACACCAGGTGCCCTCAGTAACGGACCTCGGATCCGCGCAGGGACCGACAGCGGGGCACGGCAGGCGCCGTTCCGAACCAGACTCTCCGAGCCGGGTCCCTTGAGTCCTCGCGCCCCGGCCCGCCCGGCAGCCGGCTCCTGCGAGGCGGACAAGCCGCCGGAGTCTCCGCGCAGCCGCGACCACGCTCACCTCTCCCTGAGGCCGCCGCCGCGCTCAGGCTCGCCCTGGTCGAGGCCGGAGCAGGGTGCGGAAGAGTGGGGCCAGCGCCGTGAGCCGCACCCGCGCTGGGACTCAGCCCACCGCACCCACCGCAGCGTCTCCACCGCCACCGCCGCTCAGCTTCCAAGATGGCCGCTCGATGGCTGAGTCCCGGCTTCGCTTCCGCTTCCGGTGTGCTGTTTGCGAGGCGAGGCAGCATCTCTAGGCAGCTGGGAGGACCGCTCCATCACCCCTTTCTTGTGTCTCCACGGGCTCTGGATACCGGGTCTCGGTGCTCCGAGTGCGCACCGGCGAATAGCTCTGGGACCGTGGTGGCGCCCCTCGGCTAGAGGGGACTGAACAGGCTGCTCGACCTTCCAGGACACCCGCGGGGCCGATCCCCAGCAATGAGTGGCTGCGGGGACCACGCAATGCTCCCCTCCCACAGTCTCCAGCCAGTCCATTCCGCCAGGCCCTGAGTTCGCTGCGACTTTGGACTACCACCGACCACCTTCTGTCTGCTCTTAACGGGAGGCCTCCGGGTCACCCAGCGGTCCATGCAGGGCAACTGAGAGGCCATAGTCGTGGCCAGCCCGACAACCCCACGACAACCCCCCTGCCCTGGGGACAGCCGTCCTCGTAAAAATAGTTCAGTGTTTCCTGGCCGAACTTTCCACCCAGTCCATGAATAGGGTCATTATGCTCAGAGACATTGCGCTAAGGCTGGTTTTCCGCTCCCACGGCCCCCTCCCTGGCCCTGGGGAGGGGAGGTTTCGCAGCTTGGTCACTTGGCAGGGCTGGCTGGCTAGGCTGAGACAGGGGGCTGCCAGTGAGTATGTTCTGGGTGCTTCTTTAGACCTTGACAGCAGAGGAAGCAGGACTGAGAGAAGCTGAGATGTCCAGACTTGCTCAGCCCGCCATGCTCACATTCTTGCCTCACCTTTGGATTCTTGGGATTCTCAAGTTTGTTCTCATGTTGGTGACATACATGTCACATGCACAGCCCAGCACCCTTCCTCCTTCATTTACCTACTGAACTCTGTGTACCTAGGCTCCAGGAAACCAGGCTGGACATGGCAAGTGTTGCGGCAGCAGTCCTCTCTGCCCCCTCCAGTTTGGAGGACAAGCTAGGGCTGGGGTCTGAACAAAAGGAGGTCTGGATGTTTGCACATCTCCTGCCTTCCTTTGAAAAGCAGTGGAAGACTGGACCAAAAGGTATTTCAGATGTCCCCAGGCATGGGGGATGTCTCAGGATGGACAGAGGCAGTAATTCACCTGTACCAGGAACATTATAGTGTCTGGCTGTCCAGCTGTGTGGAGCACAGCTGCTGTTCAACCTCAAGCCCTCATCCTTCACTAGGACCCTGACTCAGCATCAGCCATGGGTCAACAAACCGACCATTAACAATTGGTGACTGAGACAAAGCACCATCAGCCCAGCTGTGGCCACTGACAGGTGGCAAGGTGGTAAATATGCCCACTCAAAGCATCTTTAGCTGTAATCTGGGCTGCTGTAGCAGGGTTGGCCCCTGAGTCCTGGAGCAAAATCCAGGAATGTCCATTTGTCTGTTAGCCCACCATGACAAGTTGGCTGTGAGAGTGCAATGGCTTCTTGTGCCTTCCATTGCCCAGTTCAGGAAACATGTCAGCACAGAGTTCCTCTGCCTCCTCCCTGGGCTCTATAGTCCCTGCTCAGGGTGGACTGAGCCACTTTTCTTTCCCCCGCACCACTGTAGCTGGAGGTTAAAAGAGCCACCCTCAATGGGCAGGTGGCCCCAGTTATGCACAAGCAACATGGTATGATGCTGCAGCTTATCTGGACTGAGCCACTTTTAAAGGATAGAAAGTTAGGAAAGAGAAGCCACCCTACACAGGGGTGGGCTGTCAATACAAGCATGGACTATCTGGGGCATACCCAGGCAAACAGCAGCCAATACCTGGACCATAGTCACTCTCTTGACTGCTTGTCCTTTTGTAAAATAGAGCATTAACACACCCACCAAGGTAGCATGGGTGCCTAGAGCATCATGGTAGTAAGACATCATGGTAGCAGACAGGACCCAGTTCAGAACCCCCAGCCCCTGAACAACTAAGTCACACCTGAAGGGGTAAGATTGGGGCAGATGTGACCAGGAGGTCCTGCCAAACCAGAGCCCTCATCCCTTCCACACACATCTTCAACCTTCTGGTCAGTGGGACCCAGGATTCTCTACCCTCTATGCATAGCGCTGATGGCCTTAGCAGTTGAAATAGAGTGGCAGAAAGACTGGCAATAGGAGATGACTGTTACCTCCTCAAACTCCAGAGCCAAACCCCTGAGGGTAGAAGCCATCTTTCTGTATGGGAGAGTCTGGTATTTGCCCCCAAGATGGATCTCCTGCCAGTAAACTCTATGGATGGCTGAGCTGTAGGAAAGAGACAGCTGACCACTACTCAACATTTTGGGCAGAGTTTCCTCAGTGTTGTAACAGCTGCCAGAAGAAAGGTTGGAATAAAAACATATATGCCAGGGCTGGTGAAATGGATCAGCAGATGAAGGCACTTGCAGCCACACCAATTGTGATGACTTAACTTCAATCCCTAGGATTCACATGGTAGAAGGAGAGAATCAACTCCTGTAAGTTGTCCTCTAACTTCCACATGTGCACCATGGTACATCTCCACCCCCCCCCACAGATACAAAATAAAGAAATGTAATTTTTTTTTAATTATAAGAGTGTGCCAAGCATGGTGGCATACACCTTTAATGCCAGCACTTGGGAGGCAGATCTCTGTGAGTTGGAGGCCAGCCTGGTCTACATAGCGAGTTTCAGGCCAGCTGGGGCTGCAGAGAGATCCTGTATCAAAAAGACCGGAAAAAAAAAAGTTATGAGTGTTGGAGAGATGGATCCATGGTAAAAGTGTTTGCTGCTCTTCCAGGGGACCCAAGTTTAGGAGTTTGGTTCCCAACACTGATGTCAGACAGTTCACAACCACCTGTAACTCCAGCTCCAGGGAATCTTACACTTTTTCCTGGTATCTGGGGGCAACCTCACAAACATGGCATATTCTCTCTCTCGCTCCATGTCTCTCTCTGTGTCTCTGTCTCTGTGTCTCTGTCTCTCTGCCTCTCTCAAAATAAAAATAGGAGGCTGGAGATATAACTGCTCAGTGGTTAAGAGCACTGGCTGTTCTTGCAGAGGACCCAGGTTTGCTTCCCAGCACCCTCATGGCAGCTAATAACTGTTCCTAACTCTGGTTCAAAGGCTATCAGATGCCCCCTTCTGGCCTCTGGGGACATTGCACAACGTGGGTACACTTAACATGTAGCCAAAACACTCATACACATAAAATTTTTTAAAATAATTTCATTTTAAAAAATTAAAATAAGGCCATGTGTGGTGGCACACACCTTTAATCTCAGCACTTGGGAGACAAGTAGAGGATCTCTCTGAGTTCAAGTCCAGCCAGGGCTACACAGTGAGACCTCATCTCAAGAATAAATAAAAATAAGCCAAGTATGGTGACCCACATTTTTAATCCCAGTCCCTTTAATCTGGTGCCCTCTTCTGGCCTCCATGGGCACCTGCACAAATGTGGCATATCCTCATAAACAAACACACATATCAAAAACGATAAAAATAAGGCCAAGTGTGGTGGCATGTGCTTTTAATCCCAGCACTCGTAGATGCAGAGGCAAGTGGATTGGGTTCAAGATCATCCTGGTCTATATAGCAACTTCCAGACCAGCCAGAGCTACATAATGAGGCCCTATTTCAAAATATAATAATAATAATAATAATTT
>NW_008355419.1:389231-405010 GCF_000622305.1 Nannospalax galili
CAGTGTAGATCTCAAGGCTTTGGTCACATTTCACCAGTAGAGATTGTTGGGCCAAAGCTTAAGGAGAAGCCCCAAAAAGCTAGCTTGGAGGTGACCCAGGAGAATATCCCCGCATACCCTCCTGACACCAAACAGGAAGCATCTGGCCAAACCTCAAGGTATGCCCCCATATCAGTGCCTGTTCTGTGGTGGCCCAAGACCCTGCCTGGCCAGTATAGTCAATGCATGGGGGTCTCTGCAGTACCACAAGAGGGCCCCTCACCAAAAAGCCCAAACTCATCAGCCCCCAGCCCAGGGAGGATGTCCCAGCTCCTCCTCCCAGAATCTTGTGTGTTTCACACTGGTTGCAGAAGAGCCTTCTCAGGGCCCACTCTGAGCTGCACCAGAATGTGGGGAACACCAGGAGAGGAACAAGTCTGGTGTCCCATAAACACAGGCACTTGTAGTCCCAAGGCATTCCTGTCCTGGGAGAGGACTCTTCCTGCTCCTGGTTACTCCTGTGGCCAGCCACCTAAAAGCCTTGGGGTGGAGGTAAGTGCTCAGATGTCCTTCCTGGGAAAGCAGAAGGCTTGTGCTGGTAGAGGCGAGAGACATCTTTATTCTCTCTCTCTCTCTCTCTCTCTCTCTCATCTCTCTCTCTCATTTTCCATGTCTTTCAACATACACTTAGTGAGTAGTGACCACAGGGGCCCCTCATGAGTCAGAAGCTAGGTTCACTCTTATGTTACTGCTACTGCAGCCTGCCTACCCTTCACAGGACTAGGGGCACCTGGGGAAGCAGACTGGGGACAGACCAGGAAGAAGGAGGAGAATAAACTCTGGGACCCAGGTCAAGTGCAGGGCATGGAGCTGACTCTTTCCCCCTTGGTGCCTTCCCTGGGCCTTAGTAGTCCCTTGGGGTTTCCCAGAAAGAGGTGAGGAGGACTGAGCTGGAGGCTCTGACTCAGGCTTTGTGGAACATGGGTCATTGAAGGTATGTCCCTCTCTCCAGCTATGCTTCTCTCCTGGCACTTCTTTTTGCAACTCCTATGATATTGGGAGACATGGTTTGCTTAGTTCAGATGACCTTGAGAGCCCAGACCCTTCCTCTTCTGCTCCTGAGAGTCACATAGCATTATGTTCATTAACATGGGCCCAAGTCTTCCAAAGGAACATTGCTTGATGTGAAGGTATACCCCAGGGCCTGTGCCGAGTCTGAGGGTCCCTCACCAGCCCATATTAAGTAGTATCACTTCTGAGCCTTAGGCTTAAAGAGGCACCTGAGCCCTTTTTTACTTGAGAAAACAGGCTCAGAGAGGTTGAGTAATTTGGGTATGGCCACACAGATGGTGAATGACAGAGCTGTGATTCCCACCCAACCAGCCAAGTCCAAGCCACTCTTCCTCAGCATGACTTCCCTTTCCTGGGAAGTTATCAGTGGCTACTGCCTGCTTCCAGAAACAAGAGACTAATGACCTCACCTTTCTTGGGAGTTAAGATTCTACCTGGTGGATGCAGTGGGGATGGGCACTTGCTCACTTGGCCTAATCCAGATCCTTATAATTGGTTTGAGTATCCAGTGTCAGGAGCCCAGAATCTGTCCTGGGGAAAGTGTGGCAGAGCTTCAGACCAGGCCAAGGGGCTGGTCATTGGCATGGTGAGACCAGTGGATCATCCTGGGACATGCAAGGTTCCCCAGAAGAGACAGGAATCATTGAGAGTCCTCAGGTTGTGGCATCTGGAAAGTCGGTCTTATGACAGTCCACTATGTGATTTTTGTCCCTGAATTTGGAGCGGAGTCTTATTGTATGTGTGGTCTTCGTGTGTGTTTTAGTATGCATGTGGCATGGTTCCAGTGTATAGTATGGTTGATGCTGTGGAGACGGTAAGCTCCTGCCCCCTCATCCAGGCCCCAGATTGTTCCTACAGTTAGTGCCCATCCCAATAGCTGTGCAGCTGGTCTCAAGGAACTCCTGAGTTCTGGGAGTAGAGGCCCCCACCCAGTGTCCCTCCTCCACAAACACCTGTGCTCAGTGCTGGAGGTATAAGCCAAGCAGATGTTGGCAAGCAGATGTCCCTCCCAGCCTTGTGGGAGCCCAAGCCTAAAATCCAGGAGTCATTGTAGCACATGGGGCAGCCAAAGGAGTCCTGGCTCAAAATCTCTTTTCCTCCTCCAAAACCTGCTACCCCCTCACCACAGCTAGGGTAAAGGGTCAGGTCTCTTCTGTTAGACTCAGTGTAAGAAAGGCTCACCTAGCAAAGGGGACCTTCATCTCTGCCTCCCTAAGAATTCCCCTTCCAGAGCAGGTGTGTCCATCCTGGACTCTTGGCCCCTCCCCTGTCACTCCACCCACACTCAGTGGCCTGTTATAAAGAGGAGGCTTCCCAGCCAGCCTCAGCCACCTCCTGCTCTATGACCTACCAGAGCTGTCACCATCCTAGGTGAGTACCAACAGTCTTGGTGGAAGAATAGAGGCACCTGAACAAGGAAAGTCCAGCCTTGAGGTATCAAGGGGTGCTTGGTGTGGGCTCTGCTTCCTGTGCTGGTTTCTGTGATGCTGCTAGGCAGGGAACCTTTCTTGATGATCAGGGCAGTTTATCGCCTGGTCAGCTAGACCAAGGTGAGAGCAACTGTGTCTCTCCTGGTAGGGCATAGTACATTTTTTTTTGGTCTTTTTGAGACAGGGTCTCCCTGTAGCCCCAGCTGTCCTAGAACTCACTATGTAGACCAGGCTGGCCTTGAATTCACAGAGATCCGCCTGCCTCTGCCTCCTGAGTGCTGGGATTAAAGGTGTGTGCCACCATACCTGGCAATAGTACATACTGAATAGACCCTCAAAGAGCATTCCAGACAATGTGTGGGACAGCCCCCAGTGGCGGGGGTGGGGGGGAGAAGAACTCCTGTATTCAGGTCTGCCTCCGTGGGTCTCAGGCTTTGTGCTAGAAGTTAGGCTCTGCCCCATCTCTGAGTAGCCTTGGATGTTGTCCTGACCCTGCTCTAAAACCTCCAGCCCAACTGTTCAACAGAATCTTTAGACCCTCCTTTGTCTCACCTGTAAATAACTACTATCCTGCCTTACCCATGACCTCTCTACATGACAGGGAGAAACACATGAGCAGAGGTCTGTACTATGAGGCTACCAACAGTACTCTATGTTGACACACGCTTCAGACCTGGCTGCTATGGGACATGAGGGAGCTCACAGACTTGAGAAGACGTCTTGTCTAACCCACCCGTGCTTCCAGCCCCCTCTGAAACTGGATTGTTTGCTCTAATATGTACACTACCCAAACACGTTGGAGCAGCTTGCTTAGGCACACCTGGTGGGACTCAAACAGGCAAAGTTTCAGCAGATGCTTGCCTAGGCCTGGCAGTAGAAGGGGGCTTGAACTCAGCAGGCACACTCCAGACATATTCCAGACATGAGAAAGCTCAGTGATTAAACCAAGAAAGGGTTCAGGTAGAAAGTCTTCAGGGATCCTATATGGTGACTCAAGAGTCAGTCTTGGGCCAGTAGGCCTGGCTTGATCAGGACCCCATGGCACAAAGGATCCCTATGTATGTATATGCTGGGACCCTGGGGACTCCAGGGCAGGGTCTGTCAGTGTCTTTATCTCTTTGAAGCCCTTGCATGTTTACAGCTGGCTGGGTTACTGCCCCCAGGCCTACTTTTCCTGAAGCCTAAGGCCTTTCCTAAACCCTAAGCCATTGTAGACAAATGATCTGCCTTGGTCCTGCAGAGCTGAGCAATGTTTAAGCCTGATCCTTAGCCTAGATGTTACCAGTCCAGCCTGATTGCATTAGTTCTAACACATTCTAGCTATGCTGAGTGCCAGGGGTTGGTGAAGACCTTCAAATCTCAAAGGCAAGCTCTTCCAGGGTTTCTAGATCGTCATTGACCACAAACACAGCCAAGCCCCTACCCAAGCAGGGCACTTGAACCTGCCTCTTCCCAGGGATCACTCAAGAAATCCTACCTGGCTTCAACCCACCTGTAAGACTGTGTCCGCTATGATTTCACCACTCTTACTTCCCAGGATCAGCTCTATGTCATAATAGGATAGGACTGAGGCAGGGATCTCATGCCCTGATGGCATCCTGGAAAGAATGGTGCAGGGTCAGTGCTGAACATGGACCAGCCTATGATGAGGTTGTGTCTGACCAACAGAGCAGGCTGGACTGTGCCACTAGTACCCATGGACATTGCTGTCCTGAATATTTCCAGGTAAAGTGAATGGAAATCCATCAGTCACCCAGTGGGGCATTCTGGCTGTGCAGTATGGGTTTAGCCCAGCAGAAAAGAGCCCAGGAGACAGGTGGCACTTGTTGAGGCTTTCTTCTCGCACACAGGCTGGAATCATGGTCCAAGAAGCCAGCACAGAGCCTGAGACCTGGAAGACTCCCCAGGGCCAGACACCCATTCTGCCTTCCCAGGAGGAGGACAAGGAGGGACTAGTGGAGCTACACACCTCCTTCAGGGAGCTGCTCACTTTTTTCTGTGCCAATGCCACTATCCATGGCACCATCCGCCTTGTCTGTTCCCGTCAGAATCGGCTTAAGACAGCATCCTGGGGGTTGCTGCTCCTGGGTACCATGGGGGTGCTATATTGGCAGCTTGCACTGCTCTTGAAACAGTATTGGAGTTACCCAGTCATCATGGCAGTGTCTGTGCATTCTGAGCACAAACTCTTACCATCAGTCACTCTGTGTGACATGAACCCATATAGGTGAGGGCCTGGGAGTTGTCAGCCTTGGGGGTGGGCTCCCTAGCACCTTACCTCTGCAGACAAGGACCTCTCTTTTGATGTGGTCTCAGATGATGCACCATGACCCCCATCTCCCCCACCCCCTGCACCTAGCCAGGACTTCTCAGGTCTCCTAATGTCACCTTGAGGGAACAACCAGATACCACTGGGAGCTGAGGGTTGTAGGGGTAGAGGGGACTTTAAAATTATTATTATTATTACTATTATGTGTATGAGTATTGTGTTGGATAACTTTAGTGTCAACTTGACACACCTGGGTTGAAGGAGCCTCAGTTGGGGAATTTCCTCTACTGGACTGGCCTGTGGCCATGTCTGAGGGGCATCTTCTTGATGAGTGATGTGGTAGGACCCAGCTCACTGTGGGTGGTCCCATCCCTGGGCAGGTGGGCCTGTGTTGCATAAGAAAGGTAGCTGAGCCAGGCCAGGAAAGCAAGCTGTCAGCAGCGCTCCTCCATGGTCTCTTCTTCTGTTCCCACCTGGAGTTCCTGCCTTGGCTTCCCTGGATGATGGACTGTAACGTATAAGACAAAATAAACCCTTTCCTCCCCAGCCGCTTTTGGTCATAGTGTTTATCACAGCAACAGGAGGGATGAACTGTGACCTGGGAGTTGTAAGCTGAATAAACCCTTTCCTCCCCAAGTTGGTATTGGTCAGAGTGTTTTGTCACAGCAATGAAGAACAAACTAGGACAAGTATATTGTCTGCATGTATGTATGGAGTCAGAAGAAGGCATTGGACCCCTTGGAACTGGAATATTGGACAGTTATTAACCACCATATGGGTGCTGGGAACTGAACCCAAGCAGCCAGTGCTCTTAACTGCTGAGCCATCTCTCCAGCCCCAAAGGGGACTTTCTAGGTCAGTCTGAGCTGGGCTTCAATTGTATGGTACCTCAAAAGGGAGGACAAGTGCCATTCTAGATGAGGAGTGGCTGTGAGCCTGCCAAGAGGGCATAAAGCCCTAGGGATGGCCAGGCTGGGGACCTGACCTCAACTGTGAAGTCATGGGAGTGCCTAGGCCCAGCTCCTATTCAGAGCTCCTCTTCAGTGTGCTGAGAAGGATGAGGGGCTGCTGTCTTCACTGGACACACAGGGGCACTGAGGTCACATAGTGTTGGACCATCAGGGTCAGTGCCATAGGGGACCCCACAAGCCACTCCCCAAGAATGCTCCAGGTGACTGATGCTAGGAGGTGGTGGTTCTCACTCAATGGGTCCATATTGTCTGGCCCCGCTTCTAGGCCAAGCCCCATTCGCCAACATCTGGAAGTACTTGATGCATTTGCCTGGGAGAACATCTATGCCCTCTACAAGTTCAACCTTAGTGAGAGCAGGGATGCCCCTTTTGCCAATGTCCCCAGCCATGGGCCCCACTTCCAGCTGGATCGTGGGATCCGTCTGCAATGGTTGAGTCACCTGGACAACCAACACAAAGTGGGTTTCAGACTGGTGAGTACCAGGACTCAAGGAGGTGAAGGTCCTAGTGTGTTGCTGCCCCCAAGGGAGCATTTCTGGAAAGGACAGACAATGGCTATGACTGTACTGACCCTGTGTCCTCTCAGTGTAACAGCACCGGTGGCGACTGCTTCTACCGTGCCTACTCCTCAGGTGTGACAGCTGCCCAGGAATGGTACCTCTTCCACTACATGGACATCCTGGCCCTGCTCCCCACAGTCTGGGAGGACAGCTACCAAGGCCATGATGGCCACATTGTCTTGTCATGTCACTATGACAGTGAGGACTGCCAGGATCAGTAAGCAGGGCAGGGCTGGTAGGCTGCTCCCCTCTGCCCCACCCAGTAGAGTTCTACCCTGGGGTTCAGCTGGTCAGAAGCCAGCAGTTAGCTGTTCAAGGGTGGCTACAAACAGTTCCTTATCCAAGTAAGATAGGCTATGGCCTCTTGGGGCATATGTGTAGAAGATGAAAAGCATGTGTGACCTAACCATAGCCTTGGGTTCTAGGCACTTCCAGAAGTTCCACCACCAGACCTATGGTAACTGCTATACCTTTAAGGGTGGCTGGGCTGCACAGCACCCTGGCATCACTCATGGTAAGTGCTAATCCCTGGCAGGCATATGGACATGACTGTGGAGTGGGCAGGACAATGTGGCCTCATATCTCCCCCTTGGCTTCTCCAGGAATCAGCCTGGTCCTCAGGACTGAGCAGCAAGATCACCTCCCTCTTTTGTCCATGGAGGCTGGAATCAAGGTCATGGTTCATGGGCACAACCACACACCTTTCCTGGAACACAGTGGCTTCAACATCCGGCCAGGGACTCAGACTACCATTGGAATTCGAGAGGTGGACAGGGTTTGGGACCTCCTGTCCAACCCAGGCATTGAGATAGGGCAGGGCCTAAAGATACAGAACTGAAACTCCTTTTCCTTAGGATGAAGTACGTCGGCTTGGAAAGCCCTATGGCTCCTGTACTGATGGCGCTGAGGGCGTGGATGTGGAGATGTTGTATAATACCTCATACACCATGCAGGTCAGTGGGTGGTCAGAAGGGGTCCCTGAGCCATGTGTAGGCAGGACCCCCAAATTGAGTCCCTGCTATCTCCTCAGGCATGCTTGGTGTCCTGCTTCCAGCAGCTGATGGTAAAGACCTGCTCCTGTGGTTATTACCTCTACCCACTACCTGCAGGAGCCCAATACTGCAGCCACAAGCGACATCCAGCCTGGGGTGAGCCCATCCTTCTCTCCTGTGGGACTGCTAGGGGCCTCCAAGGTGGTCACTCCTAAACTGATTGGTTCCTCTCAATCACTTTCCAGGTCACTGCTTCTACCGACTCTACCAGGACCTGGAAACCCATCAGCTCCCCTGTATCTCTCGCTGCCCCAGGCCCTGCAGGTAAGAGGGGAAAATAGGACCAGGAGGTCAGGAATCTGTTCCCTGGAGAGCATTACAGGATGACTGGTGTTGCTGTCTCTCCCAGGGAGTCTTTGTACAAGCTCTCAGCAGGGACTTCCAGGTGGCCTTCAGCCAAGTCTGCTGTGAGTCTCATGGGATGCAATGGGGATAGGCCAGTACCCCTGGTACTCCTCACATCCACCTGTGTTATTGGGGGCAGGGGCAATGTGGTCATGCAAGCCTTCTCTGTGTAGGACTGGATCCCGCCTGTACTTGGAGAGCAAGACCCACAGAGCCCAAACTGGAGCAGGAGCCACAGGTGGGTACATTCTCCCCCCACCCCCAGAAACACATCCTGCCTCTCCTCTGCCAACCCCCTTAAATCTCTGTCCCTACCTCAGGAGCAGTGTGGCCAAGGTGAACATTTTCTATCGGGAGCTCAACTACCGTACTGTGGATGAAGCACCAGTATACTCTGTGAGTGGTTGGAGAGATCTAGGGCCAGATTTGGGAAAAAGGGCCCGTGGCTAACCAGTCCCACCTGATCTGAGATGTATGAGAACTGGTGGGGGGAGAGGCAGCCCTGCACAGTCCTGCATAGAGGTGGGATACAGGAGGCCGTGCTAGATTTGCTGCCTGTCTACCCACAGGTTCCACAGCTGCTGTCTGCCATGGGCAGCCTCTGGAGTCTGTGGTTTGGCTCATCTGTCCTCTCTGTGCTGGAGCTGCTGGAACTGCTCCTAGATGTCACCGCCCTCGCACTGCTGCTGGGCTTCCGCTGGCTTCGCAGGGGGCAGGTGTCCCGGCTGGGAGCCAGCACTGCCACAGAGCAGACCCACACATCAGAGGCCAGCCAGAGGCCCACAAACTTCAAGGATGATATCAGAGGTCCAGGGGGACCAGCAGGGGCTAACTCCCCACAGATGCTTCCTGGGGATCTGGAGGGCATCTCAGTGGAAGAACTGGGCTGAACTCAAGCCCCTTGAGATCTTGACAACTAAAGTACCCCAATAGGGCTATCTGATCCCTCAACCTAATGCTGGGAGCTGTAGTAGCAGTGAGCTCCCTCATCTTCCCGGGTGGACCAGCCTAGCCACTTGAAGGCCCAAGCAGCAGTCCTATCTGACCTATGCAGCTATCAAGCGTATTCAACACAACAGAGCCTCTTTTTACCCACCTATCCCACCTAGTGGTAACCTCCAGGGTTGAGGAGCCCCAACACAGAACTAGGAAGTCTCCCCTCTCTGGACTCCTGAGGTCTGGATGTAATCATGTCTACACAGTGGTGTCTGGTGTCACATTTGTCTGTGCCATGTTCCTGACACCTGTCTATATCAATACACATGTCAGGCAGAGTCTGCATTGGCTTTGGGGCAGCCTCTGGGCAGGTAGGAGGAAGAACAGGCCCAGGCCAAGACATCTGCTAACCTTGGGCTACTTTGCAATAAAATCAGTTATTCCATCTGCTGTCTAGCACATATGTGGGTTTCCCCAATTACCTACAGCAGGGTGAACTACAAATCTCAGACTATACCCCTTGGAGCAGACCACGGCAGACATGGACAGAATGCAGGTCAAGGACGCCAGCCCCGGCTATTCTCACTGGTTGTGGTCACTCTTATTTTTATCAACAGACACTTTAAGGTTAGAGAAAGGCAGAGAGGCAAGGGAACAAGGGCTGGGGGTGTCAGGACCAAGTTTTTCTCAAAGCTCATCAGGTCTGAGTTATATTCTCTTTTGATGGGACACTGTTGGGACCCTGCTTAAGGCTGCTTCCAGATACTCCCTCAGTTGAGACAGAGCCAAGCAAGGCAGGGTATGCCAATGAGCAGGCAGTGGGTGCAAGCGGCAGAGGTTTATTAACCGAGAGTGATCAGAGCAGGAAGGAGTGGGGTCCTGCCAGCCCAAAGGTGATGGGGTAGGCAGTGGGCAGAGCTCAAGCAGGAGAAAGGAGCTGATTTTGCACTTTAGGGCCACAGCCGACAAGCAGGGGAGTCAGAGGCCCTGGTCCAGTGCCCACCTTACTGCCCATGGATGCTCCCAGGGCAGTGTTTGCATAGTAACCAGCTGACTGGCCTTGACCTAACCAAGGGCCCAAAGTATGCAGAGGGCCCCAGCCTCTGTCCTGGGACTCCTTCGGAAAAGGGGACATTGAAGGCATTGGTGGGGCTCCCAAATAAGGAACCCCTGGACCTCTCAGAGGCCCAGCCCAAGGAATAAGGCTGGGGGGCAGGGCAGGGAAGATCTATGTGGGCCTCCCCAGTAGCAGGCAGAGCTGGTATCAGGGTGGTCCTTGAGGGTCCACAGAAAAAAAGACGCAAATAAAATCAGAACGAGGTCATTGTAGAAAATCCACTCAGTCAGTAACAAAGAACATTGGGCACAGGGTGAAAGGTGCCAGTTGCTTTATGCATGGGTTCTGGCCCAAGTATACCAGAGACAGTGCCTCTGGAGGAGGCAGGTGGGTCTAGGGTCTCAGGCACAAGGACCTGAATGGCCAACCATGTGGCCTTGGGATGCCTGCATCCAGCCAAGGTGTAAGGTCTGGGCCAAAGCTCCACTCCCAGCACCTGCAAAGCCCAACCTGGATGCTGGGGTCACTGAGCGAGGTACTCAGGTTGATTCCCTGGGTGAGCTGCCACTCCTGCCAGGGAAGGTGCTGGTGGCCAGCCACCAGCCCCAGGCTGGAGGAAGAGCTCTGTAGGGTATGTAGGAAGGACCCAGCTAGCAGGTCAGTTTTCTAGGGCAGTAAACATAGGGGCACAAGGTGACATAGGCCCTGAGGGCAGAGGGGCACATGGTGACATGGACCTTGAGTGGTTTGTGCCAGGAACAGCCCAGACCCCTGAAGGAGCCACCTGAAGACAAAGGTTTCCCAGGTGGGATGAGGGGCACCAGATGATGCAGCACCCCTCCACCCCAAATGTGGGGCTATAAAAGACTCAGTGCTTAGTTACCTCTCCTTTGGCTGAGTATCAGAGCAGCCAGAAGGAGGGAGGAGAGCAGGAGAGTGGAGACTCCAGGAGTGCCAGGTTTCTGGGGCTGTCAGGATGGGCTCATGGTTGTCACAGGCAGGGCTGTGGCTAGATGAGGGGCTAGGGTCTTCAGGGACATGCAGGATTTCTGGGCCGGGGCCGGGGCCAGGGCAGGGATCCCACGGTTGCCCGGCCTGCCAGGCCCTAGCTCTCCTCCAGGTGGAGACCAATGAACTCCTGGATGCACCTGCGGTACTGTAGTTCAGTGGGACTGCTGCCTGGCAGGGGGCCTGGTTGGCCAGAAGGTGCCTCGGCCTCTCGCATCTCCTCAGTCATGCGAGCCAGGCGAAGCCTAGGGGAGGGGCACAACATGAGGAGACCCCACCACAGAATCTCTGCCCCTTCAAACCACCCAGGTCCCAGGACCCTGCCTAGCTTACAGCGTGACGATGTCAGCATTAGCTTCCTGTACTGCAATGGTCAGCGGGTCCTGCTGTTCCTGGTCCAGGGCATGCTGGTCAGCCCCCCGCTTCAGAAATAGGCAAACCTGGCTGAGGGTGGATGAACTTATTGAGGTGGGTGGAATGAATATTATGAGGCGGATGAACTTATTGAGGTGGGTGGAGTGTGGGGTAGGGTGGGCAGGGCAGGCCTGTAACTCACCCAGTGCGGCCCAAGAGTGTGGCGTGGTGCAAGGGTGCCCGGCCTCGGCTGTCTCTTTGGTTCACATCAGCTCCATTTTGTAAGAGGAACTCACAGACAATCAAGGAACCCTGGGAAGCCAGGCAGGTCAGACTGAACCAGGAAGGGACCCAGGAAGGGACCCAGGCAGGGACTGTGCATCCTGAATTCCCTGCCATGAGTACCCTCAAGCAAGATCAACTCTGGTCTCTGTCCAGAACCACAGAATGCACATATGGGTACAGTCCTGTTCTGCACACCAGCCCAGCCTGCACTCACCCCTAGCACAGCTTGCACCAGTGGTGTCTTGCCCTCGTCTGCTGTATCAGCCCAGTTGACTTCTGCTCCATGGGCCAGTGCTGCAGCCAATGCAGGGAGATCACGAGTCCGAGCTGCTTGGTGTGCCAGTAGCCCAGGATGCAGCTCTCGTACATCTGCCAGGCTCCAGGCCTCAGCTTCAGCTTCCCCATCCACCTCACTGCTGGACTCCTCAGACTCAGCACCCTCTGTGGGAGGGGGAAGGATCAGGAGCTGAGAGTCTCAAGGATGCTGGGGCAAGGGGTTGCACTGAGGTAGAGGGACATATACCCACCTTCCTCAGTGACACTGTCCACCACAGAGCCCGCACCAAAGGCCAGGATATCTGAACTGCCATCAGAGCTACCTCCCAGGCCGCTGTCACTGCTTAGACCTGTAGGACCACAGGGGAGGGGGTCCTCAGTGTGGAGGGGGTCCCAGAATACTGAGGGTAAGCTGGAGCCCTACCCACCTTCTAATGGACCCTCCCGCTCAGGGGCAGAATCAGCCCTCACTATGGAACACAATGGAATTCTGCCCAGGCTGAGAGGAAACCAAAATATAGCTCAAAGGGGCCAGGGGTAGCCCTCTCCTCCCAGCATGACCCAGAGTGGACTGGAGTCCTCCAGGCTTGGAGGTCTTTACTCTGAATTCACAACCCAGGCATCAAGGGAGGAGCTGTGGAGCCTAGCTTAGGGCCAGTGCTGCAGTGCCCTCTGCTGCCTGTTCTAACCCCTCAACCCCCTTACTACACATGCCCCATACATACATGCTTATGTACACATTCCACACATCACTTTTTTTTTCTGAGATAGGGTCTCAGTATGTAGCCCAGGCTGGCCTAGATAACTCACTAACCCATGACATTCTTCCTGCCTCAGCCTTCCAAGTACTGGAGTTACAGGTGTGACCTACCATGCATGGCTTACATACATAACTCTTGAGAGTTGTGGTCTTGGCCCCCAGGTTGGTGGTCAAGATAACCTAGCCAGTCATGTGTGGCACACACCTTAATTCCCAGCACTCAGGAGGCAGAGGCAGGTGGAATCTCTGTGAAATCAAGACCAGTCTGGTCTACATAGCCAGTTTCTGGGTCAGCTGGGGCTACAGGGAAATCTTGTCTCAAAACCAAACAAAATAAAACAAAACCCAACCAAACAAAAAGATAACCCTAGCCCTTTTTGATGTGCTTCCAGTCTTAACCCTGATAATCCCCAAATCCTCCCTACGCCAGCACAGCCTCCTTCATGGAACACCAGCACTGGAGTCTTTAAGCAACTGCCATCCACATTTGTTCACTATCCAGGAATGCCTCAACTGGCCCCTTTTGCTACCTTGCCTGAGGATATGACTCCTGAGGGGGACACACAGTAGGGGATGGGGATCTCTCAGCACTCACTGCGTGGACCAGCCCCAGCAGCCCCTGCATCGAAGTAGGAGAAGAGAGAGTCCAGCTCATCAGGGCAGAAGAGGGAGTCCCGGCGGAACTTGCGCTCCACAGTACCGGCTGCAGGAGGTGGGCCACATGTTCAGAGGATGAAACTATGGCCCAGGATGGGGAGTGCCTCAAGTCGTGCCAGGAGTCAGGCAGAGTTCTCAGGTACCCCTGTGAAACCATGCCTCCAGCCTACCCAACCCCACCATGACACTGAGGGTTCCACAAGTCCTCCCAAGGCTGCACTGAGCCTATTCCCAATCCTGCCCAGGTATATGAGTTCAAGTGCTGCTGCTGGGAGCCCTCCCACCTGAGGACAGAGCAGCGATGGAAGGCAGGACTGGCTCAAGCCGGACTTTGAAGCGAGCGGTGGGGGCATGAGGGGAGCTGTGGGGATGCTGACACTTCTGTGCCCTCCAGCGTCTTGGGGCTTCTCGGGTTGGTGCAGAGGGCAGCTTCCGTAGAAACTTCTTTTCAACATATTTGTCCTTGATCCAGGCCTCCTTGTCCTGCCTGAACCAGAGGCAAATGTGAGGCTGCATCCACAGACCAGGGCTCCCCAGGCCAAGATGGCTGCCCCTCACCTCACCTGGGGCTACTGGCTGTGGGCTTCTTAATGCCTGGGCCCTCACACTGGGCCTCATAGATCTGGTTCATGGTGCTATTTCCAAGCTCACACATCAGCTATAGGAAGCACAGTGTGTAGATGTCAGTCCAAGTTCAGAGACAAAGATCCCACCTGTGCCTCCTCAAGGACCAAGTGGCCTTCATCTTCAAGAGCCATTATACACACCTTTAGGAGTTCTGGCTCCCAGGAATCCAGTGTCAAGGACCGCACTTTAGAGCAGTGGACACCCAGGCTCCTGGACAGTAGGGAGCAGAGATGAGTCAAGGCATGACTCTATCCTAAACCTCAGCCAGCCCTGCCCACCTAGAGTCAGAGGGACCACCTGTGGATGCCTGAGCACTCGATACAGAGCAGCACACCCAGGTTGATGCTGGCCCAGCGAGGATCTGGCTGGCCACAGTCGCCACATTGGCTGTTGCCGGCCACACTCTGCACTCGTTGCAGCACACTCTCGCCTTTGACTCCACGCTCCCGAGAATCCGTTGTGGAGTCAATGCTACTCGTTGATGGTGATGCTGTGCGGTCCAGCCTCTGGTGGATGGTATGAGGAGCCACTCAGTCCTTCAGGAGCTTGTCTGAACTCCCTAGCAGGTCTCCCCTCCCCAGTTAGAAAGATCAGCACAGGCCAGGACCCCTTAAACACAAATCTTCATGTATGTACACATGAAAACAGTGCACATACACACATGTACACACTGCCTGCACAAGGATATATGTAGTCTACAGGAACTCTTTTGTGGGTACATAGGTATGCATACTCATATGGAAGGAGAGACATACCTCACTGTAGCAGCTGTCTGGGCTCTCTCGGTAGGCAGAAGCAATGCTGGCCTGCACAGCTTGCACCCAAGCCTGCCGTAGCTTCTCAGAGTCAGCCTGAAGCATGCAGCTCCTGTAGGGAGGAGCTGGTCAGGCTGGGTGGGCAGGGACTTCCCCTACCCTTCCCTGGGCTAGGCCTCCTCACTTGGTGGGTGACACGACCTCGAAGCAGAACCTCCGCTCAATGTCCTCACATGGCTTCACAGAACATAGGCGTAGGTCATCTACCACCACCGTCAGTGCATCCTGTAGGCAGTACAAGCTTACAATCTCATTTTATCCTTCATCTTAGACTCAAGTAATGTATTTCTAATTCCTTGCTCCCACGACCTTTTGAATTTTGGTGCCTGGCTGTGTCCTCAGTGACGTGTCAACATCCACTGAGGAGCCTGCCCCATAGTTCAGATGGGGAGGGGTCTGGCCAATGGTGACTCTGCCCCCAGCATACCTTGAGCTTCTTTTGGTAGACCAGCTGGCTGTTCTGAATGGAGAACCAGCGCCTGGGTGAGGATGGAGACAGGGGGATCAAGTAGAGCTGGTTCCATATCCACTGCCCTCAGCCCTGCCTGAGGAAGATCCTTACCGGTTCCATGTCTTGAAGGCATTGCTGGCTCTCTTAAAGAGGTAACCCTCCATTACCACGCCACTGGGCGCATCCACATCGAACTCTACTTTTGGTTCATCATAAGAGAAGTCCTGAGGAGGACAGAGCTAGCCCTCAGGGAGTGCTCACCCCTGCAGGACCCCATCCCCCTCCCAGGCTCACCCAGAATGAAGGCTGAGGCACATGCTCAGAAAACCTCTGTTCACCTGTGGGCAGACCCCTTATGTTCACATCTGGGCCTGAGTACTCCAGCCCCCACTGCTAGGCTTGCAGGAACAAGCAAGCTACGATCAGGAAGGAAGCTATCCCCCCACCCCCTGCATCCTGAGTACTTCATGCACATTGCCAGCTGGGCCTGCTCCAGCTGCCAAACAGAGCTCCATTCAGAAGCCCGGGAGCCTTGAGTGTCCTGTTGTGTGTCCTGTTGTCTGGCAGGCCAGGCCAGCAAAGAGGAGGCATCACCACCTGCTCTCAGCCCAAGCAGGGGAAGGAAGGCACAGCTGCCACCACTCCCAAAGGAGACTGGCTAGACTCATCTTGGTAGTGCCAGCAAGCAGCTGGCCCACAGGTGCCTCCCAAGGTGCAGCAGCTCTGAGGTAGGGAGGTGTCCTTGGTGCTGAAGCACCCCAGGAGGGGAGGACCTGTCTTTCTCCACCACAGCCTCACATATATACCCCAGGGTGCAACTCTCTTACCTGGAGCAGTGTCTGAGGCCCGAGCAGGAGGGCGGGAGGGAGGGAGGGA
>NW_008355419.1:405170-410628 GCF_000622305.1 Nannospalax galili
ACTGCCAGGTTCTCTTATTCCACCTGTAGCCAATCTCTGTCCTGGATGGTGGATGGGGTCACTGTCCAGCAGTTTAACAAAGGCCCCAGAAGAAACCCACAACTGCAGCCACAGAGGTGCCCACAGTATCTAAAGAGTAAGGTCTCAGGTCCCAGGTCCAGCCCTACCATACACCAAGCTCCTCCCTCTGCTGCATATTCCATGCCAGGTTCTCTTATTCCACCTGTAGCCAATCTCTGTCCTGGATGGTGGATGGGGTCACTGTCCAGCAGTTTAACAAAGGCCCCAGAAGAAACCCACAACTGCAGCCACAGAGGTGCCCACAGTATCTAAAGAGTAAGGTCTCAGGTCCCAGGTCCAGCCCTACCATACACCAAGCTCCTCCCTCTGCTGCATATTCCATAGTGAAGCAGCTTTAGCAGGCAGTAAGTGGACAGGCCTGGGAAGGGCAGTCTGTGGGTGTACCTACTGGGCTCCCCAGATCAGGGTTATTGAGTGGTGATGAGGAAGCAGTGGCCTCTGATGACACCCCACCCCCAAATGCAGGTAGATGGGGCTGCAGGGCCTCACCCGCTGCTGAATGGCAGCATGCTTGCGCTCCATCTCACGTTTTTCCACTGCAGAGTCAATCACCAGCTGGTCCAGCTGTTGGGAGAAGGGGACATTAGGGAGGCAATAGACCCTTTTCTAAGACCTTAACTAGGAACCTCACCCCTCCTGTAGGCTCACCTCAGCCGCCAGCTTCTTCATGTAGGGGTCCAGCTGGTGTAGGAGGCTATATCCCTGCTGAAAGAAGCTGTACTGGGCATGCATGAAGGACAGCATCTGCAGGTGATAATAGAGCCCAAGTGAGGCCTGGCTCCCATTGCCCAGATCATGCCCAGGGGTACCTCCCCACACAGGCACTCACAGAATCTAAGATCTCAAACTTCTTCTTGGCTTGGAGGACATTGATCTGCCAGAGGAAGAGCAAACAGGTGAGGTGTCAGGGCACAGAATCCCATGGCCTGTACTTTGCCAGGGTGCAGTTGGGCTGCTTATAGTTCCAAGGTCTCCAGGTGGTTTTAGGTCTCTGCCTGCTATCATCTTCATAAAGATGAAGAGTCTTTCCCCTTGTCTGAATATGGGGTTGCATCTGGGTGAAGCCAAGAACTCTTACCCCTGCCCATATTCCTAAAGGCCTTTAAAACCAAGGTGTCCACCCCCTATGCCCATCTCCAGACCTCCCCATTGGAGAAGCCACATCTCCACTGCCCACAGCTAACCTGGAGCACATAGTCCAGTGCCAAGTGGCGGAAGCACTTCCGGGTGAGGGTGAGGGCACCTGTGGCCTCCTCTACTTCATGGGGCCGGTGCCTTGGGGCTTGGGCATTCCTCACCAAAGACAACTCCATGTCCTCCCGCACTTTATCAAACTGCTTCTTTGTCTCCTTGAACTTCCGCACATCCCTGGGTGCCAGCCAATGTAGGTGCCAAGAGAAGGAGTGCACACTAGGTTTCAGATGGCCTGGGCTCTCTCACTTTCCCTCCAGCCACCCCCTCACTGAGCAAGGTCTTTTTCTTTTCCTCTCTACCCTGGCCCTCACCCACCAGCTTCCTCCCTCCTCCCTGACCCAGGACTTCTCTGCCCTGAACTACCTTACTCTTCAGATATGTCTACTCTAGACCTCAGCCTTACCCCTGACTCTAAACCTATGTACCCAGTCAGCCTAGCATTACCTCTGAGGTATGGGGCTAAACTGGAATCCCTGTTTCCTCTTCCCAGCCCTGTCTATCCCATCTCCTAGCCTTTGTCCGTGCTGGTTTAACCTCCTGTCAGAGAGCAAAGGCCTCTCACAACCTGAGGCCTTGGCCAAGACCTCCTGGGCAGTCCCTGCCCTCCTCATCCTGAAGATGGAACACAGCCTTGGACTTTTTCCCTGGTACTTGGCCATGGGGCTGGGGGCTTGGCTGGCAGCTCTGGTCACTCACTCTTTGACAAAGTTGTGGAGTTGCTGCCGCACAGACCTCTGAGCCTGGTCAAATAGAATCTGGAACAGAACAGAATGGGGGTTGTGGGGGTCACTCCCAATAAGACTTCAGAGACAAAGCCCTCTCCCATCCCCTCATGAGAATTGAGACCCTTGCCCATTTGTGCCTAGGCCCCAGGTCTCTGCAGAGGACACTACTCACAGGACCTATCATACATCAGGGTGGCCTCTTGGGGCAAAGAGAGCAGCCCCCAGCCTGGGTTAGTGCCCCAAGGTGACAGCTATAGCCACCTGCCCATGTCCCCACCTGGCTCTAGCCAGGCAGGAAGGCCTCTAAACTCTACTCCCAGTGTGCATGGGTGGCACACATAGGCCACTTCAAGGCTAATCATCTGCAACAGGAAGGACTTGTCAGAGCAGAGAGCCTCCATAGGGTCTGGCCCAGGGAAGGTCATAGGTGATTGTTGGAAACTTGAGCGGTTTTGTACCACCCTTCCCATCCCTGACTTGCAATGACACTGGGAATCAGATGCCCCACACGGAGGAGGGCTGGGCCAAACTAGGAGTAGACAGACAGACCAGCAGCCATCAGGATGAGCTATCCTGAGTTGATTTATTTCTGAATTTCCTCTGTAGGGGGTTGGGGCTCCTTGTTTAGTCTGGGTCTCTGGTTCCCAGGCCACAGTCCACCCCCGACCTGTCCTATATGTCTATTCACATCACTGCTGGGATCTTATGAGTCCACCAGACCCTGCCTGGATAGCAGAGAGTTTGGCCTGAGATGGAGAGCTCTGCCTAGCTTGAGATCTGGGATAAACTTCCAAGGTCTCCTCACTCCAAGACACTGCTGTCCTTAGGTCTGGGCTGTGTGCTGCCTTCTCTGTCTTAAGATCCAGTCTAGCCAAGGCCTGGAGCATGATAGCCCTACCCCCAGGGGTGCCCCCCCATATTGCACTAACTCAGACTAGCTGGCACTCCTACTAATTGAAGGAGCATAACATGATCTTCCTTCCTCATGGTTACCAGTTCAGCTCTCTAAGAACCATTCAGGTCTACTCTGGGCTAGGCAGGACCTTTAGGAGCCATGGTATAGGCTCATATGGAAGTGGGGACCCCCATATGCCCCATGGGGCTCACCGTGTGGTAGTTGACCATCTCCTGTAGGCTGTCTCCAAATCTCTGCAGACATTCCTGGGGAGAAGCATGTGGTAAGACCCTGCTGAGATGGGCAGTAGGGGCTGATGAACTAGTTATGTAGGCAATACAAGCCCTAAGGACTTCAAGCCCTAAGGACTTCTCTCTGCCCACAGGTTAGAGCTCTACCTGAAGCAGAGGGCAGGTACCCACTGCTCATGGCCTGGGCAACCTTCAGGGGTTTCCTGCCTTCCCCTACCCCTACCTTGAGGTCATAGGTACATTGGCCCCTTACCGAAATGACAGTGTCACCCTGGCATTGCTGGGACAGGTCTCGGACTCCACTCACAAAGAGTCTGTTGGTGGTGACATAGGCTTTGCCAGCCTCGATCATGCCACTGCACAGCTTGACCAACTGCAGGTGGGATAGAGTGGGCAAAATGAGGGCCTGATAGTTTCTCTAAGTTGGCAACTCAGATCTGCCACAAGGTCAGGCCATAGAGGATGCACCCCCAACCAAGGTGAGGATGGTCCAAGAACAGCCAGAATTCAACTCAGACCCATTAGCATCCAGACATAGCTGCCCCTCTTCAGTCTAGGACTAGGGATGGATCGCTATAGCACCTGCCTGGTACACAGAGGACCATCCGGAAGGAAAGGTTGGTGCCATCTGAACCTCAGCTGTGGAGCAAAAGGGTAGCAGGCTAGAGAGGCCTCAAGCAGAGGATCTAAGGCTGAAATGAGTATGGCCCCATAGGGTCAGAGGGCCAGCCAGCACAGAACTCATGGCCCCTGCCTCTCCTGGCTCTGAAGTCTGTTCCCTCTCCCCTTCCCCACCTTTATCCTTGGCCTCCCCCACCCCAGTCACACATAGCTGGCACAGCAGCTGTCCCCATCACAGGCAGTGTCACATCTTGTGTCATACCCTAGGACAGGCTAGGCATGAAGTGGACAGAGAAATCCTGGACCCTCCATTTATCCCAAGGTCTGTTCCTTACCTTGTCCAATTTGGCTTCGATCTCAACCACATCTGTTTCTACCTCATCAATGGTTGCCCTGCAATAAGAATGGATGACTAGATCAGCTGGAGATCAGGCTAGAGTTTCTCTCTCGTACCTCCCTAGGGGCTCTGCTGCCAGAAAGGCACTCCAGCAAACTGAGGCTGAGAGAGGAAAACACCCTGCCTAATGGGCAGGACTGGGACCTAGATCTAGTATTCTAGAGCTAACCAGAGCCCACCAGGTAGACTGGAACCACCTAGTCATAACACATCAGCGTACACACACACACACACACACACACACACACAGTATACAGACTCTGGCTATGCCCTGTGAACACAAGGTTAAACAAGCCCTTAGCCCCTTAGTCCCTAAGCACAATAGTGCTGAAGTCCCATGGTGTAATGGTGATACCCATAACAGTCCTCTCTGAGGATTGACCTTAGACCCTCATCTGGACACCTCCTCTCCAACTGTGAAGAGCCTGTCCCTCACTGCTCTACTCCAACTGTAAGCTATTCTGGCCTGGAGCTAGAAGACCCTAGAGCAGGCTGGGTATGAGCCAGCAGCTAAGGGACAAGGCCTCAAACCAGTGAGAAGAGAGTCTTCTATCTCCTTCAGCCTTAAGACTCCATATAGCTCAGTCCAAGCAAAGGGAGAGATGGGCCAGGTCTCTTCAGAGCCTACTCCCACCAATCCAGCCTGACAAAGGAACTGCCTTGGGGAGGGAAGAGTTAATGATGACATCACCAGAAGAAGCCAGGGAGAATCCCCGGAAGCCAAAGGCAGATGGATCAGGCACGTGACACCTGCCCCCCCCCCAAACTCCGGGAACAGGAAATAAGGAAATAGGGCCAGCCTCCCAACAGTCCCCCCATCTCTCATAATCAGCTCAGTTGGTAAGCTGGGCCCATCTGCTCTGTGGGGGAAGAGGGACCCTGGGAACATAATGGACCAAGGGTGAGGGCAGACCTCCAGGGACAAGTCTTATACAGGATGGGATGGCAGAGAGGAAGCCACCCGGGTCTAGGATCCCCTTACCCCTTTCTGCCTCCACCCTCTGGAAAAGAAGGGAGAGGGGCTTGTTCTAAACCTTTCCAAACCTGGGTGAGAAGCCTGAAAGATATACATGGGACATAGCTTTGTGTGTCCCCTCAATCAGGATTGGGGCTGAAGTGGCCAGGTTGCCCTGGCCAGGAACCTTCAAAGGTTCTAGCGATCACCTTTTAGGCCACCTTACCCCTTCCTAAGGGGCTAAGGGACCTGAATCCTGAAGCAAAGAAGGGACAGGGGAATGAAGCTGTAGCATCTACTTAGACCACTGGTAGCCATGCCTCCCCGCCTCCCACCCCC
>NW_008355419.1:410685-454688 GCF_000622305.1 Nannospalax galili
CCACCTGCCCTGCTTGGGAGAAATGCCCTTTAGCTGTTTGTCCAACACAGGCTACCACAAGAGGCTCTGGCCCAGGACCCTGACCACTATGGGAGCCAGGAGGTCCTAGAATATGGAAAGAACCATCTGCTGAGAAGAGCAGAATTCAGGGCTTCCCTGAGCAGGCCTGACAGCCCAAACAGCTGCATGGAGAGCTGCAGCTGGCCTGGAAACCAGGGACTGGGAGGGGCTGCACCAGGAGCTGACAAATGCCCTCACAGAAATGTACAAACACGGTGGGTACTCAGTAGAGACTTAGAGGACCAGCATTCTGTCCCGGGATCCTCTCCCGACTCCCCTCCTCAGCCAGGGACCTAAGACATCCCCTCCTGCCCTTTGCCAGTCCTGCCTGCCAGAGACTTCCTCAGCAGCTTGGAGGTTGGGGAGGAGCCCCCTCACTAAGGCCCTAAGGCCGTGACTCAGCGCTTGAAGCCCCACCCAGGGCTGGGCCTACAGACAACGCTGGGCGGCTCCTCTTCTGGGGCTTCTCTGTACCCCCCCACCCACAGCTTCAGGGACTATGAGCATTTCCAAGGTTGTCACAAGCCATATCCCAGGCCAGGAGCCCCCACCATTTCCAGGTTAGGGTCTGGACTCCACCTCATTTCCACATCCTTCCGCAAGCTCCACCCTGCCCCACCTCGAGGTTCTTAGCCAGGAAGATCAAGTTATAACCTCAGTAACCCTTTAGAGTGGGCAGGAGACCCCTCAAACCCATCAAATCTCAGCCCACCCAAAACCACTGAGCCAGGCTTCCAAGGCCCCAAGACCAAGGTCCAGGCAGTCACCCTTGGTCCCTACCCCATGATACCCCTCCCTATGAAAAGAAGTAATGTTAAGGCTAGGCAGCTGCCACACCTACTGTAGCTCCACAGGTCCAACGGGCTGGTTGTAGGAGGGAAGGCCCAGAGGTGAATGGGTTTCTGCCAAAGCCCAGACCCTCATGAGGGTGGGGGTCGGGGGTGGAGGGAAGAAGAGTCAGAGCTTTTCAGAAAGGAGCTAGGGTAAAGGTAGGGTGCTTCAGCTGGGGCCAAATCCAGAGCACAGAGGCCTTGGCCATGCATCCTACTAAGCCTAGGTGCAGAATTGTGGGGGTATCCGAGTCTCTCAGACCCCTTCCATCAGCAATGTAAAATAGGGAAGCACAGATGATCACCTCAAACCCTTTGTCTAGTGCTGGAACCACTCTGTGCTGACTCTAATGCTCCCTCCTGAGTCCTTTGTTGCTGACTCCCTTGTAAGGTGGTTTTCCAAGGGGCTAGCACTAGGCTTGTTGAGGCAGGCTCCCAGAGACCCAGCATGCATGCACATGTTTGGTCAAACACACATGTGCAGAGGCAGGACACGTTTACACACAAACATGCATGCATGCAGCAAGCATAGTGCACACAGTTGTGTGCTTCCTGGGATACGGTGCACGTGTGTGCATGGACATGTGTGCCTATGCTGAAACACACACCTACATGCATTAACATGTGTCTAGCAGCCTGGCAAACATGACTCATGAATCCACAGAGAGGTGGCATGTGCACACACGTATGCATTCTCACTAGGCTAAGTGAATGCATCAAGCATGCCAACCCAGTGTTGCAGCTCACCCACACATTAATGTGCATGGCTAGCACCTCCTAAAAGGAGGGGCAGAATGGCAGAACATGTGCCTCTGTGTACATGCATATGCAGAGGTGGGTGGCCTCATGAAGGTGCACAATTGCAAATGACAGAGGAGGTACTCCATTACTGCTTGTCAAATGTCACCCAGTGAGACAGATGTACATATCTCTGGACATGTGGTTCACACAGATGTGCATGACTGCATGACCAGGAATGCTAAAAGACACAAACTCTTAAGTGGACAAGGCCCATACCCTCTCACCTAAACCTCCTACCTGACTTCTTCAGGACCACAGTCTCCACTGCTTCAGGTTCCTGGGCCATTCGGATCACCCTTCACTCTCTCCAAGGTCCCCACCCAGGTCCTAAACGGCACCAGCTGGCTGCACTCATGCACTACCCTGGCCATATACGTGCACCAAAGACAGAGACCGGGACAGACACACCCGGGTCCCAGACAATCCTTGACTGCAGGGCCCAGGGGGAGCTCAGCACTGGTGGCCATCACACGAAGGTGCAAACGCAAAGCGGGGTGGACAGGGCCCGAGGTAGCAGTGCCCGCAACCGCCAAGTGGAACATGGCTCTTCGAGGGCCGGGCCGTTTGTGCGTGCACCCCAGGGTGAGGTGATCAGTAGAGGGGCGTCTTTTGTTCCGGGCCCCCGGGACCGGAGGCGGGGCTGCGCGGCCAGGGGCTACGGCTCCGGTGCTTTGTCCAGGCCCGGTACCCTGCCTGGTCTAGGTGGCCTCGTCGCGGTCACGACGACGAGCACCCCCTCCCCGCCTCAGGCACAAAGACAGCCCGCCACCCCCGCCTGCGCCCCTTCCCAAGCCCGCAGCGCACCTGAAGCGCGGCGAGTCCTTGATGCATTCCTCGAACTCCACCGTCATGGCTGCGGCGAGCGGCGCTCACAGGACCAAGGACCGCGGCGCGTCGAGCGGCATCCCGAGGCAGGCGCCGGTCCGTCCCGCCCGCGCCCGCGCCGCGCTCAGCGCCCGCCCGCCTCAGAATGAGGCCGCCGCGCCGCTGCCCCGCCCCGACTGTCACCGCCAGGGAGCGTCACCAAAGTACGCGGCCGCTCGCACCACCCGCTGTCAACGCCGGGGAGCGTCGCTAAAAGCGCCTGTGAGCCCGGACGCTGTCGCCACCCACTGCGTCCTCAGCCAGCGGGGTCTGGAAACTGAGCGGGTCGCGGCAATCAGGCTTCGGAGCTGTAGGCTCTGCCGCTAGAACGGGAAGGGTGTGGCTGGCCCACTACAGACATCCCCGACATGGTTCAACTTGGGGCGTTTGCAAAAACTGCATTTGGGGGCAATCGGCCAGAATTTGCGACGGTCGGACACCTCCGGGAGGACAGGGAGGTGGCGGGGACAGAGGAGTGAATGCGCGAAGGAGGACACGCGTGCAGAAACAGCAGGTCGCTGCGTAGCTGTGAGGCCCCGGAGCGCGCACCGAGTCGGGCCCATTAGCTTCACACCAGACATTTTGCACCCGCTCCCTAAGTTTGGCCCCGCCCCCGTTTCCCGAAACCGGAGGCCTAGGCCTAGGAAGCGCGCAGACTCAGACACGGCTGGGCGGGGCCGAGCGCTGGCCACGTGCTGCAGCCGGGCCGCTCTCGGTTCGCCATGGGTTCCTGCGGGCCTGTGGGTTCCGTGCGGGCGCGCTACCTTGTGTTCTTCCAATACTTGGGCACGGACTTCAAGTACGTTTTTCCAAGATTGCCTACCATCTCTCCATCCGGGCTCGCGGGAGGGCGGCGAGACGGCTAGGGAGGGTCTGCGCGGCAGCCTGGACCTCCGGGCTCTGTTTGCGGAATTTTAGGGGCGGAAGGACGCGGGCCGAGACTCGGGCGGTTAGCGCGGACGCTGCGGTTAACCCCCTCGTGCTTCTGTCTGCAGTGGGGTCGCGGCTGTGAGAGGCAATCAGCGCGCCGTTGGGGTGCTGAACTTCCTGGAGGTGAGCGTTGTCCCCTCTCTTGGCTACAGCGGTGACCCATTGCAGGGTGGTGGGAGAAGTAGCCGGGAGCCACAGTCCCTACCGGCACCCCTCCGTTATGCAGCTGCGGGTGTGCGCCCGGCCGTCTCTCCCTGCAGGAGGCTGCGAAGCAGCTGAGGTCGGTCGTGGAGCCAGTCAAGTTTACCATCTCCAGCCGCACTGATGCTGGAGTGCACGCCCTGAGCAATGCGGCGCATCTGGACATCCAGCGCCTCTCGGACCTGCCGCCCTTCTCCCCTGAGGTCGTGACCCAGGCCCTCAACACCCACCTGAAGCACCCGGCCATTCGGTAAGCCAGGGGATTGAGTACGGCTCTGTTCTCTGCTCTCTCCTGATTTGCTCTTACATGGAAGGGGGGGGATTGGGCTGAGGACCAGAAAAGTGTGTCTGCGCAAAACTTGGTGAGTGGAAGATACCGGGGTGCTATCTGGACAGGTAGGCAGCCTTATTCCTTGGGTGAGCCTGACCTGCTGCTACAGGGTACTGAAAGCCTTCAGAGTGCCCAGTGACTTCCACGCTCGCCATTCAGCCACCTCCAGAACCTACGTGTATCGTCTAGCCACAGGCTGCCCCTGGCCTGATCAGCTGCCTGTATTTGAACAAAAAGTATGCTGGGCTGTGCAGACAGAGTGAGTTAAGGTTAAGAGTGGGGAGGGAAAGGCTCACCATCCACCTGGCTGGGCCCTCCCTGACTGTTCACCTGGCTCTTGAAGCTGCCTGGATGTGGTTGCCATGCAGGAGGCTGCCCAGCATCTCCTTGGGACACATGACTTCAGTGCCTTCCAGTCCGCCGGCAGCCCAACCACAAGCTCCATACGCACATTATACCAGGCATCTGTGTCCCCTGGCCCACCTAGCCCATTTGTCCTCCCGGAAGAGAGCAGGTGAGGAGGGTGGTGTTGCACTGTGGTTCCGTGCTGGTTGCAAGCCACCGGGGTTGTTAAATTAATTTTACTCCAACAAAAGTGGGCTGATGGTAAACCGGTGCACCATGCATTATAGGGCCTGGGGGTGGAGGGTGGTAGCCACTTGGAAGGTGTGAACCTGTAGTATCTTT
The DNA here is from genome assembly GCF_000622305.1 of Nannospalax galili. Lineage (NCBI taxonomy): Eukaryota > Metazoa > Chordata > Mammalia > Rodentia > Spalacidae > Nannospalax > Nannospalax galili. The sequence continues at coordinate 415,390 of NW_008355419.1, forward strand.
CTGTCCAGCTGAGGGCCCTGCAAGGTTGGGGAGCAGAAAGTAGATAATGTATTTCTCTGAGGGCCTTACTTTGCCTGTAGCTCTTTGTAGCAGATGGATTTTTGCATTCACTGAAAAGGTTTCACTGGAGCTGGCAGCTCCAGTGCAGTCTGATAGAAAGTAGGTTCTCTGTTCCCAACACTGCCTGGTGGGCTTCCAACCAGGAAAGAACTGCTGACCTCTAGAACACCCCTACTGGGACCAGCCCCAAGGAAAAGAGGTACTGAAGTGTGTCCAGGCAGAAGAGTACTGGGCAGGGTTCTGTCCTAGCAGGTGGGCTGGCTGGGCCCTACCTTAGCATTAAGTCCCAAAGTGGCTGCTACCTCCTTTGTACAGGCCAACTGCCTGATCTGATGCTGTTAAGGAGCTGTTTCCTTATTTGAGGTACATAGACTTCAGTCATGCAACACCTTTCCACTAGCCCCTCTGGAACTGGTAGCCAATTATCAGGTAAGGGCCCCTACCTAGATGGGTGAGTCTTGAAGCTAGCACTTAAGTCTTTGCCCTCCTCCCTAAGGCTACAGAGTAGACTAGGGTGGCTGGGGTTGGACTGTGGCTTGGACATCACAGCTATCTGCATTCCTAGGAGGCTACAGTTCTGGACCTTGGAGTTTGAGAGCCAGTCTTTCCTGTACCGACAGGTAGGCTGTCCTGAACCCTCTCAGGGTAAGCGAAGGTAGGCATCTATGACAGCCCCTGCTCTTGTTTGCAGGTACGGAGGATGACAGCTGTACTGGTGGCTGTGGGACTAGGGACTCTGACACCTATCCAGGTGAAGGCAATTTTGGAGAGTCGAGATCCTTTGGGCAAATACCAGTCTCGCATCGCCCCAGCCCATGGCCTGTTCCTGAAGTCAGTGCAGTATAGGAGCCTTGGTAAGAGGTGGGATGGGAAGAAGGAATATCCCCATCCCACCCCCAAGGCTGGGTTTGTGCTGGGGGAGGAGGGCTTTTGGAGGCAAAGCTTCCATTATACTAAAAGATGGGAATCCAAGGCATTGGAAGAGACAAGCTGAGTTGGCTGAGTTCCAGCTAGGGACAAGTGACCAAAGCATGGTGGCCTCAATTGAGTGGCCCACAGGGTCAGATCTCAGAAGAGGGAAATGGAGATGCAGCAGTGGTGTGAAGAGCTCTGCCCTGACCTAGGGTCTATCCACAGGTCCTACCTCCTGCACCCTACAGGGTCACAGTGTGGAAACCAGGTGATTGCATATTCACAGATGTGAGGAGCCACAACACACTAAGTCTGACTGCCAACCTTGTCCTGTGTTCACTACATGAAGCAGAGACTAAGCCATTCCCAGTCCTTGTCTAGCCTTCTGCTTCCTTTGGCTCTTATCTCCCCCATCCTGCCACCCTGGACACCCCCCTCTCTGTCCCTAAAGACTGGCATAGGGTTGGAGACAGCTGTAAGCATCCAAGTGGCCTCTGGTTCTGCTTTTCTGGGAGCCCTACCCCCACCTTCTTGGGGCAAGAGAGTAGGAATAAAAGGCATGGAGGACAAAAAGGCCTGTTTATTGCTTTAGCCAGAAATATCCACTTGAGTCAGCCTGTGACGCTGGTCTTGTCCCTAGGATAGGGTCTGAGGCCCAGTCACGGTCTCCATTTAGTCAGGGGACCCATTTCCTGAAGACAAAGCCCTGGTCCTTCTGCTAGGTAAACACCAAGAGACAGAGTGGTGGGCCTGGTGGTCAACTGGGAGCCTGGGGGAGGCCATTCTTGAGCAGTGCTGTGAGGAAGCTTCCCAACTCCTCATCCTATAGGAAAGGGGAACATAGTCACTCACTACAGACAGCAAGGGAGTGAGGCCACTAGGTCTAAGGGGCATGCCACTGGTGCCATCCTCCTTACCTGGTAGGTCCAGGAAACCAGGAGTACCTTGGTGCCAGGGTCCTCAGAGTGAGCAGCAGCCTGAATAAGGATGGACTCCACGGTCACGGAACCATCAGGGAGGTGTTGTACACAGTGGTCCTTGAGGGTGCTGTGGGGGAGGCACAGTGAGACCCCCCACCTCACCTGCCTGAGGAGGTGAGATGGGCGCAAGGCCAAGACTTACTTCTTGAGGTGGCTATACACACGCAGGGCTGTCTCCTGCTCCTTGCGTGTATCCTGCAGGTGCACGCGGCAGGTAAAGCGCAGCTGATGCTCAGTCAGACCCAGCTCCTTGAGGGCTTGTTCTGAGGACACCAGCCGGAAACTCTGTGGGGCAGAGGCATATCAGGGAAAGTAAGGGATCACACACACACATACACACGGAGCCCACATACACATACTCACACTGTCTTTCATAATTAGGGTGCCGTGCAAGAGCCGGGGCTTCTTGGCCTCAGGGAGCAGTCCTATGAGGAAAAGGGCACAACTATCAACACAAGCTACCAATCACCTGCCTTCCCCTACCTAGTGCCCCCCCCATCTGCCCTTCTTACCCTGTGCCATTTCCCGCTTCAGCAGCCCCAGGGAAATGCCCACAGGGATGCTGGGGCTTGTGGGCAGTGTCACTGTCTCACCATTGGCTGGCATGTAGCAGCTGACCCCTGGGGGAGGTGGTGCGGAAAGAATATTATTCCAGGTTTCCATCCTTGCCTGGACCACCACCCCATGGGCTATCCCTGGCCACCAGTCACCTACGGAATTCCTGTTCAATCTTCTGCCTCAGGAACTCCATCTTCTTGGCTTCGCCATGTACCAGTAGCACACTCTCCGGCTCTGCCTGCCCCACCAGTTGCATAATGCCCTTGGCATCAGCATGGGCACTGAATGACATGTACTCCACCTGCATCTTCACCTCCAGCTGTTGCATCGAAGGATGTAGGTACAATTAGCAGCAGTGGGGCATAGAAGCTCTGCTAAGCCCAGGATAGGGAAGGTACTCACCACCTGACGCCCCTCCATCTCCAGCTTGCGTTGCCCACTGAGGATCTTGTGGCCCACGGTGCCTTGCACACAGTAGCCAGGCATGATGACCTGCAGGCAAAGATGAAGCTGAGCTGCACTGTCCCCCACAGTAGGTACTTTCTCCTGGGACACCTTCCCACCTGAATCCTCAGAGAAGCCCACCACAATGCCAGCTGCTCAGGAGGTGGGGCCTCTCTGTGAAAGGCCAGTTGCTTACAATCTGGGCTGTTAGGTTGGGCCACAGCAGCTGGATCACCATAGGGCCAGTACATGAACAGCAACAGCTCAGGGCCAAGACAGCTCCAGCTCCACAAGGATATGAGGAACCCCTGTAGCCATCCTGGGAGGTGGCCCTGGGTCCCGAGCTCTCACCATGTTTTTCTCATTTCCTGCCCACTTCCGGAAGATCTGCAGGGATTGGCCAGCATGCAGCATCCCAGGTGTGGCAAACACAACCTGTGGGGTTGACAGGTTAGAGGATTAGACCCTCTTACCTAGGGCTGCCATAAGCCCCAGGCCTTTAGCCAGCAGTCCTCTTGGAGGCCCATGGGAAGTGATCGTTGTGGGCCAGATGTGAAAAGCTGCCTGCTCACCATGGGACCTGGGTTGTCAGCAAACGCCCGGTCAAAGGCCTTGATATGCTTGAATTCAAACATGTTCCTTTGGACAAAGGTCTTCCGGATCTTCTGGTTTGTCCAGGTAATGAAGAGCTTATAGTAGTGGTTGGCCTTCTCTGTCAGGCCCGTGGAGAAGTAGATGGGCACCTTCAGGTTCATGCGCTCCCTGTGTGACCACCAGACCAGTCAGTGCAGGGAGACCAGGCCATAGTCAGCCTGGGACTCATCAACCTATGTATGTCCTCTACTGTATAGCTTGGCAGCTGTGACCTGAGTCCAGTGTCCCTTAAGGAACTGAATCCCATGCTGTCTCTACCCCAAGGACTAAAGAGCCAGACCCCTAACATGGGGTTATAGTAGGTTATGTGAGAAAGCTCAGTTAGACCAGTGACTGGTGGCCAGTCGACAGTGTTCCCAGCAAATGGACAGTTCCACCCAAGAAAGCAGGGCCAATGCCACTGCAGCCTAAACATGGAGTGCCCAATGGTACTGATGTTTCATCCTGCTTGGCTGTGTAAGGCTGTGCACAGCCTGTTCCATCCTTTCCTGCCCTCTTGTGAAAGAATATTCCTGGCTACACCTACCAGAAGGTCTCCAGCAGGATACAGAGCTCTTGAGCCCGGCCCAGCGCAAACACAGGAATCAGCACCTGAGGGTAGGTAAAGCTGGCTCAGATGGGAGCTACTGTCCATGCTATAAGCCCTGAACAGAGTGGGCGGCAAGATGCTCACCATACCCTTTCTGGTAAGTTGAATGACCAGATACGAAATCACTGCAAAACATAGCCAGACTTCTAAGAACTATAGGCTTTGTGTGTACCCCAACCACATGTAGAAACAATATGAACCATGTGAGGCATTCAAGCAGCCCTTCATGGAATCTGAGTAGAGTATGAAGGGATGGCAGACTCTGAGCGAAGGTGCAATGGAGTCTTAAATTCTCAGTGCTAAGCAAACAGTAACCCCCATACCCAGAGACCCTGACCACAGGGACAACAGCCAAACCTGCTGGGAGGCCTATTTGGTGTGGCCAGAATGGGCACACACCCAGAGCCTGCCTACAGTTGCTACCTTCCCACCACGCTCCACAGTCTCATGGACTTTCTTCAGAAAATCTCGTTCTCTGCAGCGTTTGGAGTCGCGGATGGTTGTGGCATATGTAGACTCTGTGATGAGCAAGTTGGGACGACATTTATCAATCCACGCAGCCCTGGAACAGAGATAGGCATAGCCATTGTATACTATTCATGGCTACAGGGCTGGAGTGACTTTTCTGGACTGCCCTAGCATGAACTCCTCTACATGGCCTATCAAACATTGTCGCAACACACTTTGGAGAGAGCAGGGGAGATAAGGCTCTAGACTGCCTTCCAGCAGCTGATTTCCAAGAGTACTCTCCACACTGCATGGGATGACCATGGAGGATACTGACATACTCTCTTGAGTCTACCAGATCCCAGGAAGACCCCATAGGATGAAACACAGGTCTACTTACCCCAAATGCCGATCTGGAGTCATATTATAATCACCCTGGCAAAGAAGATGACAGTAAGGAAAGTGCCTCCCTACCCCCCAGCAACCCCATTAAAGCCAAGCACTTCAACTGACCGTGTAGACAACAGACTCTGAGCCCACTTTAATCTGGAACATGGCTGCCCCCAGCACATGGCCTGCATAGTATGCCTTGATTTCCAGTTCATCGTCTACCTGCAGAACAGAGAGTGTTCTCAGGCCTCCCGGGATGAGGAAACAGTAGTAAGTAAATGGTCACCCAAGTCTCTCATTGTTTCCTGTTCCTCACAGGAAGTCTAGGGCTCAACCAAAAGCAACTACGTAGATGAGAAACAGCACAGACAGCAAAAGACAGCAGACCTGGTTGTGGTGACGCACGCCTTCAATCCCAGCACTTGTGAGACAGAGGCAGGCAGATTGCTGTTCAAGGACAGCCCAGTCTACACAGAGAGTTCCAGACCAGCTGGTCCCATAGGGAACCTCTACTCAAAAAGACCAGAGAGAGAGAGAGAGAGAGAGAGAGAGAGAGAGAGAGAGAAGAAAAAAACTGTGTCTTAAGGATCTAGAAACAGTTTTCAGACAAACCCCCAAAACTATTTAAAAAAGAAATTCTAAAACCAAATTAACAACAGGTGGAGTTGGGTATGGAGATACAAGCCTATAATTCCAGCACTTGGGCTAGGGCCAGTCTGGATTACACAGTGATACCCTACGTCAAAAAAAAAGAATCCATAGATGTGGAATTTAGCACAGTGGATAGAATTGTTAAAATATTGAAGAGTGGCACATATCTGTTACCTCAGTTCTTGGAAGGCAGGAGCATTTGAAGCCAGCCTTGGCTACATAGACTTTGCCAAATAAATAAATAAATAAATAAATAAATAAAATAAAATCCTGCACAAAACACACACACACACACAGGGTGATGTAAAGCCTAAGGATGAAAAGATTAATGTTCAACTACTGAGAGCTCCCAGGAGCCAGTGTCACTTGGGAAGGTAGACTCTTGCATAGACTGACTGTAGTTCACCAAAGCACAGCCTTGCCAATGCCAAAGGGAAGGCAGCCCAAACAGAACAGACAATATTCCAAATGATGGAACGCTTGCAATTTGTGAAAAATGGTCATGGATGATTTTCAAGGAAGACAAGACCACAGGAAGCAGAGGAAAAGGGCTGGTAGGAGAAATGTTTCCCAGAGATGTGTGATCCCTGCATACTAGAATGTGGAGTCTCCCACAGGCAAGCACAGGGGTGATTCCCCTACAACTGGCCAGGCTTCACTTTTCTTAAAAATCGACCCTTCAGCATATGGGCCTCCTACCAAGATTCAGAAAAAGAAATCCCAGATGGGTGAAAGAACCCCAGTTTCTAAAATCTTAGCTGGCCAGCACTCCAAACGTAAAATTGCTCCATCTGCAGCATCATGGCTTAACCCCAGGCTTCCTTGGCTTATAAGGTTAGTAGTGCAGACATATGGGTATCAACAAGAGGTCAAGACTCAGGACAGTGGTTAGAACATATGCCCCTTGCAAGGATGAGGAAACAGACTCAAAGAATTGTGGGACTGAAACCAGTTCCTGGTCTGTGGGCCCCAGTATAGCTTCTATCCACACCAAACACCCAGGTAAACGTCATGTCAAGAGACTGGAAAAACAGGATGTATATCTTTGATCACCTTTGCTGGCACTGTCAGAGGAGTCCTTACAGCAAAGTTGCCACAGAAAGCAGTGTTTCTTTCAGTAGGTAGATCAGAATGAGTGGGCCTGGCATGGTAATGCACACTTACAGTCTCAGTACCCAGGGGACTGAGGCAGGAACATCAGAAGTTTGAGGCCAGTCTCAACAACAGAGCAAGACCCTCTCTCAAAAAACCAATAGCCCCCCCCCCCCAAAAAAAGAAAAAGGTGAGAATTTATCACTAGCAAATCCACTGGTTCTTTAGGCAGAAGGTAAATGATCCCAAGTAAAAGGTGAAAAAAATTGTAGGAAGTGGAGTGGCTCCACAGAAAAGTAAATATACAAAAATACACAAATATTGACTATACCAAGCATTAAAACTGACTTCTACCCGGGTGTGGTGGCACATGCCTTTAGTCCCAGCACCTGGGAGTCAGAAGCAAGCAGATCTCTGTGAGTTCAAGGCCAGCCTGGTCTACATAGCAAGTTCCAGGCCAGGTAGGGCTATAGGGAGACCCTGTCTCAAAATGATAAAGACTTCCCAGGCGTGGAGATGCATGCCTTTAGCCCAATATTCCAGAGGTAGATGCAAGCAGATCTCTGTTGAGTTCCAAGCCAGCCTGGTCTGCATGGGGGAATCTCTGCACAGGGAAGACACTGTCTCAAAAATAAAAGACAACCCATCACCCCCAAAATAACATCTTGCTGGGTTAAAAATAGACTGATGGAGCCAGGCGTGGTGGCACAGGCCTTTAGTCCCAGTACTCGGGAAGCAGAGGCAGGTGGATCTCTGTGAGTTCCAGGTCAGCTGGGGCTATAGGGAGACCCTGTCTCAAAAAGACACTCCCTCCCCCAAAATTGATGAAATTCAAGGCTGGCAAGATGCTCAGCAGGTAATGCTCTTGCTTTCACTAAGCTTGGTGATTAGTTTCACATCTAGGATTCACACAGTAGGAGAGAACCATCCCTACAAGCTGTCATCTGATTACCAGTGCACCCATGGCAGTACCCTCCTCTCAAACACATAACATAATAAAAAAGTTCAAAGTATACACATATAGCGAGATACTGACAGAATTAATATACACAGAAACTTTAAGTAAATAAACAATAAACCTGGAGAACAGAAAATAAATTAAAGATGTTCTAACACTCGTGTGTTATCCTGGAAAGAATGCAGAAGTTCCAAGTAATTTTAATTTTTATTGTTATGGAAAAAAAAAAGGAATTTAAAGAAACACTGTAAAAAAGTCAAGGCAAATAGTAAAACAGGATAGATTAACCAAAAGTACTCTTGTTAGACGGAGAGTGTAAATGTACTAAGTTTCCAGGATGTTAGTTCAAAACAAAACAAAGCTATACACATCTCTTTTTTTTTTTTTTTTTTTTTTTTTTTTTTTTTTTTTTTTTTTGAGACACGTTCTCCTTCTAGCCCCAGCTAGTCTGGAACTCGCTAAGTAGACTAGGCTGGCCTTGAACTCACAGAGATCCACCTGCCTCTGCCTCCCAAGTGCTGGGACTAAAAGCATGCGCCACCACACCTGGCAGCTATATACATCTTAAAATACCTACATTTAGCTGAGCACGCCTTTAATCCCAGCACTGAGGAGGCAGAGGTAGGCAGATCTCTGTGAGATCAAGGCCAGCTTGGTCTACATAGGAAGGTCCAGGCCAGCTGAGGCTACAGGGAGATCTGTCTCAGACCAATAAACAAACAAAAGATTGTCTCACTTGGCTATTTGAAAACCCTTCATTTGGGCTGGGGAGATGGCTCGGGGGTTAACAGCACTGGCTGCTCTTGCAGAGGACCGGGGTTCGATTCTTAGCACCCACATGGTAGTCAACAACTGTCCGTAACTCCAGTTCCATGGGAGCCAACGCCCTCTTCTGACCTCCATGTACATTGCATGATACAGGTACACTTCCATAAATGCAGGCAATGCACTCATACTCGTAAAATTAAATCAGAAAAATAAGTAAAAACCCTTCATTCAAAGCTGGGTGTGGTGGTATACACCTTTAATCCCAGCACTTGGGATGCAGAGGCAGGCGGATCTCTGAGTTCCAGGCCACCTGGGGCTACAGGAAGACCTGGCCTCAAAAAAGACAAAAAACCCTTCACTCCTTCCCTGACTCAGGTTATCACAGCCTGGGACTGGGTACTCACCATCTTGCTGTCTGGTCTTTACCTCCCTACCTGCTGAGATACCAGGAAATCCAACAGGCTGAGTATACCTCAGATCCCTCCTTTGGGAAGGGAGAAGGCAGCTTGGCCTATTGAATCCTGATTGAGCAGAGCCAGGTGGAAAGGGGCCTTTTATACATGTGTACACACATATGCAGACACACCACATACACTCACCCAGGCTAATGCCAAATATAGCTGGACACTTGTGTCCACTGATGTCTTTTGATGACCCCACACTCTTAGAGAATGAGATGGAATAGCCTGAGCCCAGGATCCCAGGGCCTTCCAGACAATGTACAAAGGAGGGGGCAAAGATCCTGACCTGGACTGTCTGGTGCAGGTGAACAGCCACCACCTTCTTCATGCAGTCTTTGATCATCTGGGAAGTGAAGAAATTGGCTTCACCTTTCTTGTCTACGGCAATCTTGCGGTAATCTTCCAGCAGGATGGGGCAGATGGCCTGGGTGGGGTGGGTCATGTAGATGGGCCCATCATAGCCCACCATCTCACTGAAGTAGGGGAGTGCCCCACAGTGGTCCAAATGGAAGTGGCTGGGAGAATGTGACATTAGTCAGCCTGGGACCACCCTCTCGAAGTTACCCCATTCAGCCCTGGGCTCATGGTCCACTCATTCACTGAAAACTTCAGTACCTAATGTCCATCACTCTCCTAGGTACTAAATAACCAAAACTGGGGCTGGAGAAATAGCTCAGTGATAAGAGCACTTGCAGAGAACCCTGATTTGTTTCCCAGCATCCACATGGTTGCTAGTAACTGTCTGTAACTCCAGTTCTAGGAAATTCAATGTTCCCTTCTTCCATGGGCACTGTGTGCACAAGGTATACTTAAATACATGCAGACAGAACACTCATACACATTGAAAAAAAAAAAGAAAACAAGAAAGCTACTGTCTTCCCAAATGGGCAGTCTAGATGCCTAGCAAAACAATATGTAAACTAATGATTAAAACCTGAATCAGGTGGGGGTGCTGGTACACACCTTTAGTCCCAGCACTTGTGAGACAGAGGCAGGCAGGTCTCTGAGATGGAGGCCAGCCTGGTCTACATAGCAAGTTCCAGGCCAGCTGGGGCTACAGGGAGATCCTGTCTCAAAAAAACAAAAAACAAAAACCTGAATCAGAGCAGAGCATGGTGGCACATAGCTGTAATCCCAGCTCTTGGAAGGCAGAAGCAGGAGGATCAGAAGTTCAAGTCAGCCTTGGCTTACATAGTAAATTCAAGGGCAGCCTGAGCTACATGAGACTCTGTTTGGCTTTTTTTTTTTTTTTAAAAAAAAAAAGGCTGAGGAGACTATTTATTTGGTAAAGTGCCTGCCACATAAATCCCAAAGCTAGGGAGGTAGAGACAGATAGATCCCTAGGGTTTGCTGGCCAGCAAACCTAGCCTAATTGCTGAGCCCCAGGTCCTAGTGAGAGAGCTCATCACAAGAGCAAGGTAGATGATACCTAAGGAGAAACAACACTTGAGGTTGTCCTCTGGCCTCCTACATACATACATACACACACACCCCTGAATCAGATGATCATAAGTTGGTGAAAAAACATAAGGCTCTAGAAAGGGAACAGCAAACTGAGAGGAGAGCCATTAACATCCTGGTAGAGGCAAAGAGAGCTGAGACAGCTTGAGGCAAGGCCTAGGATATGCTTAGGGCAGAAAGAGTGGGGCCAACCAACCCATAGCAGACAGGTAGGGATGACCCATGTCCAGAAGCCTGAACAGCTGAGGACACAGCTTACCAAGATGGGCTGCTTTAGACCTAAAGGACCATTCTGGCTTACAGGGGGAAGGGGGAGGGGAAATGCTATAGTCAAAGTGAGACCAACTAGACCAGGGAGTGACAGGGGGGATTATGAAAGGTGACAGGTCCTGGAACTGCTGGCTAGAACATGAGAGTGAGAACAGAAGAGAAAATGCTTTCCCTTGCTCAGCTCTACCAGGCAACTGGAGGCTAGACCATGAACACAGAGATTTGGGTCAGTGCTGACTGGACCTTCGTACCAGTAGACAACAAGGATTAGCACCCTAGAGAGACAGTAAAGAGAAAATGAGGCCTGGGGACCAGAGTTAGAAGTTGGAAGGGGAAGGACAAGCAGAGACTCAGGTGTTTGGCTAGTAAAATGGGAGGAACTGGTGAGATGGCACAACTACTGTTGCCAAGTGCTGGTGAAAGAGACTCCAGGAGTTATCTGGCTTGGAGTGCCCTGTACTTGATAGATGAAAAGTGCACTGGCTACTCTGGCTGGGTCTCTATTTTCTGGGGCACTTTCCAGGCTTTTGTCCATGACACTTAAGGGCACAACCAACAGGCACAATCATCTTCCTGGCTCTAAGGGGCTAATGGCCACCCTGAAGCATGAACGACAAGGCAACCTAAGCAACACACATAGCCTTCAGCCTCTACAAGGGAGAACAGGAAGGGCCATCAGGACCCTGACAGACCTACCTGATGATCACACAGTCCAGAAAGTCAGTCAGCCGGCCACTCTGGGTAATGTAGGAAAAGTCAGGAAAGCGCCTCTAAGGAGGAGCAAAAGAAAAGTTGGAATGCAACAGCCTTGCTCTACAGTCTCCAGGCAGTGACCCCAGCACTGAGTCAGAGTGCCTCTACTTTGATGGGTGGCACCCAGACCACTGGCTACTCATAACCTCATGGAAAGGTCAAACTATTAGCTGACCTCAAACTACTATCTGAGCAGAAATTGAGCCAAGGGTCCAACCAAAACTAGTCTAAAGGATCCTCAGGAGTTTCATCTCAGTGGGGCCCCACTTGTCAAGCACTGTGAGGGGCCACCTGCCTCCATCCTACATGGGCACTGCTGTCCAGGCATGCCTCCACTGCCCATTTGTCCCCTCTCTAAGGCCCCAAGGTTCTGCTTTACATAGCTAGAAGGTAGGTTGTAGGCTCTTGCTGCCACCTGGACTACCCACCCAAAGTAGTACTCACGTCATCATTGTAGCCCATGTGCATCCCACAGTCCAACATGACGTTCTTGCCCGCAATGGAGACCAAGATACAGCTGCGGCCTACATCCTGGCCAGCCCCTGTTCAAGAGGGAGGGCAGATGAGAGGGCCATGCCTCCCTTCTTCTTTTCCCCCAATTCCCTCCCTTACTACAGCAATTCTGCACTATTGCCTTCAGTTCTGCAGTCCCCTACAGGCTGAGGAAACTAAACCCTAAGACTGATGAGTGGATAGGCACATGGGCCAGGAAACACAGCCACCTCCACACACAGGTAAGGGAAACACACGGTGGGGGGACAAAACTCTATACTAGGGTCACAGACTCCCTCACTAAGCTTCCCTTTGTATCTCAAAGCTACAGTCATTGCTTTGTGGGGTGTCACTGCTACTCCCCCAGACCTTAGTGAAATTACTCCTGGGTCCTCAGTTGAGAGGCAAACCAATGAGTCTCCTTCCCTAGGATTACTTCCTGGGTAGGCAGAGGCCTAGTGTAGGGTGCTCCTGGTGGTGCTACACTCATGTGGCCTCAGCTCAACCATAGGCAAATGTGGCCCTGAACAATAACTATGGCTGCAGCACAGATAGCCCACCTTGGGCAGTGGGAAGTACAGGCCCCACACCACTGCACCCGCCAGCACCTCCAGCTCAGCCTCAACAGGAGTTCTTCCCATGTTCCTGACGACCGAGAAGCCCTACAATCTGCACAGCCCAAGACAGTGACCATGTAAGGTACACCTATATCCGCCCCCCACCCACCCACCAACTGGACTGTCATTTCCCCTGGGTCCTGGGGTCTGAAAACAACAAATGGTCCAATTTCCATCTTGAATACCAGAGTCTCCCTCTACCAGCTGCATGCACCACCAACCCTCAGTACCACAAACATCAGTGACCAGATACGGCCCAAAGTGTGCTTTTCTTACATAGCCAGCAATGGTGTGGTTGAGGAGGGGTCTTGGGTTCTCCTGCAGGCCTGTTCCTGCTCCCTCAGGATCTGTGCTCCTCAAGGACAAGGTCTTAGCATCCTCTCCAACTGTATCTCTAGCCCTAAAGTTGTACCAGGCCCTGAGGCCCTGGAAGCATTTACAAGAGGGGAATGGTTGCCCTCTCACAGGAGAGCACCTGACATCAGAGGGATACACATGTACACAGCTACAAGAGGGATACACATGGTGCAGAGTTTGCTTTCTGGATTCCAAAGCCTAGTTCTTGGGTGTTGACAGATGTTCCTTCCAAAGGGACTCACAATCCCAGGGAGGAAGGATAGAAGCCTGCACTGCACAGAGATGTAGAGACAGGGGTAGAGACAAAACTGAGATGAAAACAAAGAATACAACTCTGTCCACACATCTCTGCATAGTAAAGGCTTAGACCCTAGGGCAAGAAAGCAATTAGACACTGAGTACATCAGATGGAGATTAAACAGGGTGCCAGAAAATTTCAAAACCACGGGGTTGTGGGGACACACCATGAAGATGACAACAACTTCCCAGCAGGGTTGTGGGTGGAAGGAGTGGAGAGTCAAGCATATGAATGTGCTTGATTTCATCTATTTCAGAAGCTAAGCAGGCTGGTTAGTACTTGGATGAGAGAGAGGGTAATCAACATGGCAGGTTGGCCATGCCAAGGTTCTGTAATACAATGAGCTGAGAGTTTCAATATCTGGTCAGGACGACTTAAGAGTCCTGGATCAACACCCAAGCAACATATGTATGAAGAAAAGCTGAGAGACATCCAGGGAGGGTCTGGAACCCTAGATTTCAAAGGACTGCTTCCCCCTACACACTGTTCTATGCTGTTAGGGTTTTACTTTTAATATTTATTATTACTTTATGTGTATGTGTATTGCCTGCATGTGGGTACATGCACCCATGTTGTGCAATGCCCTCGGAGGTCAAAAGAGGGCGTTGGATGGGAACCTCTGGAACTGAAATTACAGACAGTTGTTAGATGCCATGTGGGTGCTAGGAGTTGAACCTGGGTCCTCTGCAAGAGCAGCCAGTGCTCTTTAACTGCTGAGCCATCTCTCCAATCTCAAAACAAAAAAATTTTTTTTTGAGTCTTTTTGAGACATGTTCTCCCTATAGCCCTAGCTGGCCTGGAACTCACTATGCAAACCAGGCTGGCCTTGAACTCACAGAGATGCACCTGCCTCTGCCTCCCAAGTGCTGGGATTAAAGGCGTGCACCACCAAGCTCGGTGAGGTAAGTAATTCTTAACCAGTCTAACTCCCTCCTTCTCATTCTTTAATTCAAGGATACTTATGGATGCCAGACCCTAGACAGAGTCTTCCCCTAAGTTTATGAAGTGGGTGAGACTTTCAGATCAAGACTTAGAAGAAGGAACTATTCAGTCTTGAGTAGGGAAGAGGTGGTTTCTTGTAGAGACTGGCAGTTACTCTCCAATAAGTGTGCTTTTCTTACATAGCCAGCAATGGTGTGGTTGAGGAGGGGTCTTGGGTTCTCCTGCAGGCCTGTTCCTGCTCCCTCAGGATCTGTGCTCCTCAAGGACAAGGTCTTAGCATCCTCTCCAACTGTATCTCTAGCCCTAAAGTTGTACCAGGCCCTGAGGCCCTGGAAGCATTTACAAGAGGGGAATGGTTGCCCTCTCACAGGAGAGCACCTGACATCAGAGGGATACACATGTACACAGCTACAAGAGGGATACACATGGTGCAGAGTTTGCTTTCTGGATTCCAAAGCCTAGTTCTTGGGTGTTGACAGATGTTCCTTCCAAAGGGACTCACAATCCCAGGGAGGAAGGATAGAAGCCTGCACTGCACAGAGATGTAGAGACAGGGGTAGAGACAAAACTGAGATGAAAACAAAGAATACAACTCTGTCCACACATCTCTGCATAGTAAAGGCTTAGACCCTAGGGCAAGAAAGCAATTAGACACTGAGTACATCAGATGGAGATTAAACAGGGTGCCAGAAAATTTCAAAACCACGGGGTTGTGGGGACACACCATGAAGATGACAACAACTTCCCAGCAGGGTTGTGGGTGGAAGGAGTGGAGAGTCAAGCATATGAATGTGCTTGATTTCATCTATTTCAGAAGCTAAGCAGGCTGGTTAGTACTTGGATGAGAGAGAGGGTAATCAACATGGCAGGTTGGCCATGCCAAGGTTCTGTAATACAATGAGCTGAGAGTTTCAATATCTGGTCAGGACGACTTAAGAGTCCTGGATCAACACCCAAGCAACATATGTATGAAGAAAAGCTGAGAGACATCCAGGGAGGGTCTGGAACCCTAGATTTCAAAGGACTGCTTCCCCCTACACACTGTTCTATGCTGTTAGGGTTTTACTTTTAATATTTATTATTACTTTATGTGTATGTGTATTGCCTGCATGTGGGTACATGCACCCATGTTGTGCAATGCCCTCGGAGGTCAAAAGAGGGCGTTGGATGGGAACCTCTGGAACTGAAATTACAGACAGTTGTTAGATGCCATGTGGGTGCTAGGAGTTGAACCTGGGTCCTCTGCAAGAGCAGCCAGTGCTCTTTAACTGCTGAGCCATCTCTCCAATCTCAAAACAAAAAAATTTTTTTTTGAGTCTTTTTGAGACATGTTCTCCCTATAGCCCTAGCTGGCCTGGAACTCACTATGCAAACCAGGCTGGCCTTGAACTCACAGAGATCCATCTGCCTGTGCCTCCTGAGTGCTAGGATTAAAGGCATGGGCCACCCTACCTGGCACTGTTAAAGAGTTTTAAAAAGTCTAGTTTTAATTTTCTATGACAAAGTTTTGTTTTTTTATTTTATGTGTACTAGTGTATTGTCTGCATGTATGTGAGTGCACCCATGTTGTGCAATGCCACAGAGGTAAGAAGAGGGCTTCAGATTCCCCTGGAACTGGAGTTAAGGACGGTTTGTAGCCGCCATGTGTGTGTGCTGGGAATCAAACCTGGGTCCTCTGCAAGAGCAGTCAGTGCTCTTAACCACTGGGCCATCTCTCCAGCCCCTTGTGTTTTGACAAGGAGGGATTAAAGGGTATGCCACCACACCAGTCAAAAAGATTCTTTAAATGCTAAATAGATTAGATACAAGGGCTAAACTGAAGAATGATGGTATTAAGCTGGACATGAGCAGCAGGTAGTGGAGGCAGACAGAAGACCGGGAGGGCTGAAGGGATGGCTCAGCAGTTAAGAGCACTTGGTGCTCTTGCAGAGGACCCAGGTTCTGTTCCCAGCACCCGTATGTTGGCTAACAACTATTTGTAACACTAGTTCCAGGGGATCCAATACCCTTTTATGGTCTCTGAGGGGAACCAGGCACAAACACGGTGCACAGACATACATGTGGGCAAACATACAAGTAAAAATCAATCTTAAAAAAAAAAAAAAAGAAAAAAGGAGGGAGCAGGTGGATGAGCTCTGTGGTCAGCCTGGTCCACATGGAGAGTTCCAGGCCACCTGGGGCTACCCTGTCTCAGGAGGAAAAAAAACGGGGGGGTGGGGCAGATGGCTCATACCTTTAACGCAGCCACTTGTGAGGCAGAGGCAGAGGCAGGCAGGTCTCTGTGGCTAGCCTAATCTACATAGTGAGATCTTGTCTCAAATAAAAAGGAAAACTAGGAGGGGGAAGGCAAAAGTCCAAGCAGAGGGGTCTTGAAGCAGCAGCCCACGTGAAGGGCAGACCCACCCTGTGGCTGGATTCAACCGCAGAGGCAGCAACCTGTCCAAGGACGCACTTCACCTCGAAGCCACCTTGAGCCTTAGGGTCTCATTCTCTTCTCCTTGCCAGGCAGCCTAGGCAGAGAAGCTGGGCCTCCATGACAACTCACAACAAGCTCTAGGGCCAGGTTCACCCACACAGCTCCCAGCAGAGCGGGGTCGCTGGGCGCTGCTGGCGTCCCTCTGGTTGTGCTGCAGGCTGCACAGGATGGAGGCAAAGGAACCGCAGCACGCGCGCGGACTCACCCAACGGAGTGACTCTGATCTCGGGCATGGTTTCCTCGCGTCTCCACTACGTTGATGCAGCCGGCCTCCGAGTCCAGCCCCGCAAGGCCGGACCCCACGCGCGGCCAAACACTGCGCAGGCGCAACCGCCGCGACGCCAGCTTCCGGTCTGCGAGCCGGAAATGCGGGCTAATAGGTCGCGTTCTGATTGCGGATAGTGTGGCGGCGAGGGGAGGGCCGAGGGCGGGGCTCTGGTCTGCACCCTCTGCAGCTGCCCAACTGCAGGCTCCGGTTGGCCGGTGGGCGTGTGGATTCGTACCTGGCGGGATCCTGGCACCGCAGTCGGGTCCTCCTAGTCGTTTGGAACCGACGGCGAGAATTCGGCTCCCACCGCCCCCCCACTGGCCTCTGCCGCGCCCTCCGCCCTCAGCCGGAGTAGGGACGCTCCAGCCCGGTGCCGCTAGACGCGGGTCGCAGGTGAGACTTGCGGACCTCCCGCATCACCCTGGCCACCTGCTAGGCCTTAGGAGTGGGGGGAGGATAGTGCCAGCTTGTGGGCCTTCTGTCGCTGCCCACCCTGCCTAACCTGAGCTTCCGTGCGAGTCTTAGAGGTGTCCTGCATCACCTTTCGGAAGCTGGCTAGCTGCCTTCCCTGTTGTTTTCAACTCAGCGCGGACAGCTCTGAGAGACTGCTGGCAACTCCTTGGCTTTTGGTCCGGTTTCTGGGCAAGAAAGCCAGGCCGCCGGGTGTTAGGTGTCCAAAAAAGAACCGCAGGAGGCCTCAGAGACTATCTGCTCAGTGGACAACACACAGGCCCTGAGAGGAGAGGGGTGTGCCGGAAGAGTTATGCAGTCGCCATTTTCCTGATGCCCCAGTTAGGGCTGTTCCTGACACCTGGGACAATCCCATCTCTAGAGTCTGACCCATGGGATCTGCAGGGCCCCATCACCACTCTAGTAAACTGTCATGGGCAAGGGATATGGCCTATTTCCTAGAGATAAAGGCCTGATAAGACAGTGTGAGAGGACAGAACTTGCACACAGACCCTGGTTGTCCTGATTGAAGCTGGGGTGTTGGGGTCTTGATGATACAGAATTTAGAGCAAGGGTCCAGCACCAAGGGACACGGGAACCCTTAGACTCAGGTGGTGAGCACTGACCCTGGATATCTGGAGATGCAGCCAGATCCCATAGCGTTGGTCCAAGACATGGCTCTTCGGGTATGTGGCACTAAGTCCTCAGAGTTACCTTTTTTTTTTTTTTTTTTTTTTTTGGTCTTTTTGAAACAGCTGGCCTGGGACTTGCTATGTAGACCAGACTGGTCTCAAACTCAGAGATCCGCCTGCCTCTGCCTCCCAAGTGCTGGGATTAAAGGTGTGCGCCACCAGGCATTGCCAGAGTTTTCTATTTCGAGATGTGAACACAAGCTGGGTAGCAGCACTTGACAGGCAGAGGCAGGCAAATCTTTGTGAGGTTGAGGTCAGCCTGGTCTACATAGCGAGTTCTGTTTTAGCTGTGGCTACAGGGAGACCCTATCTCAAACAACCCCCCAACACACACGCACACAAAGATGTGAGCACAAGCTGAGCCTGGTGGCACAGACATATAATTCCAGCTACCCCAGAGGGAGGAAGACTGAAAGTTCAAGGCCTGCCTGGGCTGTCTGTGATAGAACATTTGCCTAGCATGCAAGAGGCCCTAAGTTCAGTCACCACTACTAGGGGGCAAAAAAAAAAGTGTGGACACTAGAATGTTTGTGGAGTAATTGTAAAAATACAAAAAGAACCCAGAGTCCAGCCTTACCCCAAGGCCTCTATCCTGGACCACTTCCAGAATGTTCTCTGGAGCTAGTGGGAGGACTTACAGTAATCATTTACATGTGGTAAGACCTTTGGCCCAGTTACCCTACTGTTTGGGGTTGCATACAGTTTCAACAACAGGAGTGTCCATCTATCGGTCTAGCAGATGCCAGCCCTACAGTCCTTCCTCTGATTTTGGGATTACAGCCCTGATAAGGAAGGGAAAGCCTGCCCAGCCAACCTCTCTACCCTCCTCTATGTCAGAATTACCTGCTACCTTAGAGTCCCTGCATTAAAATGCTATCCTGAGCCGGGCGTGGTAGCGCATGCCTTTAATCCCAGCACTCAGGAGGCAGAGGCAGGTGGATCTCTGTGAGTTCAAGGCCAGCCTGGTCTACATAGTTCTAGGACAGCTGGGGCTACAGGGAAACCCTGTCTCAAAAAGACCCCCCACCAAACAAATGCTATCTTGACATACTGGGGTCCAGGTGTGACTGGAGCCTGGGATTATGCTTCCCTTTTGGAAACATTTCTCCAATGTATGAAACAGATACTCTAGGGAGAAAAAACAAACAAGCAAAAAACAAGTAGCAGTGCAACCAGAGGGTTCCAGGTCAGGAACTAACAGTCAGTGGCCTGAATGACTAAGAGCAGCTATGCCAAGTTCTGTGAGTACAGGATCTCTTAAGGGCACAGCGGGCTTAAGTAGACTTGGAGAACTTAGAGCTCCTGAGGAGGGAGCTCAGGTAAAGGAATGGAACTTCACCATGGCTCTCAGCAGGCAGTTTCAGGACCCCACTATTTCTTTCAACTGTTCTTCCCAGGCCCCTCCCAAGAAAGTGAGCCACAGAGTAAGCTGGCTCAGCAGAATATGACCATAAGTTCGGTGTGAAACTGTTTCAGCTCATGTTGGAAGATGGATGGCTCGGAGACAGATTTCAACCTGAAAGTCGTCCTGGTCAGCTTCAAGCAGTGTCTCACTGAGGATGGGGAGGTGCTACTGGACCACTATATTGCCAGCTGGAAGGGGCTAGTCAGGTGCGTTTCCTGGGCTGCCTCTCTGTTGAGAGCTGGCTGAAGGGAGGAGGTTTCCTGGTCAGAGGTACACCTGGGCACAGGGACTTGGGCCATCTAATGGATTGTTGCCATCCAGCCTTCCTGCCCCTGTCTCCAGGTAGACATGTGCTCTAGGAGGCTCACAGTAGTGTCCTCTATACCATAGGCTGGCTGAAAGAGTCTAGCCAGGGCCTCAGGTTTCTTCCTTACACAGGTTTCTGAACAGCCTAGGTGCCATCTTCTCATTCATTTCCAAGGATGTGGTTTCAAAGCTGCAAATCATGGAGTACCTAAGGAACAGCCCACAGCGTGAGCACTACACCAGCCTGCAGTCCATGGTGGCCTATGAGGTGGACAACAAGCTGGTGGACATAGATCGCCACTCTCGTTCCCACTACCCTAACTCAGGCTGCCGGACGGTGTTGCGCCTGCACCGTGCTCTGCATTGGCTACAGCTGTTCCTGGAAGGCCTGCGCACCAGTTCCGAGAATGCTCATACCTCCACACTCTGCAGTGATGCCTACAGTGCCACACTGGCTGCCTACCATTCCTGGATCGTACGCCAGGCTGTCACTGTGGCCTTCTGTGCCCTGCCCACACGCAAGGTCTTCCTTGAGGCCATGAACATGGGGTCCTCCGAGCAGGCAGTAGAAATGCTGGGAGAAGCCCTGCCTTTCATTGAACATGTGTATGACATCTCCCAGAAGCTCTATGCTGACCACTCCCTGCTAGATCTGCCCTAGTGGCTGGTCCCCAGACCAGGTGAGCTTCCCTTGCTTAGACCAGGGCTTGGAGAGCCTGAGGCCACTCCCACAGCAATATGTTCTGAGTACCACTGTCACTCCTGCAAGCTGAGGTTGTTGAGAGCCACAAGCTGTGACAAGAAAGATAGGCTGGCTGTTGGACGAGGAGAGGTGGAGGCTAGTATCCTGTCAGTCCACGGTGAGACAGCTGAGCCCCAGCTTTCCCTTCAGCCTTAGTTATGTGTGTCAGGCCTCCTTAAAATACAAATGGTAAATGGAGAAGATTGGGTAGGAGTGGGGCTCATATATATGCAACAACTCAAGGTTGCCCCACCTCTTGTGTGTGGAATCTATGAAATGGTATGAGGCCATGAGACCTGGAGCTGAAGTTCTGTCTCCACCTCCTCCCCTCGGCCATCTGCCCAGCCAATGTGTATCCTTCTTATGCCCATCTCAGGCCTGAGACACAGGGTCAGTGCCAGGCAAACAGCCTTAGGGCCCACATGTCTGAGGCCCCTTCATGTTTCACTGGCTGTCTTCAGGCAGAATGAGGTTTCTGGGGCTGTGGGGGCTCTCTCCCTGCCCATGATTTGCCTATTTGTTAGCCTTTTTTCATATCAAATAGGCCAGCGCCTTTGTGTACTTGGCAGTGCCAACTGGCTGAAGCAGAGGCTTCCCTGGAAAAGTCTGCCCTGCTCAGGGCAGCCTCCTCCACAGCCCCTGCATCATAGCATCAGCCCCCTGGGAGAGACACAGGAGGTGGCTTCCTGCAGTGGTACTATTGCACTGAACCCCCAGCACAGCCCAAGGTTCTGAGATATCAATACCTGCCAAGCCAGGCCCCATCTTCCCTAGCTAGCATCCAGTGAGATGCTACATTCCTTCTCCCCCTGCCCTGCTGCTCCTGTCACCACAGTATCCAGAAGACAAATAGGACATGGCTAATGGAGGGGGTCTGGAGCCTCTTGGCCAGCTGACAAGAGGCCCTAGTCTTTCTCACTTCATCTTCATGCAGAACCCTACGACAAATTCATGAAGACAGTGTGGGCATACCTCCTTCCCTCAAGAGCTATAGTGTTCTGTTCCCACCACAAATAAATTATAAGATTTGTGTATGGCATTCTAGGATGGGTCACTGGGGTGTGCCAGTCATTTGATTATCTCAGTGGAAGAACATGGAAGTACCCAGCATGATTGAAGAGGAGCTAACCCCAGGGACAGGCTTTAAGTATGTGCTCCCCAATCCTGAGGGCAAGGGCAATGGGGTCTTAAAGCATGTCCAGCTAGCACTAAAGGAGGAGCTGCTATGTTATTTGTCCCTAATGGATCATAGCTTGGTCTCACACTATGAGATCTGCATTATCCCCATTTTATAGGTGAGAAAACAAACACCTGGATCACCCATCTTGAGGGGCTAGGTTGAAATGTAGGTATGAGAATAGCCATGCATTGTGGAACAAGGCTAAGGGGAGGCTTCTTTCTGCATGATAGCAGCCTAGACAAAGGATACATATTTAGAGGGGTCTTATCACTATCCCATCCACCTCATCTGTTGGGGCTGTACACTCTGTGTAACCCTGCCTATACCTAGTTAAGAACCAGAGGCTAAGCCAGGTGTGGTGGTACACGCCTTTAATCCCAGCACTCAGGAGGCAGGGGCAGGTGGATCTCTGTGAGTTCAAGGCCAGCCTGGGGCTACAGAGAGACCCTATCTCAAAAAGACAAAAACAAAAACAACCAGAGGCTGTGTAGTGCTAGCCAAGACTGATGACTTGAGATTGGCCAGAAAACAAGGATACAAGAGCAGCTATGTGTGCCAAATACAGGTTCATGATGTGTACATGTGTCTTAAGTACCTACATGTGTATTGTGGGCACCCTCACTAGGCAGCAGGGAAGTGCAAAGGCCAGTTCTATAACACATAAGCTAGACCCAATTGACTTTGAGACTGCTCAGGCTCCTACCCACTCTAGTTGGGGTCAGTAGCTTCCTCCCAGCTTTGGGTGCCAGGAGGCTGCTGTGTTAGCAGGAGCTCACTCAGATCCAGACTGAGGAAGTACAGGCAAAGTCAAGCAGAAGCTAAGAACTGCCCACTGCACACATGGGCAGACACCTGGCCCTAGCAGCTGCAGGAACCCATTTGCTTATGGCCTTTCCTTGTTTGCATGGACCCCTACTTTCAGGACCATCTGTGACCTGTCTCTAGAGCATGGGGCCTAGGGGGACCTGAATACCTGCTCAGGCAGGACAGCTTGGACTGAGTGTGCATGGGTCCCCACAGCCTCCAGGTGTCAGAACCCTAGCAGAACAGCTGGGACCCTCAAGGGGTCTGCCCTGCTGGAAGAACTCAGACAGGTTAGGAGGCCCTGATCCCACTCAAAGCTCTCTCTACCCCAGCTGTAGGTTAGAGCCCTTGCAGGCCAGCTGCCTGATGTCCTTGTGGAGGGACCACCCCTACAGTCCCTGACTATTGACATGCCTTGACTTGGAAGCCAGAAGATAGGTGTCTCTGTGCCTACCAGAAGGCCACTAGGTGTCTGGCTCCCCCTCCCTCCACAGTCACCTGAGACCCCCAGGACCTCAAATGGCTCACAGCTATCCTCTTCTTCACATTCTGGAATGAAGGGTGCTAAGGGGCTTGGGCACAGGCAAGTGACAAGGCTACAGTCAGTGGCCACTCAGAGCCTGCCTACTGGGTCACTCGGCCAGAGAGCCTAGTGATGATGTAAAGATGAGTCCAATGTATACAAACCTTCAAGCTTAAGATATTGAGCATGTCACCGGAGACCCTGAGGGCTTGGTAGCCAAGCATGGCACTGGTTTTGCTAAGCAAATCCTCTGTTCCCTCCTCCTGGACTCAGTACATTTAGGGCTTCAGCCTAACAGTGTTTGGGCTAGAAGCTGCTACCTGCCATGCCAAGCCTGGCTGTTCTGCATCTCAGCCTGGCTGCTCTCCTGGACCTCAGGACTGCAGCCACCTTGTGCCTGTCAAGACAATTCAAGGCACAAGGGGACTATATACTGGGTGGGCTCTTTCCCCTGGGCTTAACTGAAGAGGCCACCCTGTATCAGAGAACACAGCCCAACAGCATCCTGTGCACCAGGTATGGAGGCCAGTAGCTGGGGTGGGGATGAGCCCAAGCTTGGTTATCCCTGGGTTTGTGGTACTCCCAAGCTGGGGGATGAGGTGGTGGCTATCTGGGGGATGAGGTGGTGGCCACCTGCAGTCCCATGTGGCCTCAGGTTCTCACCCCTGGGCCTGTACCTGGCAATGGCTATGAAGATGGCGGTGGAAGAGATCAACAATGGGTCTGCCCTGCTGCCTGGCCTGCACTTGGGCTACGACCTCTTTGACACATGCTCAGAGCCTGTAGTGACCATGAAACCCAGCCTCATGTTCCTGGCCGAGGCAGGCAGCCATAGCATTGCTGCCTACTGCAACTACACACAGTACCAGCCTCGTGTGCTGGCTGTTATTGGGCCCCATTCATCAGAGCTCGCCCTTATCACGGGCAAGTTTTTCAGCTTCTTCCTCATGCCACAGGTGGGTCAACTTCCCTTGTGTTTCCCCAACCAATCATGTCCATTGAGCTCCCACATCAGGAGGTACATTTGACCACTGCAGGTCAGCTACAGTGCCAGCATGGATCGGCTAAGTGACCGGGAGACGTTCCCATCCTTCTTCCGCACAGTGCCCAGCGACCGGATACAGCTGGAGGCTGTTGTGACACTGCTGCAGAATTTCAACTGGAATTGGGTGGCTGCCTTAGGCAGCGATGATGACTATGGTCGTGAGGGTCTGAGCATCTTTTCCAGCTTGGCCAATGCAAGAGGTGTCTGCATTGCACATGAAGGCCTGGTACCACTGCACACCACCAATGGCCAGCAGCTGGGCAAGGTGCCAGTTGTGCTGCACCAGGTGAACCAGAGCGAAGTGCAGGTAGTGGTGCTGTTTGCCTCTGCCCGTGCTGTCTACTCCCTCTTCTACTATACTATCCATAATGGCCTCTCACCCAAGGTGTGGGTGGCCAGTGAGTCCTGGCTGACCTCAGACCTGGTCATGAACCTTCCCAATGTTGCCCGTGTGGGCACTGTGCTTGGCTTTCTTCAGCGGGGTGCCCTATTGCCTGAATTCGCCCACTATGTAGAGACCCGCCTAGCCCTAGCTGCTGACCCAGCATTCTGTGCCTCACTGAATGCTGAGCTGGACCTGGAGGAGCATGTGATGGGACTACGCTGCCCACAGTGTGACAACATCACGCTGCAGAACCTGTCATCTGGGCTGCAGAACCTGTCAGCTGGGCAATTACACCACCAGATTTTTGCCACCTATGCTGCTGTGTATGGCGTGGCCCAGGCCCTTCACAACACCCTACAGTGCAATGCCTCAAGTTGCCCCACACAAAAGCCTGTGCAACCATGGCAGGTGAGGGTAAGGTTTGTGCTGGGCCAGTGCCTACTCCTACAGGAGCACTGGGCCACCAGGCAAAGCTGAAGCCTGTGTTGGCTGGAGGGGTTTATAAGTAAGCCTTACCCCACCCCCCACAGCTCCTGGATAACATGTACAACATGACCTTCCATGCTCGAAACTTGACACTGCAGTTTGATGTCAAAGGGAATGTAGATCTGGAATACGACCTGAAAATGTGGGTGTGGCAGAGCCCAACACCTGTATTGCATACTGTGGGTACCTTCAATGGCAGCCTTCAGCTGCAGCCTTCCAAGATGTACTGGCCAGGCAACCAGGTAGGGACAAGGTAGCAGAAGCCATGGTGAGCACAAACTTGGGGCTGCCTGTGGGTCTGGGGCTAGTACTGGCCAAGGGGAGCCTGATCCAAGCTCCCATGTCCAGGCACCAGTGTCTCAGTGCTCCCAGCAGTGCAAAGATGGCCAGGTGCGCAGAGTGAAGGGCTTCCACTCCTGCTGCTATGACTGCGTGGACTGCAAGGCAGGCAGCTACCAGAAGAACCCAGGTGAACCACCTTCCCTAGAGTCTGCAGTTTAATGCTGAGGCCAGAGCCCATGGGGGTCTGGGCCAAGGAGCTCTGTCCCCCATTACCAACCCCTACATTGCTTCTTTTCTCCTCCCCTTCTGCAGATGACCTCACCTGTACCCCATGTAACCAGGACCAGTGGTCCCCAGAGAAAAGCACAGGCTGCTTCCCTCGCAGGCCTAAGTTCCTAGCCTGGGGGGAGCCGGTTGTGTTGTCACTGCTTCTACTGCTTTGCCTGGTGCTAGGCCTGGCAGTGGCTGCCCTGGGCCTCTTTGTTCGCCACTGGGACAGCCCACTGGTTCAGGCCTCAGGTGGGGCACTATTCTGCTTTGGCCTGGCTTGCCTGGGCCTCTTCTGCCTCAGTGTCCTCCTGTTCCCAGGCCGGCCAAGGCCTGCCAGCTGCCTAGCACAACAGCCACTAGTTCATCTCCCACTTACAGGCTGCCTGAGCACACTTTTCCTGCAAGCAGCTGAGACCTTTGTGGAGTCTGAGCTGCCACTGAGCAGGGCAACCTGGTTATGTCATTGTCTTCGGGGGCCTTGGGCTTGGCCGGTGGTGCTGCTAGCCATTCTGGTGGAGGCAGGACTATGCATCTGGTACCTGACAGCTTTCCCACCAGAGGTGGTAACAGACTGGAGGGTGCTGCCCACAGAGGCACTGGAGCACTGCCGCATGCACTCCTTGGTTAGCCTCAGCTTGGTGCATATCACCAATGCCATGCTGGCCTTCCTCTGCTTTCTGGGCACCTTCCTGGTGCAGAGTCAGCCTGGTCGTTACAACCGTGCCCGTGGCCTCACCTTCGCCATGCTGACTTACTTCATCACCTGGGTCTCCTTTGTGCCCCTCCTGGCCAATGTGCAGGTGGCTTACCAGCCAGCTGTGCAGATGGGTGCTATCCTATTCTGTGCCCTGGGCATCCTGGCCACCTTCCATCTGCCCAAATGCTACATGCTTTTGTGGCTGCCAAAGCTTAACACCCAGGAGTTCTTCCAGGGAGGAGGCCCCAGGGATGCAGCAGATAGGAGCAGCAGTGGGCATGGGGAGGGGACTCAGAGACACAATGAATGACCCCTGACCCAATGACCTCACCTTCAGTGAGCACAGCCCTAGTAGAGATCTCCCAAGCCAGCAACCCCCAGATGGTTCCCCAACTTGAAACCCTTCAACTATAGACTCTGATTCCCAAGTTGTCCACTCACCTTCAGTGTACTTTAATAAGGACTTTATTCCTACTTAACTCTCAAAAGCAAGCTTAATCTTAGCCCTGTTATGCCCCAACTGAGGCCTGTCCAGGTAGGCTTGTCCTAGAAAGTGGCCTACAGAAGGTGCCTTAGGACTACATGGCTACCTCCTAAACTCAAGAAAGCACCAGGCAGACCCTGGGGGAGGCCAGAGGGTGCTGCTTGCCTGGCCATGCCCAGCTGGGACCACCACGCAGCATCCCAACCAGGCATCCCAGGTTGGGCATATATATCAAGACAAGAGCAAGGAAGGCAAATAGAGGCCTACCCAGAAAGGGGCCAACATCCAGCCTCCTCCCTGGCCCATCCCCAGCCTGTAGAAAAGGATCAGGTCACCACCAGCACCTTGGACAGAGCCCCCGGCAGAGTTGGGGTCAGCACCACGGCCAGCTCCAGTCACCCAGGACCCCTGGAGTCTGCGTCTAGTACCAAGGACAGAAAGTTGCCTGCCAAACCCTGCTGCTAGCCAGCACCAGGGACAGAGCCATAAGCCTGTGTGGAAAATAAGGAGGGCATCTTCCAGCTCCAGGCAGAACCTTGGACCAGAGATCTGGGTGAGCTCTGGACAAGCCCTGACACCTGAATCCTGACAGAGCTCAGCTGGAGAAAACAGAAACAGGCCACACATCAGTCCCATAAAATTAAACGCTTTTTAGTGTTTAAAATAGCATTTACACAGAAGCAGCATTTACACAGAAGCAGCTCTATGTGAACTACCCAGACTCTCAAACTTTGACACAATATCTACAGTGCAGACATGTGGGGCCACCATGCTAGAATGGCAGTGGCACATACTGATGATAGGTAGCCATCAGGACAGCAAGGATGAGACAGGACAGGACCCCATCTCTGTAGCCATTGTGTGTACCACCACTTCATCTGAGGCTGAGACACAGTATACAGGTGCCTGGTCTCCTGTCTCTCCCACTAGCCACCCTCCACATACTTCCAGTACAACCTGTGTTGCCATTTGCTGAGTATCAGGTGGAGAGAGGGACATGCAAACTGCCCCCACTGGATGACCAGCTGCTGCCCTCAAAGCAGGCAGGATAGGAATAAATAAATAAGTTAGACCTCACCTGGACAGCCAGAGAGGCCTGAGGGCTCTGTCTAATCCCTCACAAACCCTTTGGTCTGGTAAGTGAAGCCCATGAATTCATTGGGGGGATGTCAGCCTAGACCCCTGTGCACAGTTCTGGGAGAGTGGAGGCAACACAAAACCCAAAAGGATCATCATTGTCCTAAATGAGTCACCTCCAAAAAAGGAACCAGGGATTCCCTGAGGCTTGTGCTAAGGAACTAAGAACAGAGATGTCCCCTCACAAGGGTCTGCAAGCTGCTCTACCACCAAAGGCCCCAGAAGCAGGCAAGATGCCAAGCCCAGACCCTGATGGTATGGCTGCCCTCAGCTTACTCCCACTACCCTGGCCCAGACCCCACAGCTGACCTATCCTGACTGGCCACCACTAAGGCAAGCCCATTGAGTTCCTGGCACAGCAGAACCACCGGCTCCTGCCACAGACAGGGCTGAAGGCACTGGCTGCTGATCACATGATATCCACGAAGAACTCGCAGGGGTTCCCCATGGCTTTTTGGAAGGACTGACGGCTGCCTGTAAGTTCTGGGGGAACAGCAGCCAATTCCCGGACAGGTGGCCCTCCTGGTGGCCCACCCACCACTGCATAAGCCTTTGTCAGGGGGTGCAGCGGGGGAAGCCCTGGGGGGACAGCCGAGGCCTGACTTCGAGGGCTGCTGCCTCGGCTGAGCTGGCTAACAGGACGGTCCCGCCAGCCAGTGCTACCAGACCCGCTTGGTGCTACGTGGTCAGATTCGCTGCCACTGCCCCCAGCTCCAGCCGCACGGCGCTCCTTCTCTCGGCCTGGGGCCCGATGGCTGCTCCTTGTGGACCCACTGCTCTTGCTCCCTGGGAGAAAGGAAAGGACAACAGAGTTAGGACCAGGCCTGGCCACTTCCCGGACCACCAGCTGCTCTCAGACAGCTAGGGCAGGACCCAGTTGGCCTGAGGGGTGGGTGTGTGGGTGGGATGCAGCCATGCAGACACCAGGAGCAGCTGAGAGGCGAAGGGCTAGGGGCAATAGGAAACAGCAGGGATAATGGGGGCCAGCTTGGCACTCCATACCTCACCCCAATGCTTCAATCAAGGGCTTATGTTACAGCTAAGAACCTAAACCACCAGTGAAGGCCTAAGTACCAGTATTCCCATCAGGCATCGTGGGCTCACCACCCAAAGATCCACTGTCCACCCCACCCCAGGGTCCTGGTCAGCTAATTGGCTTAGCCCTTGTATTGAAAGTGGTGGGAACCTGAAGACAGGTGCTGGCTGGGGACATGCTGAGAAGGACACGGGGGGACCTGGCTTACCGGCCCGAGGGTCCACTCTGCTAGTCCTTCAGTCTAAGGCTTGCTCAGCACAAAGCAAGGGATAGCACAAGTCACATACAAGCCCAGTGCTCACCCATGGCCAGCTGGGCCTACTATGGGTCCAGCTGGGCTTGAGTGCATACCAGGGTCGGTCCAGGGTCAGCAGATACTCAACAGCTTTTCCTTGGGAGCTGCCACCCTCTGGTCCACCTCTTCTCTTTCCCATCCTCCAGGTCCCCTAGGTTGGCTGCCTGCATCTTTCTCCAGACCCTGTAGCATGGCCACTGGCCTCACTGTGTCACACTCTGCCTAGAACCTCTGCTTCAGCCCACCTCCTCCTCAGAGACACCCATCATCTCAGGTCTCTGATATCTCTGGGATACACTCTTAATGGCACTGTTCACTGCTCATGCTGGTACCCTGCTGGGCTTCAGATACCACAGAGGACAAAACTCTTCTCCCCCTGGAGCTTGGGGCCTGAAAAGTGACCCTACTTGATGCCCTAGGCACTCTCACCCTCCTTCTTGCCACACCATCTCCTGGCCTCTTGCCTGTCATCGTCATCTGGAATACCACACTTGCCCCCGCCAGGTACAGTCTTCCTGTTCCCTAAAGCCTTTCCCCACAGAACCAAGGTGAGTCTCTATACCAGACTCCTCCCTATCCTTCCCATACTGGCTCTCTAGATGGAGCCCACCAGGATCCAAGCACAAAGCAGGAGCACAGGGTGCAGCAGCAGGGCCAGACAGTCAGGGAATGGGAATAGAGGAGGGGCTGGCACGGCTCTCACCTTCACTCTGCTGACTCCCAGCACTGCCGCTTCCATAGCTGAAGCCAGGGTCCTGGTAGGCAGGTGGGAAGCAGGGCGGGGGCCCCGGGTACTGGTAGGGGTAGCCCTGACCCAAGGGCCAGGGTGCAGATGGGTGAGGCAGTGGTGCTAGTGTGTCCTGATCCGAGGCTCCACTGGAGCCACTGTTAAGATTCAGGGCTGCGAGGTCTGGCAGGAAGGGAGGGGAGAAGTGAATAAGGGCAAGTGGATAGGCCCCAGAGTAACTGCCACCCTGTGACCCCCCTACTCACTGCTGCACAGATCGCCGAAGACATAGTAGCACTGCTCAGAGAAGGTGATCTTGTTAACTGTGTGCCGCAGGAAGCCATGCTTCAGCATACTGCTAGCGTATTTCCTTGCCTCCCGCCGCTCCTTGAAGCCCTCCACATGTGTGTACAGCCAGTCCACCACGTCCGCCCCTGGCCATAGGCTCATGAAAGTCAGGGCAGCAAAGCCCTGGGCAGCTGCATCAGAACAAAAACAGACTGGGCCCTTCCCACACAGCCAAGGACTCACCAATGACAGCATTAGCAATGGTGATCTTAAGCCACATGCGGTCACGGATCTCCAGTCCCGAGTCTGGCAGCTGCATAACCCGGACAACAGCACCCATGTCACTCTTCACTGTCAGTGGTGCCTCCTCCAGCTCTGCAAGGCATAGTTCCCTCAGCCCATGCCAGCAGCCAACAGGCATGGGCTGTGTTCTAGGTTGCCTGATACTAGCAGCCCAGACCCACAGTATGGACCCCCATGGGGTTGGGAGCAGGGAATGGGATCAAACCTCTATCCCCCACCCTTCGAGGCACCTCTCATCAAGATCCTGGGCTAAAACTGAGATGAGGCCACCCTCATCCAACAGTCCAAGCACACATGGGCAGGCCAGCTCCTTTTCCCCCAGCACACTCAGGCAGTTAGTCATGTTAGGCAACAGGAAAGCAGAGCAAAGACTACACATCCCCTCCCAATCCTCAGGATGGCCCTGGCAGGACCCTTCCACACATCCAGATGACAAGTAGGGCTGGGCTGTGGGAGTTGTGTATGTGTATCTGTGCACACACTGTGAAGACACTGAGGACAGACACATCATGTGTAATGGGCCCCAGGAATGCATAAGCACCAAATCTCAAGGCTGGGACAGAACCTTGTCCTCCAGCCTGTTTCCTGCCGGGTCTCTTGTGAGCTGCCACTTACGTGGGGCGCCAGGCACTGAGCTGGTTAGTGAGGAAGAGCTGGTGCGTGTGATGGCGCTGGAGCAGGGACTCGTACCATAGCGGGGCAGGGCACCCGTCAGTGCTGCTGTGTGCGACAGCCAGGCAGCTGGGTCAATGGGTCGCACCGGGTCAGCTGGACAGTCACCGCATGACAACAGATGATGGGTGGTGGAGGGCAAGGAGACAGCATGGGGCAGAGAAGACAGACCCTTCAGACTGGGCCCAGGAATCCCAACCCACCTTGTCCCCTTCATGTGATCACTTACCCCTTGGGATAGTAAAGTAGCTCCGAGGGGTTGGATCCCAGCACTTAGCCACTGTGAGGCTGATAGGCCTGCAGAGTTGGGTGGGTCACATGGGTAGGGCCAGGGCCCTCCCATCCTGGGTCCCTCCCATCCCCATATGGATCCCCTCCTCACCCTGTCTGGGATACGATCTCCCGTAGCACCCGCACAGCATCATCATTGCTCATGTTCTCAAAGTTGACATCATTTACCTGTGGGGTTTGTAGAGGTCAGGGGTTGGCCATGACATGGGGGGATGCTTCCTGTTCCTACAGCCACAATGGCTCGCACCTGAAGCAGCATGTCGCCTGGCTCAATGCGGCCGTCAGCGGCCACGGCCCCGCCCTTCATGATGGAGCCGATGTAGATGCCACCATCACCCCGGTCGTTGCTCTGGCCCACGATGCTGATGCCCAGGAAGTGGTGCCTCTCTGCAGGAGGGGCCATGAGCAGGCCCCATAGTCCCCCCACCAGCCTGTGCCCACCCCCACCCAGCACCCACCAGCCCACAAGACCTCACCCATGTTCAGTGTGACGGTGATAATGTTCAGGGACATGGTGGAGTCAGTGATGCTGCTGAAGGAGGAGGCCTGTGGAAGGACCCAATGAGGGGCTGGACAGGCACTGTCAGAGCAGACACCCCACTGACCTGCTGCCTACCCGATCTGTCTGCCGCAAGCGCTGCTTCCGCCGGCGGCGTTTGTGCTTCCGAATGAGCCGAGAAGAAGTACTCTGTTCTGTAGAGCTGCTCAGCCTTGGGCAGGAAGTCAGAGTTCAGAGGGGCCAGGGGCAGGAGCCAGGAGCCAGGTAAGCACAGCCAGGCAGCACTCATAAGTATGAATCTCCAGCACACACAAACACACGCACGCCGTGCCCACCGGCTTGTGTTGTCCTCCTCATCTGAGTCGATGAAGCTGCTTGACTCGAGCTCACTGCTCAGTGCAGTGGATGCGCTGTCTGGGGGCAGCCCCAGGTCCCGCCGCCGGTCCCCCCTTGGGTGCCCATTGGTTCGGGCAGCTGTGGGGACAGCAGGATGGGAGCTGACCATGGGACTTCAAGGTCACAGAATGAGGGTGGCCTGTGCATTTCAAGTCTCTGTTGGTGTAGGAGCTGCAGTGACTCTGAAGCCACAGAGGGTAGGGGGAGCACCAAGTTGGGGCCTCTACCCAAGGACCTCCACTGACTGAAGGAAATGTGTGTGGGGTGTTTCCAGGGGAGGTTTGGGGTCCAAGTCTGGGCAGCACAGCCACAGTACCCTCATCACGGTTTCGGCGTCGGACTCGCTCCCTCCGGTGACTGACCATAGATTCTGTGCCTGTCTCATTGTCCATTCCATCTCGGCTACTGGCAACATTTGGACTGCACAGATGAGAAGGTGGGATTGGGCAGACCAGATCACAGGCAGTCAGTACCTCAAGTGATTCCCAGTCCCCAACCCTCCAAGTGGGACCCCAGTTCTAGAAGATGCTCCCACCCAACTGCAGACCCCTCCTTTGTTGCCAGCTCCACTCTTCCCAGATGGGTCTTGGGCAGCAAGCACCCAGGAATGGCAGGGCTCTGCTCTCCCAGGGGCCTTACTGGAAGGAGGGGGGCCTGGAGTCACCAATGCCACCTGTCCTCTCAAGGGGTGGGGGCAGGTCCGTGTGGCTGTCAGTGCCCTGGGACCCTGCATCCGAGTGAGCGCCCTCAGCCAGGACCAGCTGTGGAGGGAGAATGAAGGCTTGGATGCCCCATCTGCCTCAGGGTCACCCCCACAGACACCCAGGGCAGTAGACAGCCCCTCCCCTACCTCTGTTCAGTCCCCTCACTTCCCCCAAGAAGAGCCTACCTGTGTCATACTGGAGTGGAGCTACCCACAGACTCACCCAGGAAACCACTCGGCCATTGAAGCAGGGCAGCTTGGCATTATCATCAAAAATCTCCTCTTTCACCACCCTGTGGATAGACATGGCCTTGAGGTCACCTCATCTGGGCCTATCCAGAGGGCTCTAAGGTACATCTCCCACCATAGAGATGGGGTACCTACCACACCACGTTATCACTGAGGGTTGTCCAGCACATTCTCTTCTCAGGGACTCTGCCACCATTGATTGGCCCTAGGCCCCAACCCTCAGCTCTGGGGATAATGACTGTGGAGGATTCATGAAAGGACAGTCTAGGGCTCCTATTTACCTCCAGGGTCAGAGCCCAGTTTCTGGTGGGTCAGACAGGGTGAAGGGTTCCTGGAAAAGGCCCTAGTTCTTCAGCTTCCTTGGAACAAGGTTCTACCCCAGGCCTGTATCTAGCCATGCATTTCCTCTGGGGAGGACTCAGTAACTGCCTCACCAAAATACATAACACTGAGGCTCCTCTGGGGCCGGTTCTCAGCCTCCCTCCCTATCTTAGGTATAGTGGCTCTACCCATCCAGGTGCCCAGGACAGGCCATGGAGCCTCTCCGCCCCTCACCGCAAATCTCACTGCGTATCACACAGGTTCTAATTCATTCGAGAAGGGCTGTCCACTCACTCCAACCCTGTACTCACACTGAGGCTGCATAGGAGCAGCAGGTTGTACACTCATGTACCAGCCCATCTTCTTGGGGCATGACCACTGGCTCCTATCCTCACCTTCCCAGCATACCCTCCTCTGTGCTGGAGCACTCATGGGCCCTAGTCAATAAGATGTGCATCTCATGCTGCTCTGTGCCTGTGAACCCTTGGAGTTTTTCGCACATTCTGCCAGCCCAGAGCAGGGCCTGGACTACAACAAGGTACAAGAATGCAAGCCCCTTGTGTGAATATGGGAGGACCAAGAAGAATACTGCTCCTTCCCTCACAGGCCATCCACCCATCTAGGGAGACAAAGTGTTTCTCATGTACTGGACCAGTCCCAACTCTCAGGAGGCTATGGTAGGCCTCTACTTGAGGGCCTAGAAAGACATCTAAGGACAGAGCTAGTCAAACCCTGGCTGTACCCACTGACCACACCCAGTCCTGCCTGTCTCAATGCTGCTCTCTAGTCAGATAGGCTACAGAGGGGCCAAGTTCACCCAAGCAGGGTACAAAGGGTCAGGGAATGAGAACTGGGAAGGAAGCCAGATAACCTGGAGTCAGGACTCAAAAAGGCATGGGCAGCAGCCAACACAGTCAGAGGGGCAACTGGAAAGGGGCTGTGGCCTCCAACTATCTCTTCAGGTCCCAGATTCTCCACCTCCCTGGCACTCAGCTCCATCTAGCTTAGTGGGATTTTCCACATCCAAGACTTGGGTTCAATGGAGAAAACAAGAGCTGGGAAACTGTGCTGGTCCCGGAAGTGCACCTGGCAGGAGGCAGGCTTGTGGCCCAATGGGCCCAAGGCCAGCAGCAGGTAGCAGGCAACCCCATCACAGAAATATCCCGTCCTATCCAAGGAGCAAGGCCCTTGTCCACCCACCTGAAAGGTAGAGAACAAGGGCTGAGGGGGTAGAAGCAGCAGAGCAGACCCCAGTCAGTTCTCTATGGTTCTACTACTGCCTCCAGATGTCTGGGGGGGCGCTGCATGAATAAGGTGGGAACCTCAAAAGCAGAATCACTTCTCAGAACTCTCTAATATCCGCTGCCCCCCACTTACAAGTCACAGCCCTGTGACTTGCCCCACTCACAAGACTGGACCAAGGCAGCCAAAAGAGGGGCTGTCATCATAGGAAGACCTGGAGCTGTCCAGGGTAAGGTGGGGTTTCTCTTGAGGATGACAGGGCTCTGCCCATGGCAAGTGGTGAGCCAGGGCTTGCAGCAAGCTTGCCATCTCCAAGTAACCTGACAGCAACAGAAACCCAGACAGGAATCCTTGCCTCAGTCCCCAACCTTGGCCCCAAGTGGGCCTGCCAATAGCCTTTCCCCTGCCACACCCAAGCCACAGCCCTCTCTGACTCACCCATGGGGAGACATATGAGCACCCACAATAGAGCCTGCCTAGCTTTCCAGCAGGTACTGTGTTGAATTCAGATCAGCTGGGACTATAATGCCCTCATAGCCAGAGCCTTAAGGTGATATGGTCTGCCTGAGGTGTCCATGCCTCCTGCCCCTACCTAGTTGCCCCTTCAGGGCCCAAAGGCCCTGTTCTCCAGTCTTCTCAGCCTGAGCAACCAAAGCCTTACCTTCCACCCTGGGGGTCAGTGTGATAAGGGAGGCCAGGAGGGCAGGACAGCAGTGAGATGGGTAGCACTTGCCCCAAATCCCAAATATATTCCTGTCCCTTCCCTACCCTTGACCAGATAAGGGGCAAGCACTACCACACCCACGGTGGAAGCAGAAATAAGCCCCACAGGTATGTGATGTTGCCCACAGCTGTACAGCCTCCTGAGAGCTCTAGAACAGGAATGAAACAAGGCATAGCCAAGCCTCCCCACCATCCTGAGTCTTGCATGCCTGGCCTCTTAGGAGGAAAGATTGACCCCTGTGTCTCCCCTGGCTCTCTGCACAACCACCCAGAATGCCCCTGTGGGTATTTTGTCCCAACCACAGAATTCCTAAAGAGATCCTTGTGGTTACAGGACTCCACTGCCACCCCCGCCCCCGGGATCCACCCCAAGGAGGAATCTGCTCTAAGGCAGGGCCTTGGAACCCAGCACAGCTTGACTAAGAAGGAACGAGTTCCTAGAGATCACAGTACTCCATAGTGACCACAGTACTCCATAGTGACGAAGTCCTGAACAAGTATCATCCCTATACCACCCCACCCCTTCCATACTCAGGACCAGAAGCTGGCAGAGTGAGCAGGCACAGGGCATGGAGGATCCTGAGTCCCAAGAGGCTTCTGTGTGCTCCCAGGAGTGAGGGTCCTAATGCTTACCAAGTCTTGGTATGGTCTGGGCCCTTGGCCTAAGGAGTTCTATTGCCTATAGATTTGAATTAGTAGGTGTGCATAGACTCCTAACTAGACCTAGTCACTCTTCTACCAACCTATCCCATGGGACACAGAGCCCCCAGAATCTGAGTCCCTTCCCAGGCTCAAGCTGTGTAGGATCTAGAGTCCACACAGCCTAGGGAATGTATTATAATTACCTGGATTCTCACAATACTAGGAAGAATACTGAGAGGCCAACCTGGATTCTCACAATACTAGAGAGAATACTGAGAGGCCACATTCCTGACCCCAGAGAACCCTACCAGGGCACAGGGAGCCCTCAGAACATTTGCCTATAGGCAAAGAACCCCAGAGCCCCAGGTTCTCAGCTCTTACTCTTGCCTGCCTCCCCCTACCCCAAGCTCTGGGTATCTTCACCTCAGAGATGAGGAGGCTAGGGCCACTGTAAGGAAGATGAGCTCAATACTGTATCAGGCAGGCTGGCATCAGCAGTACACTCCTGGAGTCAAATGCCCTCAGTTCTCTGTCTCAGACCAGATCTGGCACTGTCACCAGAATCAACACTAGACACTCCTGTGGGGTCCACCAGAATCGTAGAACTCCTGCTCTATACTCTGGAGGTTCTGGGTCAGAACAACCACATGCTGCACATGAAAGTGGGCACAGAAAGAGACCTTTACCTTGTTGGCCAGAGATATACCCTGGGAATGAGGCTTAGCCCAGGGCAGGCTCTGCTCCTTACAAAGTGGTCAATTCTGGTTTGGAGTAGGTCAGAGACCCCGACTCACTAGGTACTCCTCAGAGACTCCAGTCTGAGGCAACCCCTGAGGCCACCTACCCAGTTCAGCCAACCCTGCCTTCTCCTAATATCAAGCTACTTCCTTGGGCAAGGAGAGGAGGAAAGCAGTGAAGAGGGGAGGGGCTCTCCCAGGCTTCTGAGGCCACCAGACCATCAGAGGACCAGGGGAGAAAGTGTGAGCCTACTGACCTACCTGCTCAAGTATTTCTGTGTCACCCTACCCCAGATTCTATCTCTAAGGTGATCTACTAGTTCTTCCACACCGGGACCCCAAAGTTGTCTCTGGGCTCTCTGCTGGCTCCTTCCCCCTACCTAAGCCATTCCTAAGCCAACCCAAATATCCAAAGGATGTACTTCTGCTTCAAGACCCAAATCTGCCATCCCACCTCATCAGCCAAGGCACCTGCAGGTTCTCCAAACCTACCACAGGCACAGCCTTGCAGGGGCCTATGTGGGCTGATGCTGGGCTGTGGCTCTTGGGGTACCTAACCCAACAGAGGTATGGGAGCTAAGGGCCAGGTGCCCTCGGAAGATACCCAGAGTGTGTAACAGAAAGCAACCCAGGACTGGGTCTATTCCTCACCACTCAGTTCTAGGGGCACAAAGTTAGTGAAGAAGAACAATTGTGACTTTGGTGATTTTTTGTTAAAATAATAAACTGTTAAAATCTAAAATGCCCCAATGACTGAATCCAGGGATGCACAGGCCCAAAAGCATAGAAATCATGGAGGTAGCCCAGCCAGGAGAGTCAGAGAACACCAGCCTCCACTTCAGGCAGACAGAGCACCAGCTATGGGGAACACACAGTCTTGTCTGATTTTTTCTGGTGCTCGAGGGAAACGGTGGGTAGGCAAGAGACTCCAGTTGTCCAAACCATGTTTGGCCCTGGGCAGATGCCCAGAGTCACAGAGAAGTTCAAGCTTGATCTGACCTGGGGCTGCTCAGGGACCCTGCAACCATAGAACCCAGGAAATGGCCTCAATGTCAAAGTCCCAAGAAGCAGCCACACACAAGGGCACTGCCAGTCTGAGGGCACCAATCACACCTGCTCTACCCACAGGGCCTGCTCATGCCCCCACCCCCAATCATAGCCAAGTTGTGGACTCAGGTTACTGTGGCTATGCCCAGTCAGGCCTTTGTTGCACAGCCTCCTGTGCTCCCTGTCCCAGAGGCTCATATCCCTTCTCCTGAGACAGGCACTACAACAGTACAGCTAGGAGACATAGTAGCTTAGAAGCTGGTCCAAGTCAGTAGATAACCTGAACACCTCCCAAGAATGCAAATGCTGTGTGGCTCAGAAGAATCAGAAGCCCAATAGCCAGGAACCAAGGAGACAGGAGACACTGAATTCTTGGTCACCAATGACCCTTGACCTCTGTCCTGCCATGGGGACCTTAGAGGGTTCAAGAGGAGCCTGCTTTCAGGCTTCAGAAATTTCTGTAAGCCCCAGCAAACAGATGGGTGCCCATGACCCACCCATCCCACACTACCAGACCCCCAACTGGGGATCCAATGGGGTGCTGGGACTAGCAAATCCTCATAACCCTTCCTCTTGACAGTCCTTTGAACCTAGGCTTCATAAACTGCACACGCTCCAGGGCAGTCCTGAACTCTGGGTTCCCACCCCCTAGAGAAAGAATGCAGCAGGCCCTGTACTTGACAAGGGAGAAGGGATGGATTTGAGGGTACCTCGGGCACCCAACCTGGACCAGATGGGCACAGGGGCACTCGCGAATGTCCATCAGGAAGCCTGGGTCCTGGACTTGAGCTCTGGATAGAGCTCTGGCCTACCAAGCAGCCCAGTCAAGGACCCAGGATTCCCAGCTGGACACAGACAGGTGAGTGCACCCACCAAGGGTCACCACGGCGCTCATGCAGGCACTGACCCTGCCTACACTTGGTTCAGCCCCCACAGGGTCGCCGGCGCTGCCGGCTGTCAGCCCCAGTCCCTACAGCC
This sequence comes from Nannospalax galili, assembly GCF_000622305.1. Taxonomy (NCBI): domain Eukaryota; kingdom Metazoa; phylum Chordata; class Mammalia; order Rodentia; family Spalacidae; genus Nannospalax; species Nannospalax galili. Next base: position 454,325 of record NW_008355419.1, read on the forward strand.
CTGCCCGCACAGACAGGTGCCTGTACCAGCCCGCGCGGGGTCCCGGTGGCCGCCGCACACGCGCGGGAAAGGGCCGGCACCCCCGGCCCAGGCCGCGAGGCCCACTAACCCGAAGTCCTGGTCCATAGACTTGAAGAAGAATTTGTAGGCGTGCACCGGCCGGTTGCTGAGCACGTTCTTGAAGTCAGCCAGCGTGACGCGCTCGGGGGCCACCGGCAGCTTGACCAGGTACGGTGTCTCCTCCTCATCCATGTGGTAGATGATCTTGGTCTCCGCCATGGCGCGGTCGCGGCGACGCGGGGCCCGCACGGCGTCAGGCCCGGCTCACTGCTCGGACGCGGGGCGCCCTCCCCGCCCGCCGGCC
>NW_008355419.1:454972-477561 GCF_000622305.1 Nannospalax galili
GGAGGGTGGGCGGGGCTGCGCAGGCGCCGGGCGGGGGCGGGGCGGGGCCACGGTCAGTGTCGGGGCGAAGGGGGCGGATTACAGGCTTCGGGCGGGGCTGCGAGCTCCCACTGCCCTAGCCTGCGCTCTGTCGCAGTTCCCAAACTGACGAGATGCTGTGGTCCCCCGGGTGTCTGGTTCTCGGCCGGTGGGTAGATGGGCCCGCCCTGCTCCAGAAAGGCGGAGGCACCCTCAGGAAGTCGCGCCCCTGGAGCCCTGACATCCGCTGCGGAGCAGAGGAGCCTTGCGGGGCCAGGCCAGTTAAGGGTGTTGGATCCAATCCCAGAGCCTCCGAGATACACAGAGTCGGGAGGCGCTGGTCATTCCGGCAGGCTGCGAGGTGCTCTACAAGAATCTGAAGCTGCTTATGTCTAGCCTCAAGCAGCGAGAGATCCTTTGCGGCCCCGCGCCAACACTGTCTGGTCCCACGAGGGCTTCAGGAAACTGAATGCTGGTTGTGTGCACAGGTGTTCAGGCGCCCCGGCTGCGCCTGAAGTCAAAGGGATTTTGCCTTGGACGTTGTAGCTCTAGCCGGGTGCCCTCCCCAGGTCAAGGAATACCAGGACTCCCCTCTAGCTGTGAAGAGTTCAGCCACTTGCCTTACTGGGCTGAAGGCTTTCCTCTACACCAGAATGAAATTTTAAGGCCATTAGAGGGAGTCCTTCACTGGTCAGTGAGAAGGGTGGGAGAGGGTGCAGGATGCTGGTCAGTGATGGGGGAAGGAGTACACCTTGTGACTTAGAACCATCCCCAGGCACTAGGCCAGCACAAAGCAAGACCCTGCCACTGCTTTGGAGGACCCAGAGGTTGGACAGAAAGCACTGAATGTGTGACGGCTACAGAAGTCAGCCCAAGCTGACAGACACACTAGGGGCCTGATATCCTGGACATCCATACTCCCTGAGCCTGCAGTTAACCCTCTTCCTTGGGTCTCTGCAGAGGTAACCCGAAGGAAGCCTAGCGGGATGCCCTCAGAGCGTCTGCTAAGAGAGAAAGAAACCAGTTCTTCCGTTGAAAGCCCCTCAGGCCAGAAGCAAACTGCTATTGATCTGTTGGTGTAAGGCACTCAGATGCAGGGGTTCCCAGTCCAGCTGCTCTTGGTACCTACCTGACAGACCAAATTGTAGGAGAAGGAGCTAGAAGCCAGGGACATGATAGGAATCCTGGTACTGATGCTGATAGGGGCAGGATGGGTCCTTGCAGGAGTGGGTGTGAGGCCAGTGCTTTTCTAGGAGTGGCCTTGTCCACTGACATATGACCAGTGATGGAACCAGAGGCCATTGGAGTGAGAGGTACATCCTCAAGTCACACTTCAGCAGACCACTGGGGTCATTGTGGGTGACTGCCACCCTTTCCAATCCCCACTTTTCTTGGAGAGCATTGCAGGGGGCCAAAAGTGAGGAAAAAGGGTCAATTAGATGACTCAGCAGGTAAAGGTGCCTGCTTTCAAACTTGATATGAGTTTGGTCCTCAGGATCCACATGATAGAGGCTAAAGGTCACCTGAGGAAGAGCAAACAGGCTCCCACAGTTGTTCTCTGACCTCCACACTTATGCCGTGGTATTCATCCACCTACCTTTATACACACATACACAGAAAATCAATGCATAAAAACTGATTAAAATATGAAATCAGGCCAGGAGTGGTGGCACACACCTTTGATCCCAGCACTCGTGAGGCAGAGGCAGACTGATCTCTTGAGTTCAAGGACAGCTGGGACTACAGGGAGACCCTGTCTCAAAAAGAAAAAGTGAAAAAAAAGGGAGGGCATCGCCACCAAGCCTAGCACCCGGAGTTTAATTCCCAGAACTCACATGATTGAAGGAGAGAGCCAACTCCTAAAAGTTGTCTTCTGACCACCATATGCTCCACGGTGTACATGTGGACACACACAGGCACTCATATATCTAAAATAAAGGTTTTTTTAAAAAAGAGTGGGGAAACACGTCTGTGCCTTCTCTCAGTTTCTTCCCTCACCTCCACCCCCTGAGTCTGCTGTGGCCACCTAGTCAGTGCCCAGCCATGACTAGCCCCTAGGGGCCTAGTATCTGGGAACCAGCACCTGATCCTATTGGCCAGACCCTGCTTCCTGGGGTTCTTTCTACCCAAGACTCCTTTGGCTCCATTGCATTCAGACCTGTATCCTCAGGGAGCCTGCCTGCCTAGCCTTGTTTCTTCCTTTTACCCCATCTTGGTAGCTGATTTTCAAAGAAGTGGACCAACACCATTTCCCTCTCTGTCCAGTCTCCCTTTCTGTCTTTTTACACCCTCCTCCTTCTTATCCACACATACGCTTGCAAGAGGAACTGAAACCCCTTCACCATGGAGAACTGGCCCCAGGACATCTTATCCCCAAACATGACAGAAAGTCTATGAATGGAAAATTCAAGGGGGTCGGAAAGGGCAGTGGTACACAAATGAAGGTGAGGAAAGATTCCCGAGGCGCAGACGTGGTTCCCCAGATGAACAGAGGGAAGCAGGAGACCAAGACTAAAAATCAAATGTAGCCTTTATTATGACATAAAAACTCCTCCCGCAAGAACAAATGATGGCTGTTTGATGTGGCAGCACAGGCCACCCAGAACGCTCTTCACAACTTCTCCACCCCATCTTCAGCCAAAACACAAGCCAATTGGGGCCCCAATCCCATACACCAGCCCAGGGAGGGGTGTCAAGGTCAAAAGTCACATGGTGCCCAGTGACTGTCAAGGTGACTCTTAGAAGGCATGCTACAGAAAGGGGTCAGAAGCAGAAAAAGGGCCATGGGCCAGCCCCAAGTGGCCCAAAGCAGTAAGAAGGGTCCATGAGTCAGACAGATGGCAGTAAGATTCTAAGCAATGCATAGGCATGGCGCAGCCCAGAAAGACCCTGGGGCTCCCCTGGACAAGGGGTACACTAAGAGTTGTACAACTAGGCAACTAGGAGTCTTGACTGGAAACTTGAAGTGTCTTCCTGCCCCTATCAGGAAGAGGCCAGGAGGAACTGAGGGTTTGGTGCACATCAACAAAGCATCTCGGTTGTGCCAAAGTAGAAGGCAAGAGCCACCAGTAAGCAGCAGTGGCTATAAGGCAGCAACCATACTACACCATAGTCAGGGAACCCACGGTTGCTCACCAGGATGAGGGTAATTCTTGGAAGAGCAGAGTGCATGCAGCCACTCTGCCCGGTTCAGGCCAGGTTTCTAGAAAAACGGGACCAGCCGCTGGGAAGGATCCCGGAGAGCCATGTGAAGGTCAGGGAAGTGTCCTTTGAGACAGAGCTGCTGGCCCAGCCAGCAGCTCAGGGTCCCTTTACTTGCAGTACTCCTTCCTGAACTCTGGAAGTCAAGGAAATGGCTGGTGTTGGCTGTCTGCCCCTTAATCCCAGTGGGAAATTCAGGGCAGATATTGGGCATGACTTCCTAGGGACTTCTCGGCAGAAGTGACAGGGATCTCCTGTTCATGGGATACTGGGAGTGGGTAGAGTTGAGTATGGGATCAGGAGGTGATAGGAGTCTTTCTCAGTGCTCACCTTTGTCCAGATCCACGTTCTTGGCAGGCAGGGGGCTGTGGGCCAGCTCAGCCCTCTCCTTTAGGATGTTGTTTTTGTAATCTGATTGGGAGAGAAGAATGAGTCCCACCCAGAGGTGCACTTCCCCATGACCATTGTGCCCCCCACCCCTACCTAGCTGGATGTCCTCAGTCCTATAAGGAGCCTGGTCTCTTGTGGCCACAGCAAACTCCACCATGTTCACATCCTTCCTGGAAGGGGGTGGCAGTTAGGGAGGTGGGGTTTGAGGCAGGCCTGGAGGGAGCTCTGGGAAGACACACTCACCCCTTTGATTTCTCAGCCTTCTTGTCTGAGGTCTTACATCCTGTGAGGAGAGAGAGAGGTGTTGGGTCAGCCCCACTGTCCTGGCCGAGTCTGGGACCCTCTCTCCCAAGTGCTTAGCCTCACCTCCGCCATGGCCATGGCGGGTAGCGAGGACCACGGTGATGAGCAGCAAGATGAAGAGCAGTAGTGTGGCTAGCACATAGCCTAGCTGCTGGAAGAAGTGTGCTCGACTCTCTGGCACTATGACATTGATGACACTTCGGCCTTGTGCCAGCGTGGGATCTACAGGCAAGGGACCAGCATCAGAAACCTTGCTCAGCACCCTAGGCCTCAGCAGGGTCTCTCCCCTGGAGAGGGGGGACGGACGGACCGACGGGACGGACGACAGGCTGAGCACACACCTGGGCCTGGAGCGCTACTGTGACCAGACCCGTTGCCAGGCGAGGCCCGAGCAGGTGGCTCGAAAGCAGGCTCTGTGACCTGCAAGTGGAAGACCCGGCGCTCGTGCAGGCCGCAGTAGTGGTGGTGTAGGTGGCAAGAGTAGATGCCCTCGTCAGCCAGCTCCAGCGCGTCAATGCGTAGGGAGAAGTCGCCACGCGCAAACGCGTCGGTGTCCACCCCCACGCGATCCCGCAGGAAGGGAGGCCCGTAGGCACGGCGCTCCCCGGAAGCGTACAGGTCAAGCAGGCGGTCGGCTCGGTCGTGTGGCACCCCAGGTGGCTGCCGGTCCCAGTGAACCACCTGCTGCGCCTCCTCCAAGTGGCGGTCGGTCCATAGATGAGCACGGTTCACGCAGGTCAGCAGGGCGGGCGCGCCGCGCGCCACCACCAGCACTTCTTTCTCGCCGTCCCAGTACTCACGTGCTAAGCGGGCTGCGGATGGAAGAGGCGGTCAGAAGCGGGAAGAGGCGGGAACGGCCACGTGGGGTGGTGGGGCAAGAAGGACACACTCACGATCCTCAGTGACCTGGAGGCGCACAGCAAGGCTCTCGTACAGGTGGCAGTAGTGGTGGTGCAGGCTGCAGGTGTACACCCCTTCGTCGCCCTCCTCCACCGCTGCGCCACAAGAAGAACCTCAGCTGGTGCGACTCTTCGTCCTTCATGGCCCCACCCCTGGACCAGGTTTCAACCCCTGCCACGGCTCCAACCCCCACCATGGTTCCACCCCATACCGCGGATGAGCAACGAGAAATTGCCGTCCTGGAAGGCAGAAGGCGATAGCAGCAGGCGGCCGTGGTCGTGCAGTTCGTACACGCGTTGTTCGCCAGCCGAGTACATGTCCACCAGTCGGCGCCCTTGGCTGCCCGGGCCAGCACTGAGGTCCCAGTGGACCACGCGCTGGCGGTCGTGCAGCCGGTCTTGGGTCCACACCATGCGCGGGCTCTGGCACCGTAGCACAGCCTGGGCTCCGGCTGCCCAGCTCACTGCAGACTCAGACACCACAGAGCTGCCAGCCGCAGCGAGCCCCGAGAGCCCTTGTGGGGAATAGAGAGTCAGTGGCAAAGGGAACACAGGGGTGCAGGTATGGGTGGGACTGGCAAGATGGAAGACAGATGGGTTAGGAGAGACCTGAGGGGGCTGGTCCACAGCTTGGAGGAGGGTGGATACTAACCTGAGGACAAGAGGAGTGCAGGACCTGGAAGGGAAGGAAAATTAAGGCATTTCCCACCTTTCCACCCCAGGACCGATCAGTTAGATGGCGACTTGGGCCTCTAGCAGTCATGGCAGTTTGTTGCCATGATGCCCACTTAACAAATGGAAGTAAAGCTGCAGAATTAAGAGTGAGGGCTCCTGGATCTCTCACACAGCTGTGCTCACCCTCAGTGCCACCTGGCCTGACTATGCAGACAGCTCTGGAGAGTGGGAAGCCAGAGATCCAGCAGTTAGCAGTGGGGAAGGATGTGTCTCCTTGTAGGCTGGCTCTGGAGTGTGTGCTTGAAGTAGCCATGGCCACATCATAGCACCTGGTCCACCCAAAGAACTCTAGCCTGAAACTGAGCCAACCAAAAGTGGTATGTGCATCTGCCACCAGCCCTCAGGCACCTTTAGACCTCAGGCATTCAGCTCTGTTCTGTAGCCCCTGGCTGGGTGTAGACCTCTGCTGGCCTTCCCCAAGGGCAAGGGCCTTCAGTTCCAACAGTGAGACATGAGGAATGAGCCCCTGTCAGCCAGCACAGACCCAAGTCACTGCTGCAGGGAAGTGGCTGAGTGCCCGCAGCTTCTGAGAGGAATGTGCTGGGTCAGCAGGCCAGCCTGGGCGGGCCTGAGGGCCCTGAAGAGGGGTTGGAACGAATTCTGCAAGCCCCCTAGTTCTCAGCCCCACTTACTCCCTGCCCACATCTGGGAGGAGTGCAGCCTGAGGGGCTGGTCCTGGACCCACAAAGTGTGGGTACAGGAAGCACCCTTGGCCACAATTTTCCCATTTTAGGCCCTCGGGAATCTCCGCTAGAGTACCTGAAGGCTTCATGCTCCCCTAGGTGAGCTGCTGTTTCTGAGGCACTCAACCTTGTTCTCCTCATAAGGGCTCTTCACCCCTCCCAGCCCAAGCTCAGCTGGGGGTTTGCCAGAAACAGAAGTTTGCCCACTTGCTGTCCCACACCCAGTCCCACTCTCAAACACTTACTCTGAAGAAGCACCAGTTTCCACAGAAAGACGCAGGACAGCAGTTCCATGGCGCCTGCATGAACGGTGCTGTGCTTTGTCTCACACAACTCTAACTCCAGAAAAACAGCCGACCCCCCTCTCCCTGCCAGCTCCCGCTGACATCACGGAGCCCTGGGCCGGGTCTGTGCCCCGCCCACTCTGCTGCTTTGCTGCTAGGCCTCCCCCATCCTTGGCTGCCCTGAAGAGCTGCAGCCACCCTGTCCCAGACGGTGGGAGGGTCTGAGCAGAGGCTTAGGCCCTGTCACTGGTCAGCCCTGGGGAGGGGCAGTAGCCCAGTCCTTGGACAGATGAGAAGGCCTGAGTCTGAGGACTGTTGAGGCCATGGGTGTGCCAATCATCTGGGAGGCTTTCAGAGCTCCGGCAGGGCTGGTGTTCTGGGGTGAATAACCAGCAACCCCTGCTTTGGCATTCTCTCACATGAGCAAACAGGTCGCCTGGGCTGCCTTCTCTATCCTGGTATTCTTCCTGCCACATCAGGTGGCTCTTCCAGCTCTACCTTTAGCTGAGGCGACCTTACCATGCCCATGGTGGGCTCCCTGAGGACAGCATGATGGGCACTGTGGCCAGGTTCCTAGAATCAAGAACAACCAACCAAGGAGGTGGGCAGTAGGACCTCTTGGCATTGAGTACAGCATTGGGCAGACTTTCCTCATGGCCTGGCTACAGGAGAAGCCCACCAACAGGACAACCTGGATTACTGTGATCTGGGAACCCACCCAGAAGAAAGAAAAGTGGAACTCTCCCAAAAGAAAGCACAAATTTGAAGCTCTGGGAAAATTTACAAAGTCATATAAACAAATGGGAAATAACAGAGCAGCACTGTGTACCAGCCCACCCCTGGTAGTTAAGCAAACCTCAGGACAAGAAAGAAAGAGAATCCAAACAACCACAGAAACCCTCAGCCAGTTTAGGCTGCCCATTTGGGTAGAATGATGGGCTCTGCTCCCCAAGTCCTCAGATAAGCCAGAAGCCCAGCCCAGCTGGCTCTTGGAAGGGAGGTGACAACAGAGAGGACCAACTGTGAGGACACAGGAAGCCCTTCAGGATCTAATAAAGCCATCTCCTCTCCAGGATTTGGGCCAGGCAGAGCTTAAAGTTGCCCCCCCCCCCCACCGTGCTCTCACCCTTGCTTGTCCCTGGGTCTCTCATTCTGGAAAAACAAGTCCCACCCAGTAGGCCAACCCTGAACCCGCCCCTTCTGGCTTCTCCTCCTGTTTTTCTAAATGGTTTCCATTAGTACTGGTTCCTCACTTGCAACAATGTCTGTCTCTACCCCACACTCTGGAGGCTTGACCTCTGTTAACGCTGTCTCTTTTCCCCAATCTCCCATGGTTGTCCCAGGTTTCCTTCTCTACTGTCTCTCACCAAAGAGGGAAAGTGCTCAGGAAATGAGAGATCCTAAATATGAGAGGGGACGTGGTTCCAGGTGGAGGACTGGGAAAGATACTAGAAGGAAGATGGGGCAACTTCCCCCATCCTGCTCTCTGTACTTCAGGGCAATGGAACCACCATGGGCAGCAGAGGTCCGTTTGCTACCCCCACCACCTTCCTGCTCCCCTGCCACCACATCCTTAGCAGGAAATAGCCACAGATGAGAACTCAAGCCAAGCACTCTGTCTGGGCTGCTAACCAAGCCACCTGTCCCTCCCACAGACAAGAGCCTGAGCCACTCCATCTCCTCCCCATCCTGTACTGTGGAGCCTCTAGTCCCCTGCCCCTTGCTTTCCCACTTAAAATCTTTTTCCCTTCAGGAAGAGAATAGATGAGGACAACACAAACAACTGACCTCATGGTGATCTGGCCAAGTGCCAGCCAACATAGAGCCCCTGGACCAACCTCCTTTTCTCCTAGGGGTGTGGCTGGACAAGGGAGGTCAGCCAGCCCACTGGGCCCAAAGACTGAGAATCTGATGTTGGCTCCCATTCCTGGTGACTCGGACATTCCAGGCAGCCCGGCTCACTGGGAAGAAAAACCACAGGCACAGAGACTCAGGCCCAACCCCCTCACCACCACATGCCTCAGATGGTCCCACAAGGAATACAATCAGAGCAGATACCGGCAGAATCAGTTGCTCCTGCACACACCGTTGCTTATCCTAAAGACCGACATTGGTCTTCATTCAGGGAGCACTTACTAAACACCCACTGTATACCAGGCACTGCCCTGTTGATAGACCAGCACACCATCTTTTTTTTTAAACTTTAAAAAAAAATTATTTATTTTTATTTTATGTGTATGTGTGTATTCCCTGCATGTAGGTAAGTGCACCCATGTCATGCAATGCCCGAGGAGGACAGAAGAGGCTGTCTGATTCCCTGGGACTGGAGTTACAGACAGTTGTTAGCTGCAATGTGGGTGCTAGGATTTGAACCTGGGTCTTCTGTAAGAACAACCAGTGTTCTTAACCACTGAGCCATCTCTCCAGCCCCACACTCATCTTTTAGAACTATTTTATGGGCTGGAAAGATGCTCAGTAGTTAAGAGCACTGGCTGATCTTGCAGAGGACCCTGATTCAGTTTCCAACTATCAACTGGGGAAGCTAACAACTGCCTGTAACTCCAGTTCCAGGGGATCTGACACTGTCTTCTGGCCTCCACAGACACTGCATGCATGTGGTGCACTTACACGTATGTCATTTAAAGGCAAATCACTCATACACATAAAATAAAAATAAATTTTTAAAATTGTGTTGCCTGGCAGAGGTGGAATGGGCATGGTGGGACATATGTGTAATCCCAACACAGGAGGATTACCATTACTAAGACCCTGTCTCAAAACAAAAATGCAACAAGAAGAGGCCTGACCCCTCTGGCTAGGGGATGGCCTGCTGGTATACAAAAACACTGAGGTGGTTCATTTACAACTGCTATAGACATACAAAGAAATAGAAGTAAGGGCCCCTAATCAAGTCTTCCTGATGGGTTGGAATTCTAAGACAATTCCAAGACTATGGGATAGTCTGAGGCTGGTCTTTGGGAGTCAAGATGATTCCCAAACCTCAGCCAAGAAGAAATACTGTGACAAATGTGACTTGTACAATGGGGGACTAATAACTCCACCAGAGCAGGAACAAGGACTACTCAGTGACATACTGGTTTCCATAGCCTCTGGCTTTCCAGTGAGGATTGGGTAGGATGGGGGTCCAAGAGGACAAACTGCAGGACAAAAGGTCCATCTAGGTTTTGCTAGGAACTATGTGGACCCATCATGTCCAAGAGGACATGCTAGTCCAGCTGCATCCTGGATCCATAGCATATGCCATTTTGCCCTCTGGGTATTTTTTATGGGGGAAGAGTTGAATCCAGTGCTTATACATTTGAAGCAAGCACTAAACCACTGAACTGTATCCTCAGCCCGATGACTGTTCTATGAGTTCTGACCCATTTCCTGGAAGCAGTCACTTGTGTATCTACTGGTCCTTCTGGAGTCCAGAGGGTTTGCCCTATTGTGTTTCCTACATCAGACGCAGAATGCTCTGTAGACCTCATTCCAAAGGCTGGTTCTGTCCTGGAGAGGGACTGTCACTAGGCCTCTCTTATCCTGAGGCGATCCAGGCGCTTCTGATGGCTGAGTGAAAACTGATACGATGAGACTCAGATTTAAAAACACAGAAATTTTCTGGTATGGTGGCACATGCCTTTAATCCCAGCACTCCAGAGGCAAAGTCAGATGGATATACATAGCCAACCTGGTCTACATAGTGAGTTCCAGGCCAGCTAGGGCTACAAGGAGACCCTGTCTCAAAAAGACAAAAAAAATTTTTCATTAAAAAAATACCACCACCACCAACAACAACAACAAAAGATGGCTCAAGAGTTTGAGGGAGTGACAGGATAGAGGCAAAGACTCAACAGCACAGAGAAGCTGGAGAAGGTGACAAATCAAAGGTGAGAAACTACAGTCCCATTGTTAGATGGGTTCCAGGGAGCTGACAAATCATAAAGCTGAGGGTCCTGACACCCAAGACTAGTAATGCTAGCCACTGCTAAGACCTGAGGATTACCCTAGCTGCCAGGGACTACCGGCATCAAAACCCAGAGCAACACACCTCCAACTTGAGTACTTAGAGCCTAAAGTCTTAAGACTCTGGTTTTTAGAGTCTGGAGCTGTAAGCTTCTAGTCCTCAAGACTTGCAGCTGTAAATCTGAGTTTGTCAGCCTATCCCATAAATGTTTGGCACTCAAGACCAGGGCCTGTCAACACTAGGAGAGCTTCCTCTTGTCTACTTGTGATTTCTGAGTATAGCAAAAGGACCCCAGCCAGCTGATTGGTAATAATGCCAAGCAAGAGCTCTCCTACTGAGCCCACCCCCAGCCTGAGAATGGCTTCTCTTATTTATTATTTATTTATTTATTATTTTTTATTTTGTCTTTTTGAAGCAGGGTCTCCCTGTAGCCCCAGCTGTCCTTGAACTCACTATGTAGACCAGGCTGGCTTTGAACTCACAGAGATCCGCCTGCCTCTGCCTCTCAAGTGCTGGGACGACAGGCGTGCGCCACCACACCTGGCTGGAATGGCTTTTCTTAAAGGGGAACATGAAGTTCCTTCCTCTGGAACTACATCCTCTTAAGTCTATACAGTATGAGTTGATCTGTTTAAGGCAATTGTACAGATTGTTCCACTAAATTCAAGAGATTTCATATCCTATACATTGTTTTTTGTTTCCAGTAAAATGGGAATAGTTACGATAATATGCTTAGAAAATGTTCCTACTCACACAAGAATTTGGCAAATTCTCAGGCAACCTGGAGTCCTCAGGACTTGTTTCCCCAGCAGCCTCCAAAACTGCCCAATGGGCTTCAATTTGTGTTGTTTCAACCCAGTATGGTAATTCCTTAAGTGCTCATGGTTTCCAATCTTTGGCTAGTGAAAGTGTGCTCAGGTGACTTTAGACATCTGACACACTGGCCATGGACTCGTCAGTCAGCATGAAGACATGCTCAGCTCTGTATTCTTCCTGTGCAGACCTGGACTTAGGGTGTCAAGATTAACTAGCACATCAGACATGCTTACACCAACAATTCACCTGTTATTTATCGGAGATTTGAATTTATTTTGCTTTTTCTAAATCTATTTGTTTATTAAGACATAGGGGGCTCCCTATGTAGCCCTGGCTGGCCTAGATCTTGCTATGTAGATCAGGCTGGTCTCAAACTCACAGAGATCCACCTGCTTCTGCCTTCCAAGTGCTGGGATTGAAGGTGTGTACCACCACACCTGGCCTGAGATTCAAATTTAGCTAAGAATTCTACATTTCTATTTTCTTTAAAAATTTAAAAATTTTTTGGGGGGTCTGAGACAGGGTCTCCCTATAGTCCCAACTGGCCTGGAACTCGCTATGTAGACCAGGCTGGCCTTGAACCCACAGAGATCCACCTGCCTCTGCCTCCCTAGTGCTGGGATTAAAGGTGTGCACCACCATGCCCGGCTCCCCTATTATTTTTAAGGTGTATGAGTGTATTGCCTGCATGTATGTAAGTGCACCCGTGTCATGCAATGCCCTCAGAGGTCAGAAGAGGGTGTTGGATACCCTGGAACTGGAGTTAGGGATGGTTGTTAGTTGCTATGTGGGTACTGGGAATTGAACCTGAGTCCTCTGCAAGAGCAATAGTGCTCTTAACCACTGAGCTCTCTCTCTAGCCCCTACATTTTTAAATTAATATTTGAGATAGTCTCATTATGTAGCCCATCCTGGCCTTGAATTTATATTTGTCCTATTTCTGCCTTCCATATGTTAGGATTACAGATATGTGGCAAATTACCTCGATTTTTTAAAATTATGTATCTGTGGTGCACATGTGGGGGGTGGTGTGCACATCTGTGTTTTCACGTATGGAAGTCAGAGAATAACCTCAGGTGTTAGTCTCAGGAACACCATCTTCTTTCTTTGAGACAAAGCCTTTCATTGGCCTGGAGCTCACTAATTAGCTAGATTCCCAGAAATCCTCCTCTAACTTTAAAGCAACAGGATTAGAGGGATTAGAAATGCAGACCACTTTGCCTGGCATTTTTACTTGGGTGTTGGGGATCAAATTCAGGTCTTTATGCATTCAGGGCTGAGCTATCCCCCCCCAGATATCTTTTACTGATTGAGCTATCTCTTGCTCCCCTCCCCTTTTTAAACGTTTTTGAGACAGGGTCCCCTATGCAGCCCAGGCTGGACTTGCCTCAGTCCATGAGTGGTTGATATTACAGATGTGTGCTACCATGCTGAGCTAAATGTGGTAAATATTTAGAGACTATATCTATGTGTTTCAGACACTTCTTGCTGCTGGTCTGTGCACCACTCCTTCAAAAGGACCAAAGTTAACAGATACAGAAGGCTGACTTGGAAGCAGAAATTGGATAAAAGGGAGGTTGAACGAACCAATCACAGGGGGCCAGACAGATGACTCACAGGTTAAGAGCACTTGCTACTCTTGCAGTGGATCCTGGTACGTTTTCCAGCACCCACATGGTGGCTCACAACTGTTTGCAACTCTAGTTCCAGGGGATCCAGAGGCTCTGATGCCCTCTTCTATCCTCCACAAGCACCAGGAATGCACGTGGTATACATACATACATACATACATACATACATACATACATACATACATATAGGTGAACATTCAAACACATGAAATTAAGAAAAAATTTAATTAAAAAGAACTAGGGCTGGAGAGATGGCTCAGTGGTTAAGAACACTGTTTTTGCAGAAGACCTGGGTTCATATCTCAGCACCCACATGGCAGCTAACAACTGTCCGTAACTCCAATTCCAGGGAATCTGACAGTCTCTTCTGTTCTCCAAGGACACTGCACATTGCACATTGCACTTACCTACATGCAGGCAGTATACGCTCAAAAAAAAAAAAAAAAGAACCTGTCAGGTGTGGTGGTATATGCCTTCAATCCCAGCACTCAGTGAGATCAAGGCCCCCCTAGTCTATATCACTGGAACTCAGGTGAGTTCCAGGCCAGCTGGGGCTACAAAAAACAAAACAAAACAAAAAGAACCAATCAGTGACACCCTCAGGGAAAGGGTAGTACTACATCCACTGACCAACAGAAAAATGTCTTTTAGAAATTAAAAATGTAGTGCTAGGGAAGTAGCTTAGTTGGTAGACTGTTTGCCTAGCATGCAAGCAGTCCTGACATGGTGGCATATGCCTGTAATCCCAGCATGTGGAGGTGAAAGCAGGAAGATCAGAGGTTCAAAGTTATCCTTGGCTATATAGTGAGTTTGAGGCCAGCCTGGATTACATGAGACCCTTTCTCAAAAAAAATTTTTTTAATGAAACAGAAATGAAAAATCATCAAATGGATTTGAGAAAATGCTGAAGATATCAACAAGATGGAATCATTCAAATAGCAGAAATTTCAGAAACAGAAGACAAATTGAGAGAAAGTCACCCACAAATGGCCCAAGAAAATGTCTAGACTAGAGCTATGAGTCTGTTATGAGTACATAACTAGAGTTATGGACTGACAGGCTACTGCAGAACTGAGACAGGCCACACTGAGGTATACTGTGGTGGTTTGAATGAAAATGTCCCCCATAGGCTCCAAGTATTTGGACATTGTGTCCCCAGATGATGGTGCTATTTTGGGAGGCTTTAGAAGGTGTGGCTATCCTGGAGGAAGCACATCACTGGGGGTGGGCTTAGAGAGTTCTTAACCCTTGCTGGATCTCCAGGTGCTCTCTTGCGTCGGGTGCCTGCGTGATGATGTGAGAGCTTAGCTTCTGCTGCTCCTGCTCCAGCCACCTCCAGCCACCATGCCTCCCCTCTCTGCCATGACGGACTATAATTCCCCTGGAACTGTAAGCTCAAATAAATTCTTCCTTCTATAAATTTCTTGGGTCAGTGTTTCTACCGCAGCAACAGAAAAGTGACTAATACACATACCATGGGATTTTCAATCACAGAGCACAGCTTCAACACAGGACCAAGTAGTCACTTCCAGCACGCAGGGCCAACAATGGCTTAACTTTCTTAGCAGCCACTCTGGGGCCCAGATGACTTGGAACAGGGCCTTGAGACTTGTGGGTAACCACTCTAAACTGGGCGTCTTTAACGAGCTGCTGTCAACCCAGCAGTAGGACAAGAGAGACACCCTCAAACAGGTTTCAAAACGTACTTCGCACTTCCTTCCTCAGGTGCTCTTTCAGAGAAGAAAATGGAAAGTAAGGGATCCAGAATCAGGAGGGAGGCTGAGGAAGCCCTTAGAAAGGTGGACCCAGCCCGGATGGACCAAGCCTGGTCCCAAGGAGACCTTAGCCATGACACCACAAACCTGCCCATGTACCCAGGAGTGAGGAATACGAGCTCAGTACTGAGACAGAGTGTGCAAAAAGGAGGCAATGCCAAAAAGAAAAACAAGCATGGTGGTATGTTCCGGCAATTCTAGCACTGGGGAGGCTCAGGTAAGATTTCAAGTTCCAGGCCAGGTTTAGCTATAGAAACATCACAAATACCAACACACAAAAACTAAATGAAAATATGTAAGGCCTTAGGTTCGACCCACAGTATAGCAAACAAACAAGTGGAATACCTGCCCCTTCCCAGAACAGCGATTTTCTGGTTTGTTAACTACAAGTGGCCTGGTAGTGCCAAGCCATAAAACTCAGTATCAAACTGGACCTCTGACAGTCTGGCCAGGGTTGGGGAACAGCAATAGCCGTGTCCTACACAGAAGGCTCTGTGCTTGGGCACCATGGGCACCTCACTGGAGCTGAAACATGTGGGTGTATGAAGACCCTTCACTCCCACTGATTAGGACTCAAGACTTGGCATGTGCTCAACTGCACTGACAACAGGCATATATGGTGGGTGGGGCTAAACTCACAGAAGCCACATTGAGGTAACTATTGACTTTTACTCCTGGGACAAAAGGATAGGGTCCCCAGCATGTGCTCAAGACTACTCTTACCAACCCTGATCCTGGCTGGAACTCAAACTCTGACCATGCTAGGAAAGGCCAGAATGAGGGGCAGTTGAAAGCAAAACCACATCAAAGGCCTCTGCTCACTGCATCCTCCCAGAACAGGGAGACACCAAGAAGGGGCTTTGCATTCCACAAGGCAGGAGGCAGGGTGGAGGCCGTATAGTGAAGACCGAGCAGCCTCTTGTGGCCTGGGAGGAGCTGCAAAGATAAAAATATAACCCCTATATTGTCTGCTGAGGTTCTAGCAGGACACAGTCTTCCAAGCCACAGGCATGGTGGAGACTGAGCAGAGCTGGCTCAGACACTAATCCATCAAGACAGGTGACACACAGAACAGGAACTTTACCCTTGGCACTGACTCTGTATGTATAGGCATATGTGATAGCAGGGTTTCCTCCGCCTTGTAGAACCCAGCAGCATCTCTGGCCTCTGACCCACATTCCAACAACCAAAAATGTTTCCAGATGTGGCTCAGGCTAAGTTAAGAAGAGCTGGGGCTGTAGCTCAGTGACTATTTGCCTAGCATGAATAAGGCTGAGTTCAATCTCCAGTTCTGCCAAAAAATAAATTAAAAAACAAAACAAAACAAAAAAACACCAACCCTATTGTTCTGTAGGAACCATGAGGCAGAATGAGTGACCCAGGGCTTCTTTTCAACATGGTAGCTAAGCTGCCTGGGTCTGCTGGCCCTTCAAGCCTCTGAAGCTTAGCTGCAGACAGAAGCGGAACCTCATTTCTTGTCCTTGTCAAGGAAGAGTGGGGTGAGCCACAGGGCAGCTCCCAGGCAGGGCTGGAAGGAAATACCAGGAGCAGCTGCTTGCAGCTGTGGGTACCAGCTAAGAGTGCCAGCAAACAGTGCTGCTGGGTCAGGCTTGGCCAGAACTGACTCGAGAGGATCCCTCCACTTCACCCAGGGGGAAGCTCCACCACTGGGGCCCTGGCCCTACGACCCCTGTTCCACTCACCACAGACGGCCCAGACCCAGGAAGAGAAGCACAGCAGGAGGTGCGGGGGTCCTGTTAGTTTTCAGCCAGCTGGCCTGGTTCTCAGCCAGGGTCCACAGGATGCCAGGAGTATGACTACTGCCCCCTTCTGGTCACTAGTAAAGCCACAGCTATACTAGCCGCAGTGCTCCCACCCTTTCCACAGCCAGCTTCAATCTCAATCAGCAAGGGACACAAGGTCCCTCTGGGACCCTACTGTTTGGAGCCCTGTTTACTTCAGTGGTTCGCATGTGTAGGGCAGGGCTCATCTGGCTCCTTCAGCAATGGGGGTTATTAATACCATCTGCTCTACCCTTGACATTTCTGGGAACTCTACACAAGTCCCCTTGCCTCAAGACTGCCTAATGTGCAGAACTTAGCCCACTTCCCAGACATGTGTCTATGACAAAAGACAAGCAGCCTTCGCAATCTTGGTAAGCAGTGGCCTGGCCTTTATGGGGTGGGAAGAAGATACAGGAGGCTATAGCCCCAGGCCCAAGAAAGAGGTGAACAGTTCCTATTTTGTTAACTCAGATGTCAGGGATCAGAGAATAAAGTATATAAGAAGGGCCCATATGGCATAACAGATGCACTGACAAGGTTCCTCTGCTTGGAGTTCAGTTTCTTCATCTCTTGGTACACAAGTCAGGGTCTCTCCAACTATTCAAAGTGTGTATTCCTCTTGACCCAGGGAATACTTGGAATCCTCAAGCTTCCTCAGCATGCCCTCAATCATGAACCTCTCAAAATAAAACGGGGACATGGCAGAAGCCGAGAGGCAACAGGAGGTTGGGAAGCCTGACAGCATGCCAATACACCAACCCTGTCCCCAAATGTGATTATTCCAGTCAAGCAGGGCAGCTCAGAGGGCTGAGACTGCAGACTATGTACCATCTTCAGAGAAACCAGGGTTTTCCTTTTGTTTCCCTGCTGAGCCCACCCAGACCCTACCCCTCACCTCAGAAAATAGAATCTATTCACCATTTTCTCCAACCCAGTGCCACCCCAGGTCAGTCTACCACCAGTGTACACACTGAGACTTGCATCCCTGGGAGTGTTCACAGTGATCCCACAGCACACATCACTCAAATAGGCTGTCATTCCAGAACGCATAGCACAGTCAGTTTGTAGGGACACAGGCTGCTGGGACCCCGCAGCCATCAGCCACCCTAGGCTCCTATGATAAAGGCTGGTTTCCACCTCAAGAGAGTCCCCACCAGGCAGATCGAGGCCAGCCTGGGTCGAGTGAGTCCTCCCAACGTTTATTATAGTGGGTCAGTAGTAGCAACAGGGCCAGAGATGGGACCCTAGGCTCATTTGCTCTTCAGGTAGATCTTTGGGGTCTGCCAACCCTCAGGGGCTTCCTTCAGGCCTGCCTTCAGCCAGATGCGCTTCAGGTCTCTCTCAAACTTGACCTGCAAAGACAGAGGGGCAACCAACTAATTCTTGGCGAAGCCATGCACTCTCAGCCACTACCAACCAAGGTCCAAGACAGCCCACACTCACCTGCTTCCGCTTCAGGCGTCCTTCCCGAACCTTCCGCCTCAGAAACCGTGTTCTCTTGATCAGCTTTCGGTACTTGTGGTGGTTCATCTTCCGCCGGCGGATCTTCAGCACATTTTTGCACTGTATCGGAGTGGCAACCCAGACCTCCTTGGCTCCCTCCTCCACCTGGCTAGGTGGACACTCATAGAATTGGGTGGGAGCCACAGTCACTGGGGCCCCAGCATCCACTCTGGGCAATAGGTATCGGGCAGTCAGCCAGCCCTCTAGGGGTGTGATGGCCATCCTCCTGGGGACCAGGAACTCTTCCAGCTCCAGCTGGGCCCCCTTGCCAGGGAGGGACGCAGCCCGACTTGGGCTTGCAGGCTGCAAGCTGTAAGGGGGTCGAAAAGCATAGCTGCGGGTCACCCCGGAGCCAGGCCAGGGACGACTGAAGCCTGAGGAAACAACGCACTCAGTCACTATTGGTGAGGATACACGCTGGATCAGAACACGACTACCACCTAGACTTGGGGAGCACATCCACCCAAGCGGGAAGACCTGTACCGCGCTCCTGGCTTGAAGCTGTGATGTACCCCTTCATGGAAGTTCGCAGGGAAGGTTTGTGACCAGTCCCCTATTTCCAGTAGACAGAAGGCACCTAGGGAGGAGCTGGACCGCGGCCATTCTCAACCCCAACCCAGGAAGTGGATTCCGCGTCCAAGGGGCCTCTTACCTGCCCAGGGACCAGCCCTAACCAGCTGTGAAGTCAGGCGTGCCAGGAACATGGCTAAATGGGTGGCAGGGCCTCAGGTGCGCAAAGGAGCTGGAATACAGGTGCCGGTTGAGGACACGCAGCGGCGTGGGCAGTGCTCAGCCGACGCCGACTAGCCAGGCCGCATGCCTAATCTGCCCACAGCCCTGGGTACTCCAGACATCTTCACACGCCGCTAGCCTATATCCTGCCTCTGCCTCTCCCCACCGGCGCGACTCCACAAGCCTCCCACCCGCAGTGTCCCCCAAGAAACCTAAGCCCACAAGGTGGGGCAGTATCAGCAGCGGAACGCACCCACACTTAAGCCAAGCAGCGCAGCCGTACAGCTGCACCGACCCACAGTCCCTCACGCCGACCCGCAGGCCCCACCCCGGAAGCTCGAACTGGCCGTTCCACGACCGCTCTTCGGGATTTCCGTTCTATTTGCAAACCCGCCCTCACCCCACGGGGTCGCCCGACATTGACAACCTAGCGCCCTCTGGCGCCGAAACTGCGTCAGCGCAGTTCCCTGAGCCTCAGAAAGTGATGGCTTCCGGTTAGGGGGACCGCCCCCTCTGCCCCATTCCTCCAACAGCACATCAGTTCCGCATGGTCCCTCCTCGAGACTTTCAAAACAAACCCCAAACCACGTGGCTCTCTGCGCACGCGTGACCTTCAGCGTCTTTTCCCCAGACCAGACAGGTTCCGGGTACTCCATGATCTGAAGTGACGTTGGCAGCGACGAAAGCAGCGTAATCAGAGCGACGGAAGTATCTGTCGTGCCCCCCCCCCTCCTTTTTAGGGCTAAAGAGTAGCGCTGGAGGGGCTGGAGAGATGGCTAAATCCCAGGAGCCACATAGCAGGTAACAGCCATCTATAACTCCAGGTCCAGAGGATCTGACGCCTTCTGACCTCCGTGGGCATTGCATGATACTGGTGCACTCGCATACATGCAGGCAGGCAATAAATACACTTATAAACAGAAAGTAAAATAAATGAGAATAATTTCTGCAGAGACGAGGCTGACAGTGGGGGATGTCCTGGGGGCCAAGCTGGGGCGCAGGGCAGAGGGAGCTCCTTCAGCCTCTGAGCCCCATACTCCTGAACTTACTGCTCCTCCGGCCCTGTGCCTTTGACTTGACAGCCATTTCTCTCTCCTAATCTCAAATGAAGGCGATCCCGAACCTTTTACGAATCTTCTCTAAATCAAACAAGCTCTGATAGTGTGCCTGAGGAAAGAAAAAAACCACTTGTTTTTCGTCTGAAAAAATCTAACGCAGCTGGGGGTTGGAGAGGCTGCTCTTGCATTAGACCTGGGTTAAATTTCAAGGACTCAAATGGAGGCTTAAAAACGTCTGTAACTCCAGTTCCAGGGGATCCAACGCCGTCCAGTCTTCTGACCTCTGCTGGCACTGCGCGACAAAGATGCACTTACACACATGCAGCCAATACACTCTTACACTTAAAAATAATAAAACCGGGGCTCAGCGGTTAAGAACACTGGTGGTTCTTGCAGAAGACCCGGGTTCGAATCCCAGCACCCGCATAGCAGCTAACTGTCCATAACTCCAGTTCCAGGGGATCCGACAGCCTCTTCTGTCCTCCTCAGGCACTGCATGACACAGGTGCACTTACCTACACGGGTGCAGGCAATACACTCATAAGATAAAAATAAAATATTTAAAATAATAATAATAATAATAATAAACCTGGCTAAGCATTAAATGGCAGCATAATCCAACGAAGACAAAAATTGCAGGCTCTAGTTCCAGCTCTGCAAGGTGATACTGTATGTAACCCTACCTTCCAGAGGTGATGCCTGAGATTTCCAGAGGTTTGTTACTGGTTTGTTTTTGTTTTGTTTTGTTTATTTTCAAGGCAGGGTCTCCCTCTGCCTCTACCTCCCAAGTGCTGGGATTAAAGGTGTGTGCCACCATGCCCAGCTGTTTTTAAAATGTATTTTTATTATTTTTATTTTATGTATATGTCTGTATTTCCTCCATGTAAGTACACTCGTGTCATGCAATGCCCTCAGACAGAAGAGGATGTCAGATCCCCTGGAACTGGAGTTAAGGACAATTGTTAGCTGCCATGTGGGTGCTGGGATTTAACCCCGGTCTTCTGCAAGAACAGCCAGTGTTCTTAATCATTGAGCCATCTCTGCAAGAACAGCCAGTGTTCTTAATCATTGAGCCATCTCTCCAGCCCTTTTGTTTTTCTAGTAATGTGTGGGCAAGAGTGGTGTTGTTCATGTGCCACAGCATAAATGTAGAGGTCAGAGGACAATTTTGTGGAGTAATTTTTCTCCTTTTCACCTTAGTTGGGTTCCAGAGATCAAATTCGGGTTGTCAGGCTTGTGTGACAAGCACTTTATCCACTGAGGCATCTCACTCACTCAAATAAGAAGGTTTGTGAACATTAGCTTGCCTCTCTAATTTATAGCCTCTCCCAGTAGGTTTAGCAATTAAGGGCAAGATGATGCTCTCCATACTCTGGCCCTCACCTTGGTGCTCCCAGCCCTCAGACATGGTCACCTGCTCTTTGATAGATTATGTATATCTCCCTGGACTCTGGTTAAAGATGACAGATCTGACCAAGGGTCCAAGGAGATGTGCCAAATACAACGAAGAGGTGATTGTGTTGAGACAAAGCATCTAGTCAAGCTTCCTAGGAGTTAAGAATAGGTAGGAGTACCTTCCTAGAGTCAGGGACCAACAGGAGAAAGGAAAAGTGGAAACTGTCTTGAAAGCAGATAGAGCAGAGTACCCTCTTTCCCCAATCCCCCAAACTAACCAGTCTGGTCTTCAAGGAGGTATAGTGAGAAAAACTAAGCTTGTTAGTGTCCCTATCAAGTACCAGGCCAAAAGAGAAGGGGCACAGCCAGGGAAGGTAGCTGCTTGGTGATGGTGGCAATGAAGCATGGGTACAGTTGTGGCATCCTGTCAATCACAGGAGCTTTGTGGAGCTTGCTCACAAGGCATGCAAACAGTGGCCACCTGGATGGAAGGCCATGATAAAACTGAACTGGCTGCCTCCCACAGGAGTAGCAGATGTTGATGTTAACTAACTGTCAAGGCAGATGAAGTGAATCCAGACTACAAAGATCAATTCTTCATAAAAATGTGAGGCTAAGCATGGTGGCACAAACCTTTAATCCCAACACTCTGGAGGAAGAGGCAGACAATCTCTGACTTTGAGGCCAGCCTGGTCTACATAGCAAATTCCAGGCCTGTCTCAAAAAACAAAAAAAAAAACCGGGAGGTGGGGGTGGGATGGGTTGTTGAGGGAAGGGGCTGGAAAGACAGCACAGTGATTACGAGAAATTGCTGTTCTTGCTGAGCTGGACGACAACAAAAAAATCCAAACTGGTGGAAGATTCTGGGGGTGTGTTTTCTAATTTTCCCACCAAATTAATTCTTTAGTCACTCAAGAAATACATAGAGGGGCTGGAGAGATGGCTCAGCGGCTAAGAGCACTGACTGCTCTCGCAGAGGACCCAGGTTCAATTCCCAGCACCCACATGGTGGCTATGAACCGTCCTTAACTCCAGTTCCAGGGGAATTCAAAGCCCTCTTCTGACCTCCGTGGCACTGCACGACATGGGTGCACTCACATACATGCAGGCAATACACTCATATACATAAAATAAAAGAAATACATAGAATTATTGTACTTATTTTTTTTTCCCCAAATGCTTATTTGCCTCCAGTTTTTCTGGTCTGGAAAGAGGATGGAGGAGCACTAGGAGTATGGGTAGTGGGGCTGAAGAGATAGATTAGCGGATAAGAGCACCAGCTGTCAGCCGGGCGTGGTGGTGCAAACCTGTAGTCCCCACTACAGGGAGACTTTGTCTCAAAAAGACAAAAAAAAGAAAGAAAAAGAAAAAGGAGGAGGAGGAGGAAGAGGAGGAGGAGGAGACAAAAAAGATCG
>NW_008355419.1:477920-555630 GCF_000622305.1 Nannospalax galili
GAGTGTGACTAGCAGATGAAGGCCTTGAGTGTACTGCAGCCTGAGCTGAGAAGCCCTAGAGTTGAGCCAAAGGAGCCTCAAGTCATTCCTGCTGTTGCCTTACCTGAGCTAGCTCATGCCAGATCCTAGCACAAAAGCTAGTTGTGAAGAAGCTTGCTGTTGAACGTTGCCTTATTAAGACTTTTTTTGTCTTTTTGAGACAAGGTCTCCCTGTAGCCCAGCCGACCTGGAACTATGTAGACCAGGCTGGCCTTGAACTCAGAGATCCACCTGCCTCTGCCTCCCAAGTGCTGGGATTAAAGGCGTGCGCCACCACGCCCAGCCCTAAGACTTATTTTTATTTATGTGTATTATGTATGCCATGTGTGTGCTGGTGCCCATGGAGGCCAGAAAAGAGCATGATTTTCTGGAGCTAGAGTTCAGGCCACTGAGCTGAGTGCTGGGAACCAAACTTGTGTCCTCTGAAAGAACAGGAAGCACTCTTAATCCCTGAGCCTTCTCTCCAGTCCCTATTTTATTATTTTACTTTATGACAGTTAAAAGCCCATCTGCCCTCAAACTCACTACACAGCTGAAGATGATCTTCCAGCTACTGATCCTTCTGCCTCCACCTCCTGAGTGCTAGAACTGTAGGTGTGTATGAGCATACCTGTTTATGTTGTACTGGGGATCATATCCAGGGCCTTGTGCATGCTAGGTAAGCACTCTACTGAGCTATATCCCACAATCCCCTGCTTTTTGTTAATTAAACTGAATAAAGGAAATATTCTAACACAAAACATTCTGGTGTGTTTTTTTTACTATTATCTGTGATCTTATTAGACATCATGATGAAAAAGCTGTGCCTTTTCATCATGATGTGTAATGCTCAAGTAGCAGAGTACCTACTGTATCAAATGAAGTGTTGGCAACTTGAAACTTGGCCATGGAGCCACTTGAACATTGGCAATGCAACCACATTATCACTGTACCTGAACCACAGGGTTTTTTTTGTTTTTGTTTTTTTTTCTTTTTGTCTTTTTTGAGACAGGGTCTCCCTGTAGCCCTAGCTGTCCTGGAACTCACTATGTAAACCAGGCTGGCCTTGAACTCACAAAGATCTGCCTGCCTCTGCCTCCCAAGTGCTGGGATTAAAGGCGTGTGCCACCACGCCTGGCCCCTTCCACAGGGTTCTTAATGGCTAATATCTAGACAAATACAAAAAAAAACAGAACAGTGGCTTCTGGACCCTATGCTGTGTGCATCCACTTAGGGTGAGGGAGCTGTTGACCACACCACCCTAAGGCAGGGCCACCAGGATGAACCTTCCTCTCTGGTCCACATATGCCTTGCTGACTATAAGATGGACTGTTATATTGGTCTCATCACTAGTCATCGAGCTTGCAGCAGGATTTGTGGCCCAGTATTGCTGCTTGGGCCACTTGGAACCCCTGGTGAGGGATGTATCTTATGTTCCAGCTACTTAGGTTGGGGTGGGACAAGGGGGAACAGAAGCTTGGAACTGCCTCTAACAGGGCCACATCTGTCTATAGGTGCTAATCTGTTGTTAGGTGACCCCTGGCAGAAAAGCCAGTATCAGATAAATGACAGGCAACATCCACCCAAAGAACAGAACTTTTCATCTTGCCTGTCCCACCACACACAGGAGGTCAGGTCCCAGCTCTGAGGGGGGACCCTCTAGGAGCCTTGTTCTTGGCTGTCCCTTTCCCTAAACACATACTAGAGGTTATAAAACCATGACCCTTAGGCTCAGCTGTACTTTCAGCTGTACTTTGATTGCACATCTTCCCTTCTACAGCCCCCAAGAATCAGGCTTTCATCTCCAAGGACAGATGATTTCAGGCAAGCACAGAGCTCAGTACAAAATTCAATACTTTAATGACAATAGGGAACAGGGACTGCAGCTCAGACTAACCCCTAGAACAGCTAGGCTGTCTCTGCACAGCTATACACAAACATCCACACGAGGCCCAGGCCCCACAGCTATGCCCCAGGCATTCACACAAGAAAACAAAACAAGCAGAATGACAGCCCAGTTTTTTACATCCCAAATGTCCTGAGAATTTGTTTATTCAACCACATAAAATTTCTCTAGGAGCTGGTGGCCTGCACTCAGCATTGCACAGATAAAAATATATGACTTTCAACACAGACCTAAATACCTTCACATTTTAAAAATCAGAATTCTCTATACAAGTGTTAAGCTGATGAATTCAAGTTCTGAGTTTTCATATATAGCTTTCACTTGTATTAAACACATGTTTATTTATAACGTGGATCGAGAATAAGGGGCTATTAAGGCCATTTTCTCATCGTGAAACACTGCAAAATATGTACAGAAGTACAACCTAATATAGGCAAAGATTCTAAAAATCATCCTTCTTGGCTTGACGTAATTGAGTATTAGTTTGGGAATGAAGAGACAGCTTGTCGATAGCACCAAGCCACACCAATGGGGATGTGTGCCTTTGCTGTTCCATCCAGCTATCTGCAGGTCTGCAGTTGAGGTACACCTTCAACTGGTACAGATGTGCAGCACTCCCCAGGCCAGCCTGAAGGGCACTTTGCTCACAGTCCCCTCAGTTCCATTTTCAAATTCACCTCAAGGTCCGGTCAAAACACATTTCCAAATAGAATCGTGCTACAGGGCCATTCAAACCAGCTTGACAGGGAAGGTCCAAGGGAAGCCTCCAGGGAACCCATCTCACCTCCGATGCCTGCTGTGTCCAGGGTGGTCCCGCTCATAGCGATGGCCTGTGCGCTCATATGACCTTGAGCGCTCCCGTCGCTGATCTCTATAATAATGACTTTTCTTCTTGTATTTTCCAGAATTATCTGTCCGTTCTCGTGACCGGCTTCGAGAACGAGAGGAGCTCCGACTACGAGACTTGTGTGGCTTCTGAGTGAGGTATTTGCAGTCCTTAGATTTCCGGGAACCCCTCACCTCTGAGCCTTTGTAGGGAGCACCTCGGTGTACCTGCCTTGGAGGAGAGTCACTGCGGCTCCGAGAACGACTCTGTGACTTGGACCCACCCGAGGTAGAGCCACTGTCGCTTTTTCTGTGGGGAGGACAAGACAGCTGTGACCACACAAGTGTCCCAGGCTAGGCCCTAACAAACCAGAGGGGCTGGCAAAGGGACTTACAAACTCAGAGAAAGAAGCCACATCTGATCAAGAGCCACTGTCCCAAGGGGCAGCTATGTCTCCTCCTGTTACCCTGGGAAAATACCTACTCCCACTAGGTCTGCATCGCCTGACACGTACCTTCTCTTAGGAGAAGCAGACCGTGATGGGGACCTTGAGTAGCTCTGTTCACGGCTCCTGCTTTGGCTTCGACTCTCATGCCCTTTCGGCAAGCTGCAAACAGGAGCACAGCAGTTACAGATCTAGAACATCTCCAGTCACTGGGTGGCTATCTTGGCAGCACTGAGCATCTTACCCATTCACAGGGCTGTCGGCCTTGGCTTTCTTTTGGCCCTCCATTTTCCTCTTGGCATTCTTCACAGAGAGTGGGGAAGACTTGCTTCCTTTACCTTCTTTGGGGGATTCTACTGAAACAAAGAAGAAATTAAAAACCAACAATCACAAAACTTCTCCAAAAGAAATAAGAAAATACACACGAGACACAGGCCTTTTGTCCACATCTTTTTTCCTCAGGGTCAGGGCATTAATATCAAAGGACCTAGATTAAAAAATTTCATCAAATGACAAGTCAACTGGGTAAGTAGGGTAAACAGCAGCATTTCAGAAAGCCTATCTATATTCCTTTTTAATAAAAAGACAAATCCTTTAGGGGCCCTGCCTCATTTTAAGAGCAACTGACAGGTTGCTAGGGATTCTAGTACCAGCATGCAGCCAACATAAGCTGCAGGCTTAATTCCAAGAGCTCTGGGAGACAGAAGCACATACCGCAAAACCAAGAGGCAGAAGAAGATCACAACCTCCACTCTCAGGGGTAATAAATTCTGGACACTCACCCAACTTGGGAGCAGGTGAGAACCCTGCAGTACTGTCCACAACTGGAGCACCTCCTGGCAGCAGGCCCCTAGCTCGGGCCTTGGCCTCTTCGATGGCATGCTTTCTCTTTTCTACCTCACTTTCTAGGTGCGTCAAATCAACCTGAAAAGATAGAATCATTCATTCAGAACAGCTGTTTCTGCCAAATACCAACACATGTATCACAGAAAAACACACAGAGCAACCTTTTTCCGTGTATAAAGCTGCAGTATTTTTAAGCAAATTTCTTGAATTTCTTCTTCAGTTGCTCCAAACAAAAGAAACCAATGTGGCCGATTAGGTAAAGGGATCTGTGAACACAAATATTATCTTGTCACTTTCCCTAAGAATTCCAAAACTAACAAGCTTCTTAGGACAACACCTGAAAATGGCTTGCTAGTTACCAAGAAGATAATTCTGGTACAAACAAAACTCATTTGATAAATACACTAACATTTATTGGAGGCTGGAGAAAGGGCCAAACTAGACCCCAGGGAGCAGCACACTAACCTCCAGTGTCCGTGCAGCGAGGTAGATGCAGGCACAAGCAATGCTCTCAGGCTGGAACCTCACGAAAACATCTGTGCGAAGGCTGTCATTCATGTAGTTCCTGAAAATAAGACCAGAAAGACTGTAATGCTGTGGGCAATCCTGGCACTATCTGTCACCAAAGGATGCTATTCCTAAGGGGTCTACACTATGACTGCGCTGAGCACCCTGGGAATCCCCAGAGATAATAGAGGGACACTGAATACATGACAGAAAGAAATCACTGGGGGAAAAAAGCTGGCTGAATGTCAGACAATTTGTGTTGCTATGAACGAGAACCGACTTTAACTTTACTTTTCCCTCTAGATTTGGCCTGCTATCATGCAAAGCACAATGCCTCAGAAAGAAAATGCTACTTAGTAGTTAAAATGTAGTTGATTAAAGAAATCTAAATGCTCAAAATCCATAGTGCAGAGAAACATGCAAACTCAAATGAGCCGCGGAGCATGAAGCCTTGCAACTGGGAGATAAGCTGTTCTCCTGTGTTCCTTTTCTTCAGACAGCATTTGTGGCCTGGTCCTTCTCCAGACGACTGAGCTGCAACTCCAGTGACAGAGTCCACTTGGAAAAGGAAAGGCCCTTGGGTGCAGTTTGGGTGCATAGCATAGACACATCATGCAGAGGAGATCAACACCCAAGGTAATCCTCTTCTGGGCTTATCAAAGAACGTTTCCAAACTGTCCCATTTCAACAAGGAGTCTTAAAATGAACATTCATAAAAATCAGACAGAAGCAATAAAACACTAAAAGGGTCATCAAAATAAGTACAATTTAAAACATTATCATACTTTAGAAAATGTTAAGTACAAAACTGCATTTTTAAAAAGTTAAAAATCTTTAAAATTGGCTACATATTTAACATTTCCTTTACATATACTTCTCTAAGATATATAGACTAAAATCAAAGTCATACTAGCTTTATCAATACTGCAAAAACAATTCCGTGAGAAAAAACCTGAAGATGTTTTATATATATACACTGCCCAATATACCCCAATAATAAATAGTACAACACATCCTAAAGTTAGGCTGTACCACAGATGGGGGATTTGACAGATGCTGCCCCCACCCAGTATCTTTGCCCTAAATAACTGAGAGAAAGTAACATTCAAACCCACTCTAAAATTCTAAACAATGCCTAAACAACAGATGCCTAAAAGAGGCAACTGGCCCTGAAAGCTCTAGGCATCAGAAGGGAAGCCAGTATATTACCCATGTCCCAGGAGCCATTCTGTGGTTGAACAGCTCAAACATTAACAGAGAACATCAGTAACTTACTGCTAATAACATTTTAGTGTTCAAATATTGATATTGATCCATTAATTTTAAATTCTAAAAATAAGTGAAATCCTCAAATCATGTATTTAAACTTAGTTCTACATTTGAAATAAGTTACAGTAGTTTAAAAACATGTCCAAGGAATAATTTAAAGATGCACACCTTTGTTGGAATGAGACCCACTTAAAGCTGCTGAAAAAAGCAACTTTAGGAAAAATAATGACATAATCACATAACAGCCTGAATCTCCATCAGCCAATTAACCACTTCAGTTCTTATAGCTATCAATACAATTTTTTAAAAGAAAGGTATTGCATCTTTATTGTACAGGTACAGCAGTTTTAAAAGAACAAAATTCAAGTTATCAACTCTAATTGATACAATTACCAAGCACAACAGGATTAACAAGAAGCACAATCGTCAGAGAACCACAAACAGCAGTCGGCCATGACTATACTATCGTACGCATACCACCAGTCTAGAGCCAGCCTTCGGTGGAGAGCCTGCACTGGATTGGCTGAAGACGGCCGCTGTCCCTGCACCAAAGCGCTTGGACAGCAGAGGAGAAGTCTTAGTCACTTACCCTCAGAGGCTACCCTTTGATTGAAAGAGTACAGAAAAGAAAAGTCAAAACAGGTTCTCTATAAAGCATGTCATAGCACCAGACAATTCAGTCAGCAATATGACCCCTACAGACTTAATTCTGTGGGGAAAAATATATCCCAACACCAAATTTTCACTTCAGGCTACATTTCAGCATATGCCTATTAATACCAACCCAGAACTGCAGCAAATGCCATCCCTACTTCCCCACAGGATGTAACTCCCCGGAAACCAGACCATTGAGTTTATATTTAGGACTATCACTTCCAATATCCCTGTGCCTAGCTGACAGCCCCCAGGGGAAAGCCCACTAACTACTTTCCTGGAGTGGGAAACAAGGGAAATCCAGGGGTGGGTGGGCCACCTACCGTTAAGCCAGTGACTGTCACTTTGGGGAGGCTGCTAGGTATTTACAGGGCAGATCACTGGGCACTGGGATAACTCCAGCCCACAACCAAGTCATGGGACCGACTACCCACTGCCCAGGTGCCTCAAGTAATACATTCCTGCACTGCCCTTGCTGGTCTCATGAAATAAGGAAAATCAACTCACCATGCAGTCTGGACCAGGTGTTGATTACGCTCACACTCTAACACCTGAAGGTACATAACGATTATCTGGAAGATATGGGTCAGGCAGTTATTACCAAGAACCTCGAGAGCAGAGAACTCAGATCTTGTTGGTGTCCATGCAGCATAAGAACCTCAAACTATACCCCAGGGGCGGCTCCTGGTCACGTCCGGCAGACTGCTCAGCTGGAGGGGTAGTTTTTGTGTTATGTGGGGCTACCTGCTTTTATAGATGGGCAGAGTGCACACATCTGAGGACCAAGCTGCACCCTGTGGCACTGAAGGCCTTGTTTCCCATGTGGCTCATTTTCATTCTCGTTGACAACACCTTTGTTCACCAGAGATCAGCCTGCCCTAAGCATCCCTGTACCCCGGTAGCCAACTTGCACAAAACATGAAAATACATTAAACAAATTTAGAAAAGCACATAAATATTTAGTGGATAATTTACTAAGTTCTTAATGCCAGAAACTCAAATAATCAAGAGAAGAGGGCAAGACCACAGATGTAAACACGAACTTTAAATAAGTCTTTGGTTTACCTACATTATGTTAAGACACCCATGAAACTCCAAGTAAACCTGCAGTACAACAGTCCTACTCCTAATCAGCACACGCTATATGACTATTTTGGTTTATTTTGAAATAAAGGACTCAGAATTTTTCCTGTTCTTCCATAGGAAATATTGAAGCTATTACTAAAATAATGTTTAAAAAAAGTTAGTTCTTAAGGGCTGGGGAGATAGCTATCATTAAAATGCTTGCCCCACAAGCATTAGGACCTGCTAGGACCTGCATTCACTCCCCAGAGCCCATATAAAAGTACTGGGTATGGCCGGGCGTGGTGGCACACGCCTTTAATCCCAGCACTTGGGAGGCAGAAGCAGGTGGATCTCTGTGAGTTCAAGGCCAACCTGGTCTACATAGTCAGGAACAGCTGGGGCTACAGGGAGAACCTGTCTCAAAAAGACCAAAAAAAAAAAAAAACTTGTAATCCCAGCACTGGAGAAGCAGCGACAGAAGGATCCTTGGGGTTTACTGGCCAGCTGGCCTAACCTAATTGATGCACTCCAGGATAATGAGAGAGCTTATCTCAAAGGAGATAAACAATGTTCCTATGGATGACATCCAAGGTTGTCCTCTGGGCTCCAAATGTGCCCACATACATGCATTCAGGAGGCAGAGGCAGATGGCCAGTCTGATCTACATAGTGAGTTCCTGGCCAGTCTAGTGAAACCCTCTCTCCAAAAATAAAAATAAAATAAAACTGCCATTAGTATTAATGCATTTAAAAAAATTTATTATTATTGTGCATACATCATGTGTGGTCAGATGTGCCATGGTGCACACATACAGGTCAAAAGGACAACTTCGTGAAGCTGCTTCTCTCTTCCCAAATTTATGAGTTCCAGAAATCAAACTCAGGTTGCTATGCTTCTGTAGCAAGCACCTTTAGCAACTCAGACATCTTGCTGTCCCTGTTTACTAAGATAGGGTTTCTCATATAGGACAGGCTGGCCTGGAGCTCAAAATGTAGCTAAAGGAGACCTTGAACTCCTGACTCTTGATTCTACACCAAGCAGGAAAAATGGATGTTAGTAGATTCAACCTCTAACTAATTCACTGCTTTTAAAAGCCTACATTTAAAAGATGCCATTTCCTTGGGGCTGGAGAGATGGCTCAGCGGTCAAGAGCACCTACTGCACTTGCAGAGGACCCAGGTTCAATTCCTAACACCCACATGGTGGCTACGAACAGTCCTTAACTCCAGTTCCAGGGGAATCCGAAACCCTCTTCTGACTTCACATACATGCAGGCAACATACTTATACACATAAAATTAAAAAAAAAAAAGGATGCCATTTCCAAATTTCTATGTATATTATTAGAAGTATCAGACAATACAAGAAGGCTAATAAAGAATTAACTTAAAATGTTAGGCATTAGCAAAACCAAGTAAGGGACACATTCAGTCTTCTTTGAGGCCTTCCTTCACACAGTAGAAGCTATGGCTGGAGTACAGCCTGGGTGGCTACAGGTGCCAAG
The DNA here is from genome assembly GCF_000622305.1 of Nannospalax galili. Classification (NCBI taxonomy): domain Eukaryota; kingdom Metazoa; phylum Chordata; class Mammalia; order Rodentia; family Spalacidae; genus Nannospalax; species Nannospalax galili. Next base: position 486,960 of record NW_008355419.1, read on the forward strand.
CCAAACCCACCTTGTGAGGATGCTTCACATGGACACAGAAGCCCAGTTCCTTGAGAACCCGTCTCTCTGCCTTTATGATCTGGTTCTTTAAGTTAACATACTCTTGATCCAGTACTAGAGGCACAGGTTTCCTGCAATGACAAAGCATGTGCTCTGTATCAGGATCAATAAGGTCTTTCAGATTCCACAACTACTTCTGAGTGATGAAAACTAAATATAAATAAATACCATGGTAACAGAGCTACAAGGTTCACTTCCTTTAACAAAATTATAGATGAGCCTCAAACCTCAATCCTAACCTACTTAAATACTTTCTTACTAACCTGCCCCTTGTCTTTAAACATAAGAGCATTCTAACATGTCAACAAACACCTTAAACATAAGAGCATTCTAACACGTCAACAAACACTGCCTGAGTATGGTGGAAGGTGTCAGGATCTCATCGCACAAGTGCTACATACACTGTTAGACAAGCAAGACAAAAAGATCAACTTTTTTGACTGAATGGAAAACAAAAGAACCAATGAGAGTACCATACAACCATCCTCAGTACCTATCAGAGCTGGTTCCATGACATCCCCCTGCAAATACTGATACCCATGGCTGCTCAAGTTCCTTCTACAAAATGGTACAGCATTCTCACAGCATTTACACACAGCCTCCCAAATACTTAAAATTATCTTTAAATGAGTTATAAAACCTAATACACAAAGAGCCATGGTACTGTGTTGTCTAGGGAATAGTAAAAAGAAAAAAAGAAATCTATACATGTTCAGCCAGTGCTCCCTGGAGCATTTTCAATCTGAGGTTGGATGAACTCTTGAATGGTAAAACTGCTGATATGTACTACTGAAAGAAAGACCAGGCTGTGTTAAAGGGCTTCTGTAAACAAGAGCAGAAAGTCTGGTCTAAGTTCTAAAGGTACAGGTCCATGAACAGGGACATTTGTTTTTTGTGTGTATGTGTGTACATGTTTATAACACAGAGACGAGAGGACAACTTGTGGGAGTCGTTTCTCTCCTTACACCACCTTGATGCCAGGGACTGAATTCTGGTTGTCAGGTTTGGTGGCAAACACCTTTACCTACTTGCTGAGCCACCTAATTGGCCCTTTTGCATTTTATTTATTTTTGAAATAAGATTTTCCTTTGTTTTATGGGGTTTTCATTTTTTAATTTATTTTTAATTTTATGTGTATTGAGCATTTAGCCTGAATGTATGAAGTGCACCATGTTTGTGTGCAGTACTCAGAGGGCAGAAGACAGTGCAGGATCCCCTAGAATTATGAAGACTGAGCCACTATGTGGGTACTGGGAACAAAACCCGAGTCCTTTTCAAGAATAGCAAGTACCCTTAACCTTTGAGCAATCTGTTCAGCCTGTTTTGTGCCTCTTTAAGGCAGGGTCTCATATATTCCAGACTTGCTTTGAATGTGCTATGTAGCTGAGGATAGATGACCGTGAATTCCTAATCCTCCGTCTACCTCCACCTCCCAAGCACCAAAATTATAAGCCCACATCTCCATTCTGGGGTCCATGAATGTTTTTCATTTTATTTTGAGACAGGGTTTCACTATGTATCCCTAGCTGGCCTGGAACTCAAAAGAGATCTATCTGCCTGCGTCTGACTCCCAAGTGCTGGGACTAAAGAAGTGCGTGCACCATCACACCCAACACCATGGTGTTTTTTTTTTTTTTCCTGTTGTTGTTTTGAGACAGGATCTCACTATATAGTCTTGGCTGGCCTGGAACTATGTTAACCATGCTAGCCTCAAACTCAGAGATCTGTGTGCCTCTGTCTCCAGAGTGCTGAAATTAAAGACAAGCACCACCATGCCTGGCTTCCAAGAGTACTTTTAAGAGCAATGACTTTTTTTTTTTGGTCTTTTTGAGACAGGGTCTCTCTGTAGCCCCAGCTGTCCTGGAACTCACTATGTAGACCAGGCTGGCCTTGAACTCACAGAGATCCACCTGTCTCTGCCTCCCAAGTGCTGGGATCAAAAGCATGCACCACCACGCCCAACCTGAGAACAATGACTTTTAAGAGCAGTGTTTGGAGCCAAAGGAGTGGTGGCTCACACTTGTAATCTCAATATTCAGGAGATTGGGACAGCAAGACTGCAAAGAAGTTGAGACCAGCCTGGCTACATTTGGAATTTCAGGTCAATCAGGACTAAACAGCAAGACCCCATCATATAAAAAAAAAGTAGTATCTAGGGACATTTGGGACATTTCTGACTGTTATAACTGAGGAAGAATGCAACTGGCCTCTGGCTGGTCAACAGAGTACAATGCACAGGACAATTTCCTTACCAAAAAAATCACCAGCTCAGATATTGATAGTGCTAAGGTTAAGAAACCCTGCTCTAGAGCAACTAGTTCTGAGTAGAACCATGCAGCTAACAGGATCCTGATGTGGGCAAAGAGAACTGTTCAAGCAGGGCTAGGACATCTGGATTTCCTGCTTACTGCACCCCCAAGGCAGCACCTGGGGCCCGTTGAGCACATGTGAACACACTAGCTTATATAAATCCACAGGTTGGTATAACAAAGACAGACTTGACAGCTCTGGAAAAGACTCACTTTTTCTCTCTCAGATGTCGAAGGCGATGGAACACATTGATAACATCCCGGATTCGTCTTGGTGCCTCTTCTATTTTGGAGGCCAGGTGAACACACGCCATGGACACATGCTGAAATGTACAATGCGACACAGATGTTTGTCTCCAGTGTGAGGGCCTCACAAGGCAAAAGGGCTATTAGGGGCAAAGGGGAGGTGTGCAGAGGGAAAGACCTCCAGAGAGAGCTGTGCTGAACCCCAAGACAGAATTCAGTTGAGAGCTCTATATAATAGGCAGAATAAGCCAGCTGTCCTCCCAACTCACTTCCCTGAGAAAACAAAGAAGCTTACCTCCATGGAATGTTTCACGAAGGACTTGGTGTAAAAGAACCGCTGGAACAACACCTGCCCAGTAGCCATGGCCACCTAGAGACGGGGAAGCTTCCATCACTTTTGAAAGTAGACTCAAGAACTTTCCCAGCTGAAATGTCACCGGGTGACATGGGGCTCCCCCAGGGCAAACACCCACGAGTTTCCACGTCCCCAAAGGGTTTCCGCGTTTCGCGAGGCTGCCCGCTCCCGAGTGCGGTGGGGGAGGGGAAGTGGGCCCAGCTCCAGGTGGGCCAGGGGTCAGGTTTGGGGCGTGGGCTCGGCTCCAGGTAGGGTATGATCAGGTCAGCGGCGCGGGCCCGGCTCCGACCCGGGTCAAGCTAGGTCCGGTTTGGGGCGCGAGTCTGGCCGCCAACAAAGGCCCTGCATTCCGGGCAGGCGGACAGACGTTGTCTCCCCGGCTCGCGGCCGCGCCTTACCTGTGGCAAGCGGAGCAGGATGCCGGCCGCCTGGATGAGCTCGCAGCCCACCACGCGGAGGCCGGTCTCCGTGTCGGTGTCGAGACCGCTCGACATGGACGGCGTGAAGCGGAGCTTGTCGTCGGGCAGCAGGCAGTTCTCCAAGGTGATGAGCACGCCTGAGTATAGCCTGTCTCCGATCAGCACCCCCTGCGACCCCGGCGCGGCTCCCCCCGAGCCCGAAGCTCCGGCCGCTGCCGTAGGGGCCGTCAACCCCGAAGTCCCGGCCGCCGCCGCCGCCATTTTGTGCCGCCGATTCTTTTCGGGCCCTTCCCGGCAGGGCGGCTCCTCGTGATGCTCTCGGCCGCCGCTGCCCCGCCCGACCCACTGCCCATTGGCTGCACGTCGCCGCTGGCTCAACGCCGTTGGCCGTAGGACGTGCCCCTCACTATTGCGTCAGGCGCTGACGCCGGAAGCGACCACGGGTGGGGCGGCTAGTTACCCACAGGCCCTCCGCGGTCTGACCGCAGTTGGAAGCGCGGCTGCTGGGAGCTGTAGGAGCTTGGAGGGCTTGCGGCTCGGAACCTGCTGCTCAGGAAAGGCCTGTTTCCATCGGGGCCCGGCCGACTCGACTCCTTCCCGAAAGTCCCACGCTCTTTGCACTAAGCTGTACTGGGTTGTTAGTTCTCCGCCCCTTCCTGCTGTCTGTGGCTCTGCTTCAGTTGGGCGGCGGATCCCACCAGCAAAACTACCTGAGGGAAAGAGGGCAGGTGACGTGGAGGCCGGACTAGATGACTCTGCCTGTTGCCTCTGCCTACACCAGCCGAAGGATGCTCTGGCCTCGGAGTTTGGAAGAGGCTTGAAGTTGACCTTACAGTGTGTGAACATCCTTCCTGGCCGCCTCTGTCACCAGGAACAGTGCTGCAAAGCATCCGATGCATTAACTGCCGTTGCCCAGGTAGCTCAAGCTTTCACCAGGACTTCGACATATTCCGTGGGAAGGAGAGTCGCGAGACGCTGGGGAGGATGTAACTGGGTGGGACAGATTCAGATACTTTGAGCTGCAGACGAGGCTGCCAGTGGCTATCATCCCATAGTCCAGCTGTACGGGTTTGACTTGTGGCCAAACCTGATTCCACTGCTCAAATAGAGCCAACAAAGACCTCATCTGCTGTCCTCCCACCTGTGGAGGCCACATTGTTGCAGTCCATTCCCTAAAGGGTTGGTGTCTCTTATGGGCTACAGTTGTACTGGGCCTTCCTTGGGCTATCTGTCCATTCCCTAAACTGACACTTGCCAAAGGATTGGGAAAGTGGTGCCACTAGCCAGTCAAGCCAAACCCTGGCACTGGAGATAACACCCAAGCCCGTACCAGCAAGGGAAACCTAGTCTGGAGTAGGGCTTCTAGGTACAACCCACAATGGTTTGCCACATCATCTTTATTGAGTAAAGTATAGAAAAGCTCAGCCAAGGGTCCAAGAGTGTATCTTCACCTTGTCTTTTCAGTGGCCACTGGCTAGTAAATGATATGTATTGAACACTCAGGCAGAAAAGACAAAGGCTCCAAATGCTTATGGTGCAGTGACCTTGAGTCTGATGACAATAACCAGAAAAGGTCTTACAGGATTCTGCAGTAACGGAAGCCAAAAATAAGCTGGCCTATAGTGAGGATGGAGAAGACATCCAAGAGACTGAGAGTGTAGCTCAATTGGTAGACAGATTGCCCATCATAGTTGAAGCCCTCAGTTCAATCCCCTGCACCCAAGAAACTAGGCATGATGCATGCCTGTTTATCCTGGCACTTAGAAGGTAGGGGCAGGAGGATCAGGAATTCAGAGTCATCCTTGGGCTACATGAGCCTCTTGTCTCCAAAGAAGAAAAGTAAGGGCTGGAGAGATGGCTCAGCAGTTATGAGCACTTTCTGTTCTTGCAGAGGATCCAAGTTTGAATCCCAGCACCCACGTGGCAGCTAACAACCATCTTAGAACCAGGGATCCAATGCCCTCTTACCTCAGCGGGTATTGCATGACAGGGATGCACTTGCATACATGAGGCAACACACTCATCATTTTTTTTTTTTTTTTTTTTTGGTCTTTTTGAGACAGAGTCTCCTGTAGCCCCAGCTAGCCTGGAACTATGTAAACCACGCTGGCCTTGAACTCAAGAGATCCACCTGCTTCTGCCTCCCGACTGCTGGGATTAAAGGCACATGCCACCACACCTGGCAATAAAGTATATTTTTAAAAAGTCTTGGGCTGGAGAGATGGCTCAGTGTTTAAGAACACTGACTATTCTTGCAGAAGACCCGGGTTTGAATGGCAACTAACAGCTGTTTTGTAACTCCAGTTCCAGGGGATCCGACAGCCTCTTCTGTCCTCTGTGGGTATTGCTCAACAAGGATGCACTTACCTACATGCAGGCAATATAAGCACATACATTAAAAAAAGTCTTCAGGTAACAGACAGATGGCCAGGACTGGTTCTGTATAGAACTGGAGGTTGTTGAGTCCAAGTACAGCAACTGGTGGTGTAATATGAGGGTTGGTAATGTGGTTCAAACTGGAGGGGCAGACTGGCAGTGTGAGTGCTGCAGCAGGTCTCCCTTTAGGGTTAGTAGGTAAAGCAGACTTGGATTACATAAATGTGGGTATCTGTTTTGTAGCAGATTTCTCTGAGATAAAACACTTTGCCCTGCAGGGAAGCTCATTAAGAGGCAGGAAATAATTCAGCAGCTTCAGAAGTCCCTGAAACTGACCAGATTCCTTAAGTTCCTCCCTCCCCTAAGCATACATAAGGAGCAAGGTCTGCTGAGACTCTCAGACAAGCTAAGTTGCCTAGCAGAGGCTCAGATCAGCAGAGCTTCCTGAAATAACTCCAACCTGTTGAGCTGCCTCCAAGTTGTGCAGTGTACTACTGGTTTCCAACAAGCCATCATCCATGCTAGAGTGAGCTTCTGATGATGCAGCCATCTTTGAGTCATTTCTACTCCTGTAAGAATCCCCTCACCCATACTCCCATAAATATCCTTGATGGATAAATGGTTCACCAGTTGGACTTTGGTGGTGTCCCTTACTTTGGTCTGTCATCAGTTCCCTATCTGAAGTAAGTAGACATTTGTTTGTGTCTCCCCAGGAATGGTATCACACAATACTATCACTGACAAGCAGGCTAGAAAATGGCCTGACATGTTTCCTATAACAGAAAGTGGAGTAAGAAAGGAAAGGGAGGGCTGGAGAGATGGCTCAGCGGTTAATAGCACTGACTACTCTTGTGGCGGACCCCAGTTCGATTCTCAGCACCCACATGTTGAGACCCCTCCTTAACACCAGTTCTGGGGAATCCAAAACGCTCTTCTGACCTCCACAGCCTTGCACGACACAGGTGCACTCATACATGCAGGCAATACACCCATACACGTAAAATAAATATAATAAAGGAAAGGGATGAAATCCTTAGGGTCATGGTCAGGATCTGCTGAGCTTTGGTTCCAGGGAATGATTTTGACAGAGCTCTTGGTGGGGGAAGTCAAATGCAAACCCAATTATGGGCAGCAAACAGCAGAGACCAGAGTGGAGGGAGAGAAGGGTAGACTGTGTAGCTTGAAAGGGGCATGAAGATGAGGTGCTTGAGATGGCAGTCTTTTGAGTGAACCAGGACCCCAAGAAGACAGCAGTAGGCCTGACCTCAATACATTACCCACTGTAGGAAAAAGTGGATGGGTCTACATGATACAAGAATGGCAGAACTGCTGAGGTTGCTGCTGCTGAGTTTATCAGGAACATATAACTGAACCTTACAGAGCAGTGTTCCAAGTTTGGGACCCCCACCCCCACCCCTCAAACACACACACACCATTTGAGGCTACCTTGGCCTTTCAGGCTAAAGCCAGGACATCATATGCCTGATATGGGGATATCTCCATGAACCCTACCAGGCTGGGAGTATAGGAGACAGCAGGGAAAACAGGCTGGTTGGAGTGGCTTGAAGTGCTGAGCTACTAGGCCATGCCAAATACAAGGAAGAGACCAAGGAGGGGGAAGGGTAACGTTACCCCTGAGTATAATAAACGTACAGACTGAGGATATTAGAGTGATTCAGGAAACACAGAGTTTAGAGGCCTGATACCGACCTCAACTTTACAGAGAGAAGCAGCATGCAAAACTGAATCCTACCATTCCCACTCGGCAGCCTCTCTCACAGCAGGCAGCCAATGAGGACAAACAGGCACAGGGGCACTTCAGAGGCAGATCACACCCCAAGGTGTGTTTGCCTGATGCCAGAAAACTACAAATTGAACACTAAAAAGGCTTTATTTGTACAATACCCATAAAGGACATATCTTGGGCTGTGCTACTGAGAAAAGACCTAATTCTCTCAGGCTTATTGTTGAAATGTAAATAAATACAAACCAGGCTTACTGGTGACTAGACAATCCTTTTGCTCCTATCTTATTTATGATAATTGCTTCCAAAGCACTGAAGCCCTCAGTGGTACTGCACCACTCTGGAAAAGATTCCTTTGGGCTCCTTTCCATCTCCCAAGGCTGCAGCAAATCCTTCTTGCTGCCTCCTCTTGGCCAGAGCAGCCAAAGATTTAAAAGTCTTTGGTTCATAGATAGCCAGGTCTGCGAGAACTTTCCTGTTGAGCTCCACCTGGCACTGGGAAGAAAAAGAACCACAGACTATAGTTAGTATCAGAAACCATGTCAATAAAAACAAAAGAGACCCCATGTTAGGTCAGGCAGGAGAAAGCAGCTCACAGACCCTCCACGGGCTAGCACCACTCTGCTGGTGTGGAACACTGGGAACTGATGGAGAGCATAGCAGGATAAATATGGGTAGGAACAAGGAAGGGCACCTGTTGAGTCTATAACATGGAAGAGGCAGCTTGGGCACAGGACCCATAGAACAGTGACCTTGATTAGGGTCAGTGGTCATCTGGGAACTAGGACATCTAGCCTGGGCTAACCCTATACTATAGTTTGGAGGCTTGTGTAATCTCACTAAACTGAAGTTCCTGTCAAGTAGATTACAGGGCTAGGAGTAGAGCTGAGTAGTAAACTGCTTATGCACAGAGCTCTGGATTCCATCCCAGCAAAGACTGCAGGTGATTTCAGAAAGCTGGTAACTCCCAATGAACCCAACAAGTAGAACAAAGGGGAATGGGCTACATACATTAAATACTGTTATCAAGCACTGACTGGACCCTGTTTGGTGACCTACAGCTTCAATACCTTGTGCAAAATCAATCTGCTTTCTGAGCCTCAGGCCCCCAGTTAATACAGTGAGAATGTATCAATTCCTCAGCTTACCCAGAGGACACTTCTAAAGCACTAGGACAAACCTGCAATAAGCTGGAAGCCAAATATCTACCACAGGCCAGGGGTGGTGGCGCATGCCTGTAATCCCAGCACTTGAAAGGCAGGGAGAGGCAGTTCTCTGTGAGACTGAGGCCAGCCTGATCTACATAGTGAGTTCCAGACCAGCTGGAGCTACAGAGAGATCCTGTCTCCAAACAACTAGAATGTCTACCACTGGACTCTTAAAGGAAGAATGTGAATTGGGCTAGCTACCAGACTTAAACATGACCAGCACCTTGTAGAACTTTAATGTCTTGAGAAATTATTTACTGTTAAAACTCTTAAACTTGCTGGGCGTGGTTGTGCATGCCTTTAATCCCAGTACTTGGGAGGCAGAGGCAGGCAGATGGATCTCTGTGAGTTCAAGGCCAGCCTGGTCTACATAGTGAGTTCCAGGCCAGCTGGGGCTACTGGGAGACCCTGTCTCAAAAAAGACCCCCCAAAAAAAAAAACACCTCTTAAAGTTAGGGGCTAGAGAAATGGCTCAGCAGTTAATAGCACTGGCTGCTAGACAGATCTCTGTGAGTTCAAGGCCAGCCTGGTCTACATAGAGAATTCCAGGCCAGCTGGAGCTATAGGAAGGCCCTGCCTCAAAAAGACCCCCCCCTCCGGCTGCTCTTGCAGAGGACCAAGAGTTCAGTTCCCAACATGCACATGGTGGCTAATAACCATCTATAACTCCAGTTTCAGGGGACCCAACACCCTCTTCTTGCTTCCACTGGCACGGCACACACTTAACACATTTACATACATGCAGGCAAAACACTCATCACATAAAAGTAAATTAAAGTTAAAGCCAGTTTTCTACCTTTCCCTTTGATACAGAAATATCCAAGCTTGCATCTATATGACAGGTCCTGTTCCCATCATGTGACCAGCAAGTCAGAGAGAAGTAAGTAGGGTAAGCAAGCCCCAAACCTGCCAGAAATCCATCCCAACAACAGAAAGCAGTTTAGAGCCCTGGCAGCTCTTGTCTACGCCGTATGGACAACTAGGCTGTCTCACATCTGATGGGATGGTTGGTCCCTCCAGATGATCAGCCCCTCCACAAGGCCCTCAACCTACCTTAATTAAGTTGAGAACAAACGGGGAGTACTGTAAACCATGTTCCTGGGAGGCTGCTGTAATCCGATTAATCCAGAGCTAGAGTGAGAAAACACTGAAATGTTTGATATTGACTTCTCAATGTTGCATCCCCATATCGTGCTTCAAGCAAAAGCTCTGACTGAACTAAAAAGTACTTGTTAAAATGAGTAGAAAAATGGTTTTCTTCTCAGGTGAACAAGCTTTCAGGACAAACAACAGTAAAGACTGATGCATTTCATCCAAGCATTCCATTCTGAATGACAAGCAGGCAACGCTCCATAAGGAGACGCAGGAGGATCACATGTTAGAAGCCAGCCTAAGTTACATACCAATTCCTGTCTCAAAAAAGTAAAGCACAAATTTTCTTTTTTTTTTAAATTTTTTGAGACGGTTTCCCTGTAGCCCCTGCTGTCCTGGAACTCACTATGTAGACCAGGCTGTCCTCAAACTCACAAAGATCCGCCTGCTTCTGCCTCCCAAGTGCTGGGATTAAGGTGTGTACCACCACACGCGGCCTATAAATTTTCTTTTTGAACAGCAAACAACCTGGGGTGATGGTTGCATGCCTGTAATTCCAGCACTCAGAAGGCAGAAGCAGGATAACCACAAGTTTGAGGCCAGCCTGGTCTACATAGTGAGTTTCAGGGCAGCCAGGGCTCTATAATGAGACCCTGATTCTATAACCCCAGTTACAGGTGAGGCTGAGGCATTCAGATTGCAAGCGTGGGCCACAGAGTGAGTTCAAGTCCAGCCTAGGAAACTTAGTGAAGCACTGTCTCAAAAAGTAAAAAGAGCTAGGTGTAATGGCCTAAGCCTTTAGTCATAGAACTCAGGAGGCAGGGTGGATCTCTGAGTTCAAGGCTAGCCTGGTTTACACAGTGAGACCCTATCCAAAAAAAGTAAAAAGCAGGAGAAAGGGGGCAGATAGTTCAGTCAGGAAAAGGTTGGAATTTTAGGGTTGGGGACTCCGTAACAGGTGGTTCCCCTGTGGTTCCCCTGCTAGCCAGCCTAGCCTGATCAGGTCCCAATGAGAAACCCTGTCTCAAAAAAAACCAAGGTGGTCTTTTTTTCACGTCTTACAGGGTTTATACTGAGTTCAATATTTATAGATGTATTCAACTGTGAACCTAAAAATTTTATAGTCACTTTTGAAAGAGATGTATCTTTACTCTGGAAATTGTTATTACATTAAAGCTGTAATGAAACGCTTCTTCTAAAAAATAAAAAACATGTATTAGCCGGGTGTGGTGGCACATGCCTTTAATCCCAACACTCAGGAGGCAGAGGCAGGCGGACCTCTGTGAGTTCAAGCCCGGCCTGGTCTACATAGTGAGTTCCAGGACAGCTGGGGCTACAGGGAGACCCTGTCTCAAAAAGACAAAAAAAAGACATGTATCTGTAATGAAATGCTTCTTCTAAAAAATAAAAAAATATATTAAAAATAAATTAAAAAAATAAATAACACTTGAGGTTAACCTCCATACATAAAGGTGGCTGGGCCAGAGAGATGGCTCAGTAGGTAACATGCTTGCTATATATACAAGCCCAACACCTGAATTTGATCCTGGAACTCATGTAAAAAAACTGGTTGCGGGGCTGGAGAGATGGCTCAGTGGTTAAGAACACTGGTTGTTCTTGCAGAAGACCTGGGTTCAAATCCCAGCACCCACATGACAGCTAACAATTGTCCATAACTCCAGTCCCAGGAGATCCAACAGCCTCTTCTGACCTCCAAGGGTATTGCACAACACGGGCGCACTTACCTATATGCAGGCAATACACACATACACATAAAATTAAATAATTAAAAAAAAAAAAAGCTGGTTGCAAGCTGGGCATGGTGGCTCACACTTTTAATCTTAGCACTTGAGGTGGGGGGGCAGGGGACAGGCAGGTAGGTGGTTCTCTTGTGAGAATGAGATTGTCCTGGTCTACATACTTAAATTCCAAGCCAGCTGTGGTTTACAGGGAGACCCTGTCTCAAAAAGACTTTGGAAAAAAAAAAAAAAAAAAAAAGCTGGATGCAGTGGTGCACATCTGTAATCACAGCACTCTAGAAGAATCAGAAGCTCATGGGCTAGCTAGCTTGGAATACACTGTCCAGCATGAACAAGACTCTGCCTCAGTAAGGCAGAAGGCCAGAGCATGTGTGCAAACATGCAAAGAATTCATGTCTAGCATGTGCAAGGTCCTGGGTTCATTTAATCTCCAGTACTGCCCCCTCCCCCCAAAAAAGATAAGCGGGGAAGTCACATGCTGCAACATATCTGTAGCAGACAAAGGAACAGAGGGAACGCTATAAAGGGGCAAAGGGTCCTCGGAGGATGTGGCTGGTTGGAGTAGTGGGGTCTATACCAGGCACATAAGAATCTAGAAGGGGGGCTGGCTGGAGAGATGGCTCAGAGGTTAAGAACACTGACTGTTCTTGCAGAAGACCAGTGTTCGAATCCCAGCACCCACATAGCTACTAACGACTGTCAGTAATTCCAGTTCCAGGGGATCCGACAGCCTCTTCTGTCCTCCGAGGGCATTGCATGACACGTGTGCATTTACCTTCATGCAGGCAATACACACATACACATAAAATAAAGATTAAAAAATATATAAAATAAAATAAAATATAAAATTAAATTAAATAAAAATATATAAAATAATAAAACAAAATATAATAAAATAAAATAGAATCTAGAAGGATGAATCAAAGTGACCCTAGCCAGGAGATAATGTAATGGTGGGTTTCTAAAATCGTAATCAACTGGTGTGTGCCTCTGTTGTAGGTCATTGGATGATGAGATGGGCTATTGGGGGGGGCTGTCTTTTAAGCATTGTTTACTCAGGTATATAAAACAATATTCAAATCCATTTTGTTCCTCTACCTAGTGGTTCTCAAGTTTGGACCTGTATCAGAATTCCTTGGAGATCTGTTAACCAGTTGCTGGGTCCTTCCAGAGCCTGATTCAGCTTAAGGTATGACCTTTACAAGTGCATTTCTTTTTTTTTATGTCTTTTTGAGACAGGGTCTCCCTGTAGCCCCAGCTGTCCTGGAACTCACTATGCAGACCAGGCTGGCCTTGAACTCACAGATCCACCTGCCTCTGCCTCCCAAGTGCTGGGATTAAAGGGGTGGGCTACCACGCCCGGTCTATAAGTGCATTTCTAACAAATCCCAGGGTGACCAGGGCTGTCTTGAACCCTGATGACTTGAGACTCTCCTTTGACAGCAAATGCTGACTTTTCATATTATACTTGACACTCCCATGTGCTCACAACACGGCAGTGCACCTTGGGTCTGACCAAATCCCCAGGGCCTGGGGCGGCACCACCCCGCCCAAAAGCTTGTAGCTGAGAACAGAGAACCCAAGCCAACAACCGTCCAGACCTGGGTGGGAGCACAGCCTGACCTGATTCTCAAGGTCAGAACTGAATTTTCGTGTGGCCCTGTTAACTTGATCCGTAGGTACTTACGAGAACTACGACCCAGGCCCTAAGTACTCCTACCAAAAGATAAGAAAAACCCTTCACATTTTCTGTACAAGGGTAAAAGGGCCCAGCCATACACCACCGAGAACCACGGGGAGCCGAGCTCCCGGGGACGACACTTACAGTCCTCAGGTTGCGCTTCTTCAGCCTGCGTGCCTGCGTGCACTTAACGAAGGCTCTGGTAACTGCCCTGACCGCCAGCCGGTAGCAGCGGTTCTTCCTCCCCCGGAAGTGCTAGAAAGAAAAGGGAAGCGAAGTGACGGACGGCGGCACCTGCCCCGCTGCGGCTCCCGGGGCCCTGCACGCGCACTCACCCCGGCATGTTTCAGCACCTCCTGCACCCTCCAGTAGCGGTCTGTCAGGCGGTTCCTCAGCCAGAGGCGCGTAGTAAGGAAGACCATGGCGCTGCGGGCTCCGAGAGACCGCCCCAAGCGCTTCCGGGTCGGCGCCCACCGAGGTGCCTGCAGCCTTCCGGGGCGGCCCGACTTCCGCCTGTGGCCGGCGGTGCGCGTGGAACGGGCGGAGCCGACTGGATGGGTGGAGCTGGGCGTGGACTCTAGGGACCGTGTGGCGGAGTGGCCGTGAAGTAGACCCACGGGGCCAAGGGACGGAAACCCGCCCCCGGCAAGACTACCGAGCCCGGCGTGGTCCTCTCTCGAGCAGCTGACGGATTAGGAGCACGCCGGCTCCTGGAGGGAGCTGGTGCCGGTACGTCCTGGAGAAGCCGGTAGCGACTCAGAACACCGGAGGTAGCTCGTGAACTACGGTCCAAGATTATCCCTAGTTCCGCCCGCCCCTCGGAACTTTTGGTCGGCCTTCCTGAGCCTGTGCGTGCCCTTTTACATGATTCCTCAAGAAATGAGGATTTCCCCATATACTTTCGAATTAAGGCAACTCATTTTTGAGACCACCTCTCTCCTGCAGGGAGCTGTCACTCGAAATACACTGTGCCCTGGTAAAACAGGCAGCTACTGGACTCAAGAAACCAGCAATAGAGGGTGTGAGAATGTAACTAGAATCCAGACTAGACTGCTGCTCAGGCCACAGTACCTGCAGCAACCCTTCCCCTCTCACAAATCTAGACAGTTACCCTACTGAGACGCGGTTGTGGGAATGCACATGACTGAAAATTTCATTCAAAATCAAATCTTTAGTGAATCTGAGGTGCTTCTGGCAGCCTTCACCAGTGTCCCATTTCCACTTCACTGTGGCCTTGATTCTGAGCCTGGCAGGGGACTGGTTAGTGGTACCTTATATTCTAGAAAGGAATCTACACACAAAGTCCTGTGATCTGTTTGCTCTGAGTTAACCTGTTTTTGTTTTTAGATAGAGTCTCACTATGTAGGTCTGCTACCTGGAACTTGCTATGTGGACCAGTCAGGCCTCAAACTCAACAGAGGTTTGCCTGCCTCTATCTCCCAAGAACTCGGAGGTTACGGAGGTCAGAGGACAGCTTTCAGGAGGGAATTGGTTCCCTCCTACCATGTGGTTCCCTACGATGTAACTTTGGTCCTTAGACTAGGTGGCAAGCACCTTTACCATCTGAGCCATCTCTCCAACCCTTATTTGTGTGGATGGGTAGGTGTGAGCATGCAATAGCATATACGTGGAGGTCAGAGGACAACTTGGGGTTCTCTCCTACCATGTAGAATCTAGAGATTGAACTCAGGTTGTCAGGCTTTTAATGATAAGCACTTTTACCCTGTGGGCCATCTTGCTGACCCCTCAAATGTCTGCATAATTTATTATCAGTAAGTGTTTGACTTGTATACCTATTTCATATACCTATATGCCTGGGGTCATGAGTAAAAAAATATTAAGTAACCTCAACCTACTGTCCATATTCACCTTTTGCCAAATGTCCTTTATAACTTTTTTCCCTGTTCAGGATTCATTCCCACATCATTCACCTCATTTGATGCTCTTTTTTTTTCTCTTTTTATTTTATATGTATGAGTGTTTTGTTTGCATGAATGTAAGTGTATCCATACATGCAATACCTGTGGGGGTCAGAAGAGGGCGTCAAATCCCCTGGAACTGGAGTTTAAGGATGGTTGTTAGCTGCCATATTGGTGCTGAGAACCAAACCTACATCCTCTGCAAGAGCAGCCAGTGCTTTTGAATACTGAGCCATCTCTCCAGCCCCCATTATTTGTGTGTGTGTGTATGGGCCTTGAAGATCATTGTGACGAATCCCAGTTTCCTGATACTGCATGCTGCATATGCATAAAACCTATCTATGAGATGTGGATATAGTTCTAGTAGATCATTTGCCTAGCATGAATGAGGTTCTGGGTTTGACCTGCAGCACTATGAAAATAAATTTAAAAAGATTACACCAGCCGGGCATGGTGTAATCCCAGCACTTAGGAGCCTCTAATTCCAGCACTTAGGAGGCAGAGGCAGGAGGATCTTGGTGAGTTCGGGGCCAGCCTGGTCTACATAGTGAGTTCCAGGACAGCTGGGGCTACAGGGAGACCCTTTCTCAAAAAGACAAAAAAAAAGAAAAAAGAAAAGATTACACCAAAACGTGGTGATATGAGGTGGGTAGGAGAGATGGCTCAGCACATAAAAGCACTGGCTGCTCTTGCAGAGGACCCAGTTTCAGTCCCTAGCACCCACATGGTGGCTAACAGCCAACCTTAACTCCAGTTCCAGAAGTGCCAATGTCCTCTTCTGGCCTCCATGGGCATTGGACGCACATGATGCACTTAAATGCAGCCAAAACACTGATACAATTTAAAAAAAAAAAAACCCTGATAACATGAAAAAAAACTTCTAATGTGCCAGCAAGATGACTTACTTAGTAGAGGCACTTGCCACCAAACCTGATGGTCTGAGTTTGATCCATGAGACCCACATGATAGAAGACTCCCACCAGTGACCTCTGCGTGTACCATGATGTACTGGTGTATGTGTATACACATGCACACATAGATAGCTAGATAGATGATGATAGATAGATAGATAGATAGATAGATAGATAGATAGGTGTACACGCATAAATAGATACATACATAGATAAATTAATAAATGTAATTTTTTAAATTTAAAATAAACTGGGTATGGTGGCACACATCTTTAATCCCAGCACTTGGGAGGCAGAGGCCGATGGATCTCTATGAGATTAAGGCCAGCCTAGTCTATGTAGCAAGTTCCAGGCCACCTGGGTATACAAGGAGAACTTGTCTCAAAAAAATTAAAATAGAACCTTTTATTTTGCTCATCACTGTAGGCCTTACCTTCCTGGGAATATGTAAAAGAAGAATCTATTCAACCCACATAAAGAGGGTGCAGCTAGGCTAAAGAAAGATTCTGACAAGTCCTGCTTGGTGAAATAAATTAACCTGTTAGGGTTATTTAAAGGAACATAGGCAGCTCAAAGGTGTGTATCACCAGAAAGGCTCAAACCCTACCCATGACTTTCTATTTTATTTTTTTATTTTGCTTTATTGTTTTGTTTTGTTTTAGACAGGGTCTTGCTATCTATTCTAGACTGGCCTTAAACTCACTATGTAGCCTAGTCTGGCCTTGAACCCATACCAGTCTCTTAAGTGTTGGGAATACAGGCATGAGCCAGTACACATAGCCTGAGCTCCTATTTTATATGTCTCCATGTCTCTGTGGAATTAATACAAACCTGGATTCAGAGCACTACCTAGTATTAATGTACTAGAGATGACTCCAGGCTCAGACAGTGTGAAGCAGAGAAAATCAGACACTGAGAAAGTCATATATTTGTGTGTACCTCATCATCGCTCATATCCGAGGTTTGGCAAACATTGTCCAACTCTGAGGACAGCCTGTTTTGCTGCAGTCTCATACATAGAACAGCTCAATGATGTCTTGCTGAAAGATGGCATTCCTCTGGACAGGATTCAGAGGACCAGTCCCACTATACTTAGGAATGTGCAGAAGCATGCAGTTACATTTGGGCTTGGATCCACTGCAGGCGTGGTCTATGGTGGATGGGGCTGGAACAGTGAGGATAGGAGAGCTGTGGTCCCTCCCTCTCCATGTGGCATCTCTTCCTGGGATTGTTTGGTAGTGGCTGCAAATAGGCAGACAGGTATTGAGATGGGTCATCCATCCAGCAAAGCAGAAGTTGTATCATCTTTCTGGCCCTTTCTTGGAAGTCAGATCATATCACTTCCACTGGACTTGGGTCTACATAGGAGCAAAAATTGATCCAATGTGCCAGGCATGATTATGCATGCCTGTAACACCAGGACTTGGGAGGCAGAGGCAGGCAGATCTCTGTGAGTTCGAGGCCAGCCTTGTCTATATAGCGAGTTCCAGGCCACCTGGAGCCACAGGGAGACTCTGTCTCAAAAAGAAAAAAGAGAATGATCCCTGGGGCTGGAGAAATGGTTCAGTAATTAAGAGCACTGGCTGCCCTTGCAGAGGACCCAGGTTTGATTCCCAGCACCCACCATGACCTCCATGGGCATTGCATGACACAGGCACACTTACACACAATGCAGGCAATACACTCATACACATAAAAAAGATGGATCTGCTGAGCATGGTGGTGCATGCCTTGAGTCCCAGTACTCAGAAGGCAGAGGCAGGCAGATCTCTGTGAGTTTGAGGCCAGCCTAGTCTACATAGTGAGTTCCAGGCCAGCTGGGATTCCAGAGAGACCGTGTTTCAAAAAAGAAAAAAAAAAGATTGATCCGATGTTGGAGCTGGAGAGATGGCTCAGTGGTTAAGAGCACTTCATCTTACAGAAAACCCAGGTTCTGTCCTCAGCATCCAAATGGCAGCTAACAACTGTTCTTAACTCTAGGGGATTCAACATCCTCTCCTAACGGCTTCGCATGCACATGGTACACATATATGTGCAGGCCAAACACACATAAAATAAAATTTAAATTAAAAATTTGATCAAAAAATAAAACAGCCGGGCATGGTGGCACACGCCTTTAATCCCAGCACTTGGGAGGCAGAAGCAGGTGGTTCTCTCTGAGTTCAAAGCCAGCCTGGTCTCCATAGTGAATCCAGGCCAGCTGGGGCTACAGGGAGACCCTGTCTCAAAAAGACCAAATAAGTAATTTTGATCCAATATTAAAGGGAGGAGATCACAATGAAAAAAGAGCAGGTAGCAGGGGAGATAGTTCTTAGGGCCACCTGTAAAGAATAGGATGCCCATATTTGGGTTTACTCTGAGTGTGAGTGAAAGCCACTGAAGGGAGTGCTGACATGTCATCCAGCTTGCTATGTAAGACCATTGGCCACTGTACTAAGAACAGGTGGCTTTGAGGCAAGAGGCTAAAGCAGACAGGCCTCTTAGCTATGGCTGACTTGGCCATGGCAACATCCAAGGTGAAGGTAAAGGGTGGCTTAGACCAAGGATGCAGGGGAGGGGATGGGAAGTGGCCAGACTAAAGTGTTCTGAGGTAGAGTGGTGCATGTTGGATCATCCTGTGCCCTTAAAACAATCCTGATCTAAGGACCCAAGATAACCTCTCCAGCCCCACTTTTCCACCATGCTCTCTATTGTCATTTCTCTCTTCTCTCCTGATACCAACTCACTGTTAAGTTGTAGAGAACATTCCAATGTCCGTGCCAAAGGGTCCTAGCAACCTTGTCCTTGCAGATTGTAAAAGGAAGTGCTGATATGGGAAAAGGTTTACTGGCATTTACCGTCTTTGAAGATAGTGAAACAGAAAAGATCAGGTCTGGTAGAGTGGAGTGCACCCACAGAAGTTAATTAACACAGCCCTAAGCCTGTTTCTCTCAGTTCTGTCCAAGTATGAATACTGATGCTGCTTGTAGGTGGCATGCAGACCTTAGGTTCTTTGAAGGATTGAATGATTAATAAAATGTCCAGGGGCTGTGAGCCTAGCTCAGTTTGTAGAGAATGCTTGCCTAGCATGCATGAAGCATTAGGTTCCACCCTCAGCACCTCAGAAACTGTGCATGGTGTTGCATACCTGTAATCCCAACATCTCCTTGGTGGTGGAGACAAGAAGATCAGAAGTTCAAGGTCATTCTTAGCTATTTAGCAAGTTCAAGGCCAGCTATATACAAGACCCTTGTCTCAGCAACCACAGCAACAAAAACCAAAATGTTCAAACTCCGATGGATTCCTCTTTGGTATCTCAAAACAAGTCTAGTGCAGTCTGTCCACATAATCTCCCCAACCTGTTGGCTTCTCCCCTCTGCTTCCCTCTGCTTTCTTCTCTTAAATCCATTCCACTTGAGGCACACACTCCCAACCATCTCCCTAAAGGCTTCCATTGCCTTGAATGTCAAATCTAATTGCTTTCATGGCCTTGACAGAGGTACTAATTTAGCATATTAATCCTTGCTTTTGTAATATAAAGTCTGTTCTGTAACACAGTTTTTTTTTTTGTTTTTTTTTTTTGATCTTTTTTGAGACAGGGTCTCCCCCTAGCCCCAGCTGTCCTGGAACTCACTATGTAGATCAGGCTGGCCTTGAACTCATAGAGATCCACCTGCCTCTGCCTCCCAAGTGCTGGGATTAAAGGCATGTGCCACCACGCCCGGCAAGTTTTAATTTTTTAATTCTTTTTTTAAAAAATTTCATGTGTATGAGTGTTTTGCATGCATGTATTTAAACTCACCTGTACGTGCAATGCTTGTGGAGGCCAGAAGAGGGAGTTGGATGCCCTGGAACTGGAGTGGGTGCTGGGAATTGAACCCGGGTCCTCTGCAAGAGCAGCCACTGCTCTTAACCATTGAACCATCTCTCCACCCCCATTTTTTGTTTGTTTGTTCATTTGAGATGGTCTCACTATGTAGTCCTGGCTGACCTGGAATTCACAGAGATCTGCCTGCCTTTGCTTCCCAAATGCCGGCCCTAAATTTTTTATTTTTGTAGATGGGTTTCACTGTTGCCCAGATTGACTTCAAACTCCCAGTCTTAAGGGACCCTTCTGCTTTATTCTCCCTAGTAGCTGGAACTGCAGGTACACACTTCCACATCCATCTAGTCTTTGAAAATAAATAGTGACAACAGTGGATTTTTCTATAAGGATACAGAGGCAGGGAGACAGAGACAACTGACCTTATTTCTGTTTTATCCATAGGTGGGATTCTTAGTTTATACAGTTGACTGAGTAAGGCACCAACAAGATAATGCTGTTGAAATGTTTTTATTGTCTGTATTTCCTGATGGTATGGGGGTATACCATGCTATAAAATGGCATGCAGATCCCTCAGGAGGCCAGGGAGCAAGGTGAAGCTCAGAACCCCTACAAGATTTCTGTAGGAAAGATAACGCAGGGTGGGGTAACCAGCCAGAACTGGTTTGGATAGCTCCAGTAGGCCTTGGTGCCTAGGTGATGTCCTTGGTTGCTTGTTCCTAGCCCTGGGTGATTTGAGGCAAGGAGGTTGCCTTGGCTTACAGGAGTCTCACTAGAAAATGGTCTAGAACAGGGCCTCTGGATGGAAAGGGATACATGAAAACTGTGGCCATACATTTTGTCCCTCTGATTAATGAAAGCTATTATGGATTGAGTGAAATGTCCCCTACAAGCTCATGTGTTTCCAGCTGGTGATTTGGTGTTTGGGGAAGTTATGGAACCTTTTTTTTTTCTTCTTCTTCTTTTTTGGTCTTTTTTTTTTTTTTTTTTTTTTTTAGAACGTCTCCCTGTAGCCCCAGCTGACCTGGAATTCACTATGTAGACCAGGCTGGCCTTCAACTCACAGAGATCCACCTGCCTCTGCCTCCCAAGTGCTGGGACTTAAGGTGTGCACCACCACACCGGGCTAGGTTATGGAACCTTTAAGAAGAAGGAGCTAAAGGAATTAGATTGCTATAGGGCAGGCCTTGGAGGTTATAGCCCTTCCCTCCTGATCCAAACTCTTGGCTCCCTGATCCACTGAGATGTAAGCAAGCAGCCTCATGTTCCTGCTGACACAGCCACAGCCACATCCACAAGCTGCTATGAAAATCTGCCATGCCTTCCCAATTATGAGGAACTGTAATTTGTTTTTTGAGATAGTGTCTAGCTCAGGCTTGCTTCAAACCCCCTATGTAGGTGAGGATAACCTTGAACTCCTGATCCTCCTGCCTCTACTTCCCAAGTGCTGACATTACAGAGTGCACCACCATCATACCTGGTTTATGCAGTACTAGAGATCAAACCAAGGACTTCATGCATGCTAGGCAAGCACTTTACCAACTGAGCTACTTCCACAGCCTAGATTGTGTTTTCTGAAATTATGAGCCACAAAAATTGCTACTTTTAGGTATTTTCTCCCAGAGATGATAAAAGGAACTAATATGGGAGACAAATAGAAACAGAACACCTCCACATACAGAGCAGGAGAGGGAGAGTCCCCATGGTAGACAGACAAAGGAGAAACCATCCAGCTTCAGTCAGATCTCTTACCATGACTCAGCCCTCACCAAAGAGTGTGGAGGAGGCTGGAGCTGAGGAGTGATACTCCTGGGACCAGAGCTCCAGCCACCAGCTCCCCTGCCTTCTCTCTCCAAGAACCTCTCAGGTGATTTCCATCTGACCCCCAAGCAGGGAGTGTCAAGAATCCTGATGTGGCCACTAAGGCTCAGCCTCACAGAAAGAAGCTTAGGGCTGGTGGAGCTATAGCTCTTGGAAGGCCTTTTGTTCCTTTCAAAGAGCAGGCAGTACCTGGGGCAGACCCCTATGGAATCTGGGCCACTTTACCCCACTGTGTCTTCAGGGTAGTGATGGCTCCTCGGCTCAGCAAAAGCTCTGTGATTGGGCTGTGGCCACACTCCAAAGCAAGGTGCAGAGGGGTCTTGTGGAGCCAGCCAGCAGCGTTGACCTGGGCACCCCTGTCCAAGAGGTGGTTGGCAACCTCTACATGGCCTCCCCGAGCAGCATAGTGCAGGGGTGTGAGACCCAGTGAGTCCTGAGCATCCATGTCAACTCCTCTGGCCACCAGCAGCTGTATAATGGACAAGTGTCCACCAGTGGCAGCCCTGTGGAGTGCAGAACGGTTATTCCTGTCCCTGATGCTTGGGTCTGCCCCATGGCCCAGCAGCACCTCAATGTCCTGGAAGAAAAATGGAAGAAAGAGCCTGCCTTGGTCCAGGAGGTTGAGGGACTAGGCCAGGTGTTTGCCTGACCCAAACCCTTCGGGCCTCTTTTCCTTTGAGCAAATGAAGGGGATGGGACCAAGGCAGCTGTGTAGGGACTCCATTTGAGACTCCCACTTTCCCCTCGTGGTTCTGGGATCAAATTAAACATTGTGCAAAAGCTGCTGCCATCTTGTGCTGTCTGTGGCCCAGTGGTCTTGAGCTCTAGCCAAATGCTTAATATAAATATTTGTTACTGCTGGCATAATGATGCATACCTTTAATCCCAGCACTCCAGAGGCAGAGGCAAAGGCAGATAAATCTCTGTGTCAGTTGGAGAGTTCTAAGCCAGCCAGGGCTACAGAGTGTCTCAAAAAGGAAGTGGGGAGGGCTGGACACATGGCTCAGCAGTTAAGAGCATTTACTGCTCTTAGAGAGGACCCTGGTTCGGTTCCCAGCACCCCCATGGCAGTTAACACCCATTTAAGGATTAACTCAAATTCCAAGTGACCCAATATCCTCTTCTAGCCTCTGCAGGCATTGCATAGACATTGTGCACTTACACAGATGCAAGATAAACATTCACATATAAAAATAAGCTGGGCATGGTAGTACATATCTTTAACCCTAGCACTTGGGAGGCAGAGGCAGGAGGATCTCTGTGAGTCAAGGTCAGCCTGACCTACACAGGGAGTTCCAGGCCAGCCAAGGCAACATAGTGAGACCCTGTCTCAAAAAACAAACGGACTGCAGAGATGCCTCAGCAATTAAGAACACTGGCTGCTCTTGCAGAAGACCCAGATTCAGTTCCCAACACTTACATGTGGCCAAGAACCATCTGTAACTCCAGGGGATCTGACACCCTTTTCTGGCCTCCACTAGCACTGCATGCACAGGTGCACTTACTACATTCAGGCAAAACATTCATATATGTAAAATAAAATTTAAAAACAAAAAATAAATTAATTAAAATTTGAAAAAATTGTTGTTGTGGGCTACCAGAACAAAGTGGGATTACCAGGCTGTGAATCCTCCCTAAATCTCCATGAAGTAGGGTGGTTATAAATAAGAGGGCCATAGCCGGGTGTGGTGGCGCACGCTTTTAATCCCAGCACTTGGTAGGCAGAGGCAGGCGGATTTTTGTGAGTTCGAGGCCAGCTTGGTGTACATAGTGAGTTCCAGTTCAGCTGGGGCTACAAGGAGACCCTGTCTCAAAAAAAAAAAAAAAAAAAAAAAAAGATTGTTATAAGAGGGCCCAGCTAGAATCACGCTCAGCCCCTTCACCAACCTCTCCACCCTGCCCACCAGTATTCCAGCCTCCTTCCACCACCTCAATGAGTTGGTCTTTCTCCTGTCCTCCCCAGACTTTGCAGAGGTGCAGCAGGAGGCTGGACCTACTTGCTGGTGACCTATGCTGGCTGCCAGGCCAAGCGCAGTGGTTCCTGTGCTGTCCAGGGCGTTCACTTTTGCCCCAAGTGCCAGGAGAAAGCGCAGCGCAGCCCCACGTCCGGCTGCTGCAGACACCAGCAGGGCGCCATCCAGGTCCGCGCCGCCTCGAGCAGCCAGCAGCTCCAGTACCGGTAGCTGTCCGCCTGCCGCTGCCCAGTGCGTGGCGGTCCAGCCGCGGAGGTCCTCCACTGCAGGATTTGCGCCCGGCGCCGCCAGGAGGCGTATAACCAGCGGCGTGCGACCCAGCGCAGCAGCCCAGTGCAGCGGCGTGAGGCCTGTTTCAGAGCGTGCGGCTGCCGAGGCCCCACGCCGCAGCAACAGCTCGGCCACACTCGAATGCCCATGCCAGGCAGCCTCGTGCAGCGGTGTGCGCCCTGCCTGGTCCGCTGCGTCCACCCGGGCCCCGCGCTGCAACAAGAGGCGCACCAGGGGTGCATGGCCCCGCATCACTGCCAGGTGGAGTAGGGTCCGGCCTGTGTGGTCCCTGCGGAATGCGAAGGTGTCTAGAGTGTTGCAAGTGTAGACAAGCAGCCCCAGCCAGAGAGGGGACTCACGTCAGTCCTGGAGGGCGGGGGCGGGGGCAGCTCACCTCTCCTCCACATTGGCCCCTTGCCGTAGCAGCTGTATCACCAGACTGGGAGGACCCCCACACACAGCCTGGAATAGGGTCCCCCAGCTCTGAGATGTACCGGGCCTCTTTATCTTGGCTGCTGGGGCCCCCTCCCAGGCCAGCTCCATCCACCTCAGTTCCTGCTTGGGCACTGCCAAATCCTGCCTGCTGAGTTCAGGCCTGCTGGAGTGCATCTGGGGAGAGCACAAGCCTGCCTTACACCCACTCTGAGGTCTCTGGAGGGTTCACCCTAGGTTTCCCGTGTCAGCATGGAGCCCCCACTCTCAGACACCACTTAGCTTCTGAGGAACTTGGCTCCCAATTACCTTCAGAAGGAAGTGGCACAGAGTTATGTAGTCTGGCAGGGTGTTCTCTCTATTCTGCTTCTAGCCCAGCCTTATCCTGGTGACCTTCCTCAGTAATTCTGCACCTGGGAGACTGGAGTGGCAGGTGGGAGTGGACAGAGAGCTGCTGCTTCCTCCTACACCATGCAGAGGCCACATGACCCTGTTTATCCAGTAATTGAAAAGGAGGTTCTGCTTGCCAGGTAGCAGCCCCTGCTGCTACCCCCTGCTGACTACCAAGGCTCCCTCTTGGCATCCCTACCAGGAACAAAGGCTAGCTAGCATGGGTTGGAAAGGGCAAGCAGGAGCATGTCCTGGATGACAGCACCTCTATCTCACCTTCCCAGGCAACACAGGCTTTGATGTGCCCTGACTTGCCCCTAGGTACCCTGGAACCTGCTCCCACGCCCCACCTGGAGCTGGAACTATTTCTCCTGGTTCCAGAAAGGGTTGGGGAGATAGGAACAGTAAAATTCCATTCTTCCTTCTAGTGAGACACTGCACAAGAGACAAGATTCACCATGGACATTTAGACAGGGCAGCTTAGGATAGTGGAGATGGAAACTCCTGGAGAGCTGGTAGAAGCATGCCATAGGGTTAGAAAGGAAAAGAAGTCTGGGCAGGAGGGGATGGGAACAGGCATGGGTGTTCCTGGGACAGGAGCTGCTAAACATCTGTGGCTAGAAGAGGACAAGCAGCCCTTCAGGAGCAAGGCCTTCATGTGGGCACTTGACTCTGGGCCTAGGGCATGGAGGACAGGGTTGGCCTAGTGGAGGAGAGGAGGACAGAAGTGGAAAGATCCCTATCTCGCTGGAGCCAGGGAAGCTGAATTCTGCTTATGCCAAACTCCCTGGGATTTTCACAGGATCCCTGTCTTCCTGATCTACTATGGCTTCAATCAGCTGCAGCTTTCTTTGGTGGACCCATGTGAGTCTGTCAGGGCAGCTCAGAGTCTGCCTATAGGACATAGGCCCTCTTTTGAAGCCAAAGAGCCTAGAAAATATCTGGAACAATGCTATGGTTTGAATGTGTTACCCCAAAGTTCACATTAGAAACTAATTTCCTGAAATTTGTTGATGATACTGGCAGATGGGGCCTTTGGGACGTAAGGTTAGATGAGATCATGCGGGTGGGACCACACCATAGCATTTGTGACTCACATATGCACACACACATACATACACAAAAATAAAAGACCTAGGGGCTGAAGAGATGGCTCAGCGGTTAAGAGCAATGTCTGTTCTTACAGAAGACCCAGGTTCAAATCTCAGCACCCACATGGCATCTATCAGCTGTCATAACTCCAGTTCCAGGGTTATCCGACACCCTCTTCTGTCCTCCACGGGCACTGGATGGCATGAGTGCACTTATATAACACTCATATACATGAAATAAAAATAAATAAAAATTTAAAAAAATTTTTTTTAGGGAGCTGGGAAGATGGCTCAGTGATCAAGAGAATTGGCTGCTGTTTCAGGTGACCTAGGTTCAGGTCCCAGCACCCACATGGTGGCTAACTACATTCTGTAACCTCAGTTCTAGGGGATCTGTCACCTTTTTCCAACCTCCGTGGGCATTACACACACCAGTGGTCTTACATATATGCAGGCAGAACACTCATACACCTAAAATAATTTTTTTTTTCTTTTTGAGACAGGGTCTCCCTGTAGAATCCAGCTGGTCTGGAACTCACAAAGACCAAAAAAAAAAAAAAAAAAGTTAAAATATTTTTAAATACTTCAAAAAATTTTATTTTTATTTTATGTGTAAGAGTGTTTTGTTTGCATGTATATAAATGCACTCATGTTGTGAAATGCCTCAGAGTCCAGAAGAGGCATTGGATCCCTGGAACTGGAAAGACATTGGTTCTGGGCACTAAACCCAAGTCCTCTGCAAGAGTAGCCCATGCTCTTAATTACTGAGCTGTATCTCCAGCCCCAAACGATTTTAATGATTGATTGATTGATTGATTGATTGATTGATTGATTGGTTGATTGATTTTGGTCTTTTTGAGACAGGGTCTCCCTGTAGCCCCAGCTGTCCTGGAACTCACTATGTAGACCAGGCTGGCCTTGAACTCACAGAGGTCCGCCTGCCTCTGCCTCCTGAGTGCTGGGATTAAAGGCATGCGCCACCACGCCCGGCTGATTTATTTATTTTTATTTGTATGAGTGTTTTGATTGTCTGTATGCTTACAGGTGTGTGTATAGTTCTCACAAAGGCCAGAAGAGGAGGGCAGAACTGCCATGTGGGTGCTGGGAGTTGAGCCCAGGTCCTCTGGAAGAACAGCAAGTGCTCTTATGCCCTGAGCCACCTCTCTAACCCTCAAAAGATTTTTTTAAAGAACGAGAGTACAGGCTCAGAAAGGAGCTTATTTACAACACTTTTCAAAAAGATTTTATTTCTCCATCCCCTTACAACATGTTTTTACCCCAAATTCACTACTTGAATACACAAACAGCCACTATCACATCTGGTCGTGGCTGTGCCATTGAAAGTAAGTTGCCTTTCATGGGGCATATCACAAGATACATGGCAATCCAGCTTGGATTGGGAAATGTTAAAAGGAAAGTGAAGTGACAAAGCCCACTGAAAGAAAAGGCATTATTGAGGGGAAAGCATCAGCTCATAACTTATTCATTGTTAGGAACTTATGTAAATAGTGTTTAAAAAGCTACACATTGTGAAGACTGCTGGGTACAAAGGCATTTTTGTAATATTGGGTTGAAGTGGCTGGAGTTTTCAGTGAAATATAGGTTCTCATTACCTGAAAATACTGTTGTCTACTTCCAGGATGGATTAGATTAAGCACAAAGTAATTGCAGCTGCTGCTTATTGAACACCTGCTGTCTGCAAGGTCCCATGCTAACACACTGCACACCTCCAAGCTGTCCTCCAAGTCACTCCACAATGTAGGCACCTGGAGTCTTTATGTTCCACTGATGTCAAGGAGGGGCCTTGTTGTCAGAAAAGGTGAAATTTAGGGGCTAGGGCTGCAAAGTGGGGTGGATGGCGTGCTTCTAAAATGACAGCTATTGATGAGGCAGTTGTCAGAGCCAAGATCTGTAAAACAAAGCCATTGTTTGGGGAAGCTGGAAACAAGAAGAGGGCGGGCCTGGAGGAAGGAGGGCCCCACTGCTCAGCTGGGCCTTGGGGACAGCTGTGTAAGACCTAACCAGAACACATAGGAGCTGCCTACAGTTGCCTGGCAAAGAGGCCCAACAACGTAGTAGGGAAAACTGCAGCAGGGGCATAGCCCCAGAGACAGTTCAGTGCTGGACTAAAACTGGACTATCTAGCATGTGCATGTAAGTTGTATCTGGGGACGGTAAAGGAGTCTCTACTTTGACCCTGGGGGGCGTAGTTCTGCTGCCCATCACTTTGATATTGGAGGAGAACATCCTCCAAGGCCCACCGCCAGGATATGAGTGAGCAGGAGAGGGATACAGAAGAGGATGAGGGAGGGGATGCCTCAGACACAGAGCCCATGCTGCCCCGAGGGCCTACTGAGGACCACACCTCAACCTTGACATGCCCAGGGTGGCCTGGCCTGGCCACCCGAGGCCTCAGCACCCTACTGCTGCCTGGTCAGGCCCTGGTTGGATTCCTGTTCCATCTGCTGCTACCTGGGACAGTTTTCCTGCTGGTGCTGCTGCCAGCTGCTGCGGTTGTCTACCTGGGATTCCTGTGCCATTCAAGGGTGAGCCTGTGCATCCATGGGTTGGTCCCTGGGGAGTGGGGATCCTGTGGGAGATTCAGACCCCTGGGGTTGAAGGTGAATTTTCCCCTTTCTAGCCCTGCCCCTTTGTACCCAGAGCTGTATGTATTCTCCTCAGGAACCTCCTCTTGTGCCAACACCCCTACCCACTGCATCCAAAGAAAGGCTTTTGTTTGTTACCCAGGGGACAGCTGTCTTGCCTCCTCCCTGAGGCCTCCCAGTCTTGCACCAGGGGACACCAGGGCCTAGACAGTGTGGTTGAAATGAGGAGGGGAAGAAACTATCGATTCCTCAAACCCTCATACACACAGCCTTTCCCCAAACCCTGTTGAGCTGGGCTGGGCTTGGCTTCTCCACCTGTGGAAGAGGCTATAGCTTGGTCTATATACAGATGGCCCCTGTATCCCCTTTCTGTGGCTTATGGTGTGGGAAGGAAGTGGTGCTAGCTGGTGACAGTCCAGCTGGAGCTTAAAGTCAGCTGCCAACACAGGGAAGGACCATGAGGGGAGTATAGATGGGGACAGCAAAACCAAGGTGGGGAGCCAAGGGCAGTTCTCTGGGCCTTTCTTCAAGGAACTTCTCCCTACTTAGGCCATTTATAATCTGCCTTCCAGACCTCCATTCAGTCTTCAGTACTGCTTGGCTCAAAGCAGCCCACCTCTGCTTCCACTCAGCTGTCTTCGGTTCTCAGCACCACCACCACTCACTCTCTTGGCCCCGCCCACACAATTTCTGCCTCCCCATGACCCCGTCCCAAGGCTTTCCAGCCCCTAACATTCTCTCTACACTAGCAGCCCAGCTCTCCAGGCCTCGCCCTACCCAGCTGGGTCCCATGACCTCCGCCCCTAACCCTAACCCTCCCCTATCCCTCTCCAGGCCACGCCCCACGCCTGGGTTCCGCGGCCCCGCCCTCTCCAGGCTCCGCCCCTCTCCGGCTCCAGGTCCCCGGCGTGACCGTCCCCCTCTATGGTTCGCAGGTTCATCCAACGCCTGGTCCAGGGTGCCGAGCTGTGCTCTCCGACCGCGGCTCCGCGGCGCTCATCGTGTTCGGTTTCCTCTCGCTGCCGCTGCTCCTCGTGCTCGCCTCGGCCGCCCGCGCCCGCCTGCTCCGGAGACTCCGCCCTCTCCTGCCAACCCCTTCGGGGACCCCCGAACCCCGCGGTCCCCAGGGATGCAGCGAAGGGGGTCTGGTGGGCCGCCGCCCTGACGAGAAGGAACAGCTTTGTGCCTGGGTCTCCCAGTACCCCCTTCCCATGCACCCCATAAAGAGGCAACAGCCGGGTCTCTGTGCGCAGTGCTCGGAATCTCCAGGAGATGGCACTGGAGTCCCTCTGGGCTGGGTTGGCTCTTCCCGCCTGCTCCCTCCCGAGCAGCACTTTCTTTGTAGCTAGCGCCTGCGAGGTGGTGCTCTGAGAACACAGCCCTCTTGGCCTCTGCTTGGAGCTGCCTGGGCTCTGCTCCCTCACGAAGCGCTGGCACTCCATGCTCACCTGTGACCAGCAGCCATTTCCAATGCGCCAGAGGTGGTGCAGCCCGCCTTGCTGACATCCATGTCCCTAAATGCCCTTGACCCTAGAAGCTCGTGGTCAGCAGCGCAGGCTAGCAGGGCTCATCCTGTGACTCAAGGGTCAACTTGAGTCTAAGGTCAGCCCAGGACAGGACTCAGTTGGGTCCAGGGTCAAACCGTGACCAGGTCAGGTTTCTGTTTTTGTCTAGGTTTTGCCCGAGACTAGAGTCTGAGCTGAATGGCTCAGCTTGAGCTCAGGGTCAGCTTGTGGCCAGGCTCATAGGGTTAGCCCATGGCTAGCATCCAGAGCTCAGCCCTGTTCAGGGTCAGACATCAGTTTGATCCAGAACTGGGGCTCAACCTGTGACCAAAGTTCTTTCTTTTGAGATAGGTAGCAAGCAGAGTAAAAGATCAGTCTACTTTCTGGGTGATTTTTAAGATTTCTCTTTGTCTGGCAGTCTGCAGTTTTACTAACATATTTCTGTGTATGGATAATTTTCTCTCTTCCCCTTCCTCTTCCCTCTTTCTCCTTCTCTTCCTCTTCCTTTTCCTACTTTCCCTTTCCTCCTTCCTTCTTCCAGGGCCTCATACTATAAATATTTTCATTTCTTGGTTTTTGTTTTATTTTGTTTTGTTTTGTTTGTCTTTTTGAGATAGGGTCTTCCTGTAGCCCCAGCTGTCCTGGCACTCACTATGTAGACCAGGCTGGCCTTGAACTCACAGAGATCTACCTGCCTCTGCCTCCCGAGTGCTGGGATTAAAGGCGTGCGCCACCACGCCTGGCTTTTTCATTTCTTTTTTAAAAAATATTTTATTGGCTGGAGAGATGGCTCAGCAGTTAAGATCCGAACACTCGGGAGGCAGAGGCAGGCAGATCTCTGTGAGTTTGAGGCCAGCCTGGTCTCCCTAGCGAATCCAGGCCAGCTGCAGCTACAGGGAGACCCTGTCTTAAAAAGACACAAAATAAATAAATAAATAAATAAATAAATCCAACATTGACCTCCAGCTTCCTCACACGTGTGCATCCATGCATACAAACCTGCATGTTTATACATAACACACACATAATTGTATGTGTGTACATAGATAATGTGCAGGGGAAAGGAAGCCAGTGGACCAGGGGCATAAGTTGTATGCATGGGTGAGTCTGATGACGGGCAGACAGATGTTTCTTGATTTTATTATAGATTTTTGATGCAGGCAATACACTCATACACATAAAATAAAAATAATAAAATATTTTATTTTTTTAAATTTTATGTGTATGAGTATTTTGCCTGCATATGTAAGTGCACCATGTGTGTGCAATGCCCACACAGGCCAGAAGAGGGTGTTGGCTCCCCTGGAACTGGAGTTATGAATAGTTGTTAGTCACCATGTGAGTGCTGGGAATTGAACCTAGGTCCTCTGGAAGAACAGTAAGTGTTTTAACCATTGAGCCATCTTTCCAGCCCCTCAGCTTTCATTTCTTAAACCTTTCATTGCATACTATTTTCTATTCCGTACTTGGTATTTTCAATTTCCTGGTATCTGAGGATATAGATTGTTGTTTCTGCTGATTATCACTAATAACATGATGTTTCTTTGAATGTTTTTGGTTACTTGGTGCTGGGGATTTTACCTAGGACCTTGATCATTCTAAGCACGAATTCTACCACTGAGTAACCATCTTTGTAATCTGTAATGTCAACCCATATCTGTGATTTGTAGGGCACTAACTTGGAACACTTTCCTCCAGAGACAAAGAAATGGTTAGCCCAGCCCCCCTTTGGATACTGGCTTCATGGCTCTCAATTCAGAGTACTCACTCCTGTTTCTCAGATCCCAGCATGACCTTGTATTCAGACAGTTCTTTTCTTTATTTTATTTTCTTTATTATTTTTTTATTTTATGTGTATGCATGTATTGCCTGCATGCAGGCAAGTGCACCGGTGTTGTGCAATGCCTGCAAAGGTCAGAAGAGACTGTCAGATTCCCTAGGACTGGAGTTAAAGAGGGCTGTTAGCTGCCATGTGGGTGCTGGGATTCGAACCGGGTCTTCTGCGAGAACAACCGGTGTTCTTAACCGCTGAGTTATCTCTCCAGCCCCTAGTTCTTTACTTTTCTATCTGCTCTCTTCATGATCCTGGATTGCTACTTACTATTGTAGTTTGACTTTTTTTTTTCGGTCTTTTTGAGACAGGGTCTCACTGTAGCCCCAGCTGGACTAGAACTCACTATGTAGATTAGGCTGGCCTCAAAGAGCTCACAGAGATCCGCCTGCCTCTGCCTCCCAAGTGCTGGGATTAAAGGCATGTACCACCACGCCCAGTGTTGTAATTTGGCTTTTTTTTTTTTTGTCTTTTTTGAGACAGGGTCTCCCTGTAGCCCCAGCTGTCCTGGAACTCACTATATAGACCAGGCCGGCCTTGAACTCACAGAGATCCACCTGCCTCTGCCTCCAGAGTGCTGGGTTTAAAGGCATGCGGTACCACGCCCAGCAGTAGTTTGGATTTTTAAAAATTACATTTATTTATTTATGTGGGGGGGTGTGCTCATGCCGTGGTATATATGTGGAAATCAGAGGATATCTTTCAGTAGTTACTTCTCTCCTTCCACCATATGGGTCCCAGGGATCAAACTGAGGTTGTCAAGCTTGAAAGCAACTGCCTTAACCCACTGAGCCATCTCACTTGCTCCATGGTTTGGGTTTTTTGTTGGGAGGAAGCCTTTGAGATATTTATGTTCTTGTAAGCCAGTGATATATTAAAAATATGCTCATTTTAATTTACCTGGAATCTAGTTGTAACATAAAGATTATTTATCTTTGTGGAATTCACTATGTAACCCAGGCTGGCCTAGAACTCATGATCCTCCAACCTCAGCCTCCCAAGTACTAGGATTACTGGCATGTGTCACTATGCCTATACTGAAAGACCTATTAAAGGATCTAGCACACCACATTGCTAGGGCTGCTCAGCCTGTGACCCGCTAGGGTCAGAGCTCAGCCTATGACCAAGATTGAGCTCATTCTGTGTCCTGGAGCATATAGCCCAGTGTGTGGCTGGGTTAGGTGCACTGAGTGTCTTGTGTGTCTCGGGGCTTCCCAACCTTCAGCTAGGTCCAGCTCTGATTCCTTTCCTGATCAGACAGGGTAACAGAGCCAGGCAGTCGCCAAGCTGCTCAGGAGTGCTTCCTCTAGACTGAGGCCGCCTTCCTTCCCCTTCTGCCAGGGGCTGGTCTAGCCAACACCAGAAGTTGAGGATGAAGGGTCTCCTGGGAAACCCTTGGCTAAGGATCTGATCCGCCTGGCTCTACAGCCATCAAAACAACAGCTGGGGCCTGGTGGGGGTTGGGAGGTGAGTGTGGAGATCAACTCCTAAACTCATGTTGCTGCTGGATGGGTAGGGAACTCTGTCCATGGCAGCTGCCTGAGGCAGCCAGTTTCCAAAAGGTGTTTCCCAGCTTCTGAAGCCCACCTTGAAGTCTTAGATGTCCTCCAGCTGGCCCTGGATATGTCCAACGGATGACCTGCCTTCGTCCCAGCCTTCCAGACATGCTTTCAAAGGAACACTTTGTATAGGGCATGGTGGCTCATGCCTGTAAAATTGCAGCTCTGGGAAAGCAGGAAGATCACTCACTATGCCTTTGAAGCCAGTCTAGGTTGCATAGTGACTTCCATTTCAGCTTGGGCTACAAAATAAGACTCTGTCTGAAAAAATAAAAAGGGGGGGGGTGCTGGAGAGATGGCTCAGCGGTTAAAAACACTAGTTGTTCTTGCAGAAGATCCAGGTTCGAATCCCAGCACCCATATGGCAGCTAACAACTGTCTATAACTCCAGTTCCAAGGGATCTGACAGCTTCTTCTGTCCTCCTCGGGCACTGCATGACATGGGTGCACTTACCTACATGCAGGCATAACACTCATACACTTAAAATAATAAATAAAATATTTAAAAGGGGGCTGGAGAGGTGGCTTCGCAGTTAAGATCACTGGCTGCATACACATAAAAAATAAAAATAAACAACAAGAACACGGAATGGAACTGAGGGGTGGGGTATAGCATGGTATGCCCTGGTGTTATGTAAGACAGAGACAGAAGGTCTGGGTTCCATCCCAAGGGTACCAAAAAAGGAACACTATGGAGATAGTGGAGGTCTGCAGAAGGGGTTTAGGCTTTACCACAGTTGGGCCATCTGTAAGAGAGGCAGAGCCTGGGTGCTGAATAGACAGAGCTGGCTCATCATATAACCAGACACAGGTCTGAGGACAGACACTACCCTTTTCAGGGGTCCTAATGGGCCCTTCCATAGCCACCATCTGAGCAATTTCCTAAAAATGGGGAACAAGGCTATGGTATGATGGGAAGTGGAGGCCTGGCCCTTTAGCTACAAGGTTCCCCTCCACCCACCATCCCCTGCCTGGTACGTACCTGACCTGGGCCCCAGAAGTCTCTCCCAACTCTTGCCTCTCTTTTTTTTTGGGGGGGGACAGGGTCTCCCTGTAGCCACAGCTGGCCTGGATTCACTGATTCACTATAGAGATCAGGGTGGCCTCAAACTCACAGAGATCCATCTGCCTCCACACCATACCTGGGCTCTTTTTTAGGGCCTTGGGTTCTAGCCCCTAGCCCAAAGGTCTGGAACAGCCTCTTCCCAGGGTCTCTTCCTCTCACCTTCACTCCGACTCCTTAGGCCCAGAGCTAAGCTGCTGAGTGGGTCAGCCAAGACCTCCACTTAGGGAATGGAGACTCCTTTCCCAGAAACTGAAGGCCTGCCTCACAAGAGAGAGGCTGGTGTGTGTACATATGTGGGTGTGTCCTGTCTCCTTGCCCCTTAAGCTTTGAGTGACTGCATCACCACAGGTGAAGAGAGGCTGGGCTCCCCACCTTACCTAAAGCATGCATTCATTCAGAAAGTATTTGCAGGCACGCCCTCAGACTGCACCAGCCGGGAGAGGCTCTGGGTTTAACCAGCTTTGTCCATCCAGTTTAAGCTCTGGGTTTAAGCTCTAGCTCTGCTTCCCTCCCAGGCATGTGGGTTGGGCTCTGGGCAGGAACTGAGTCTAGGAGGGTGGGCTGAGTAAGAATAGACAGGGCTGGTGCTGGTCCTGAGAGCTAAGGCCTCACCTTCTAACCCTCTGGGCCCCCATTGTTTGGAGGCTCCCCTTCAAAGGCCAGGGGCTTGACCAAGGGCAGCTAGCTGCCTGAGACTACCTGGGCCCTCCTTGGGGCTAGGACAGGGAACTTGGGTCATTTCTTAGAGAAATAATCCAGCTAGGACCTATGGTGGTCCCACGTCAGGAACATTCTGTTCAGCTAGTGGCACATGTGGGGTTCCTAGTCTATCTCTGGTGGCTGATCCCTGGGGGGTTTTACTGGAGTCATGGAGTCAGCTACCCTACTCACATTGCCCTAGACCTCTGTACTGCATTCTCCTGATACTCAATTCCACTGGCCTCCCTATGGCCTGAAGGCTGCACAGCCTGGCCTGTTCCATCTGTCCCAGTCCATGCCTCCTAATGCCACACACATGCACCCCTACCCCCAGGTCTTGGCACTTGCTGTTGCCTCTGCTTTATGAGGCTCTTCCTTCTCTAGTTTCTACCTTGGAGTCCCCACTGGCTTCCTGGTCTCACACAGCTACAGCTTCCTCAGGGAAAATAAGTAGCTCTGTGTATTATTTTTATATCACTGTGACAATACCTGACAGGAACAACTTAAGATTTCTTTTGGCTCAACATCTCAGATGGTTTTAATCCATCATGGTGGGAAAGGCATGGTGGAGCAGTTCAGACCATGACAGCAGGAATGGGTAATGATGGAAGCTTTTCATATCACCACAGAATGGGTAATGATGGAAGCTTTTCATATCACCACAGACCAGGAAGCAATGGGAACTAGGGGTCTGGCTAGAACCTCCAAAGGCCCACCTACCAGTTAGGCACAACCTCCTAAAGGTTCATGGATTCCCAAAATAGTACCACCGGCCAGGGAACAAGTGTTCAAAACATGAGCCTAGGGGAAAGCCTCAGATTCAAACCCTAACACACCGCTGCAAGGAGGGGTCTTGGAGGAGTTCAGACCCTATTCCCCTGCTCCAGGCTGTCAACAGCTGCTCCCACCACTTCCTGTTTCTGTGTCTTGATGTGTGCCTGGGTTTTCATGTGGGATACAAACAACATGACAAACAGTGTCTCACAGTCAGCGTGGAAGAGTAGGGGCAGAACTGGCTGCTCTGTCCTGGGCTGGGGTCAGGGGTGGGGTCAGAGGCCTTAGGAGCTGCCCTTTTCCCTGGGGCTGAAACATGACCACAGCCATCTGGGGACAAAAGGCCCTTCTTCTTTACAAAAGCTGACTGTGGGAGGGAAGGAACATTCCCTGTGGACCTCGGGTGGGGGCAGGGACTTCCAACTAAGACCAGTGTCTCTGGGTTTCGGGAAACCCCTCCACCTGCCTACAGACAGGCAGGGCAAGGCCAGCTCTAGGAAGTGCAGCACAGGGACTCCCAGTCCAGAGCCAAGGCCTTGGGGGATGGGGCAGCTTCAGTCTCAAGGGTTGTCTCCAGGTTGACAGGAGCAGGAAGGGGCAGTCCCTGGGGGACATGAGGACTGAGAGGTCAAGGTCCTCCTGGCCTGGCTCCTGCTTGCTTGTTCTCATGTCTCTGCCCACTCTCCTCCCCTGAGCCTCTTTCTCTTCAAAGACAAGGCTTCCGAACTATTTTGTTTGTGCTTCCTCTAATGTCAGCCTCAAGCTGAATTCTGGCCCTGACCACTGTACTTCTGGCTGACCCCATACCCTTGGGTATCTGTGTATCCTCTGGAGGTGGGAACAGCAATAGGGAGTAGAGCAAGACATATGGGGGAAACTTGTCTGGTGGCTGAGCAGGGGTAGGGATGATGGGAAGGGTGTCCCAGGGAGTTTGGCAGAAGGAATAAGTCTGGGCCTGAGTTCAAGGCAGGCAGGTGGCCGAACTTGGCCGGAGCTGGTGGAGGCTGGGAGTCCTGTGCCCTCTCCCTCTGATGGTGAGGCCAGAGGGAGGAGGGCAGCTGCTTCCTCAAGGGCCTGAGTCACATCCAAGAAGATCCGCTCACTTTTTCCAGAAGGGATGGAAACAGGACAGGCTGAGGTGTAGGCCTGAGGGCTATGAGCCTCTGCCTCCCTGTTGGGCAGATACACCAAGACCCAGGTCCCTGGCAGAGCAAGCCTGGGGATAAATGGTCCTGCTGGATCCTGATAGCCACTGCTCACAATGCCAATCTCCATAGCAGCCCTGCATCCTCAGAGCTAGCCCCTGGGTGGCACGCCCTGACATCTGGGGGGCCTGTACCCACTGTTCCCATCCCCAAGGCCTAGGCAGAAGTATCAAGCACTTTCTGGTCCATGCAGAGGCCTGAGGTTTGTGGAGCAGAGCCAACAGCCAGTGCCAAGATTCCCGGCAAGGGGGGTGGGGACGGCGGCAAGGACACAGCTCTCCGCTTGTTCCTGAAGCAAGCTTCTCAGCCTTACTGCTTCCTTTTTTAGGCAAAGCCAAGCTTCAGCCCAGTCCTCAAGGCCCCACAATGTCTCACCTGCCAGAAAGGGAGGAAGGAAAACCATTGAGTCCCATCCGTCCTCCCTGCTGTGCATCCTCCTGCAGGGGTGGGGAGGTGACATCCTGGCAGACAACCACCCTCCACATGTGCTTCAGCCCCCAACACACCAGTTACCAGACAGGCAAGCATCTTAGGAGGGCACCAGCCTGTTTAGCTCTTTTGAAGTACTCAATGTCCTGGGGACCACCCTTGTAGCCAGTTTCCTGTCTGGGCTAAGCCAGGACTGCAGGGCCCAGGTCTGCCTCATCAGTGGGTTCCTATGGTCCTGCTGCGGCCTGGGCCGTTTGGGTAGTGTAATGTGGACAGCAAAAGATCCATCATGGTCATACTCATTAGGTTCTGACCATGTGACCTGCTCCAGTGTCCTGTTTTTTAAAAAAAATATTTATTTTTATTTATATGTGTGTATTGCCTGCATGTATGTGAGTGTACCCGTGTAGTGCAATGCCGCGGAGGTCAGAAGAGGGCTTTGTATTCCCCTGGAACTGGAGTTAAGGACGGTTCGTAGCCGCCATGTGGGTGCTGGGACTCGAACCCAGGTCCTCTGCAAGAGCAGTCAGTGCTCTTAACCGCCGAGCCAACTCTCCAGCCCCTCCAGTCTCCTCTTAAGTGTCCTATGGTCCACCTTCCTTGATTAGTCTTTGTTGGGTCCTTGTTGAGGGGAGGTTGCTCCTTTGTATGGCTCCACTTGTCAGGCTCTCTAGTTTGGGCTTGGGTTCAGGGAGTCTCAGCACCAAGGCACGCACGCGTGGGGGCGGGGGAGGCTCTAAGGGAAGGAGAGGAGAGAGGTGGGGAATGTGGAGAGGGGTGGCAACAGCACAGTCTTAGAGTCTGCGAAAGGGAGACCAGAATATATATGTGTGTGTGTGTGTGTGTGTGTGTGTACCCACGCGTGTTTGCCTTGGTGACTGCTGCGTGTCATTGCAAGTCCTGGTCCGGCGCACGCGCGCCTTGGTGACTGCTGCGTGTCACCGCAAGCCCTGGTCCGCTGATGCATGTATCGAACTACTTGGTGCACGTTCGCGTCTGCGCGCGCGGGTGAGTGCGTGCGCGTCGAGCAAGGGCGTGGCCTCGAGAGTGGGCGTGGCTTCTCGGAGGTGGGGTGGGCCTGCCTGGAGGCTGGAGGGCCAGCTAGCTGCGAGCTGAGGCCAGGAGCTAGCCACGCCAGGCGCGATGCTGTTCTGGACTGCGCTCAGCCTAGCCCTGAGTCTGCGGCTGGCGTTGGCGAGGAGTGGCGTTGAGCGCGGTAAGTGAGCTGGGACCCGAATTCCGGCTTCTCGGGCCAACGGCCACTGCCCACGCGGGTCGCGACGAGTGGGCGGGGAGGCTGCGGGGCGGGGCGCAGGCTGAGCACCCCAGCCACCTGGGGCGGGTGCGCCCAGTCGCTCCTGGTGGCACAGCTGAGCAGCGCCGGACGCGGAGGGCATATGTGCCCTGCCCATCTGGATAGTGGAGAGATGTCTGGGAGGCCCCCCAGCCTCAGTTCCCTCATTTTTGTAGTGGCCCTCAGTAGGAAGATTGGAGTGGCCTCACCATATGGAGGGAAGCCTCAAGGCCAAGATTAGAATCCAGGCATCCTGAGCCCTTGCCTACTTGAGACCTAATGATGGCAGGTCCCATCGGTACCTTAGCCTTCAGAACTGGAAGGAAAAGGGATAGAGGAGGCTCAAGAGACACTGATTGGGCCCTCAGGCTCCTGTTTTCTTGGTCCAGATAGAACAGAAAATGAGGGCCAGGGGAAGAGAGGGGTGATGTCATCCCTAACTGGGGTCAGGACTTTAGCCTTCCTCTCTGGGCTGGGAGAGCTGTACTGTGTTTTGTCTACCCCCATCCCTTCTCTTCTGCCCTCCTCCCACCCTCCACTCCTGACCCATATCTGTGCGTGACCCATATCTGTTGCTTCACCTGGAGGCTGAGCTTCCTAGCTTGACCATCCTGGAGGTGGCTCCTCTGAAAATCAAGTCTGAAGGAGCAGTTGTACATGGCTCCAACCCCTCCTGGGGACCTAGGCCTGACTCCTTAGCTCCACCTGCATGCAGTGTTTATTGAAAAAAGGGGCCAGCACTCTTCTATAGATGGGACATGAGGCAGCCCCAAAGTACCCTAGGTCACATGGCTGATGTATGAGGGAGCCAATGGAGAGTGTGGGTCTCTTTTTAGCTCAGAACCCCACTCTGGGGGATTCTACTTCTAGAATATTTTGACAAATGCAAATATGCACTTAGGAGCTCAGGCCTTTGGGGGTGTGGTTCTGCCCTGAGCATGGGGCTGTCTGGATGTCCACCACAAGGCTGAACCCCTTGTCTTTTCTCCCAGGTCCCCCAGCATCAGTCCCCCAGGGGGACTTGTTGTTCCTGCTGGACAGCTCAGCCAGTGTGTCACACTATGAGTTCTCCCGGGTTCGGGAGTTTGTGGGGCAGCTGGTGGCTCCGATGCCCCTGGGCTCTGGGGCCCTGCATGCTAGCCTGGTGCATGTGGGCAGCCAGCCATACATGGAGTTTCCCTTCAACCAGTACAATTCAGGCCAGGCTGTCCAGGATGCCATACGTGCTGCAGCCCAGCGCATGGGTGACACCAACACAGGCCTGGCACTGGCTTATGCCAAGGAGCAGCTGTTTGCTGAGGCAGCAGGTGCCCGGCCAGGGCTGCCCAAGGTACTGGTGTGGGTGACAGACGGGGGTTCTAGCGACCCCGTGGGACCCCCTATGCAGGAGCTCAAGGACCTGGGCGTCACCATCTTCATTGTCAGCACCGGCCGGGGAAACCTGCTACAGCTGTCGGCAGCCGCTTCAGCACCTGCTGAGAAGCACCTACACTTTGTGGATGTGGATGACCTGCACATCATTACCCCAGAACTTCAGAGTTCCATTCTTGGTAAGTGAGAAAGAGGGGCAGAGCCTATGAACCCCTCACTGATAGCTGCAGGGAGAGCTGGGTCAAAACTTCAGGGGGGACTCATGAACCTGGTACCCTGGAGGATGCAGCAGGTTCTCTGTGTACAATACAGGGACACACTTCACTTGGGTGGCTTCATGTGCCCTGGCTCCTGGGCTGCAGAGACTATGGCAGGCCTGAGTGACTAACTCTCGGTGGGATTCCCTGGCAGGTGTGGGACAAGGGACTGAGGACTACTTTGGGTAGGTCCAAGCCCCATTCCCCAGATTCTGCCTACAAAGTTATGTCCTTCTGTGCTATCATGTCCAGGGGCCAACAGGCTTGCCAGGCCTACCATTCCCAGAGGGAGGAGAACCAGATAGGTCAGGAATTACCTCCTACAGCACTCAGGCCTTACCTCTTCCATGTAAGGACAGCCACCAAGGGGTTTGAGCTGGTTTTTACTCAAGCCCATTGTGAAGACTGCTGGAGATGCCAGAACAGGGAAGAAGGAGATTAGCAGCCTGTGACCAGCTTTCTTCTGGACCTCTCATAGATGAACCCTCAAGGAGAAGGAACTAGAGACTAAGCACCTGGTGGCTTGGTCTGTGGTAGGCACTGAAAAATGCTACCACTCCAGGGTAGCATTCTTACCAAGTCTCTGACTGCATTAATCATCTACACTAAACAGGAAGGGGTTGGTCTGTGGTTGGAAAGGGGTGAAAGGTCTTCCTCAAGATCTCCCCTAGGGACATCTGAGCCCTGGTAGCCCCCAGATGAACCTGGAGCAAGCAGGAGAAAAGGTTGCCATCAGAGTTAGGCAGTAGGATGGGGGCGGGGGGCTGTTGTTAGGGCACAGTCTGACTGGGGAACTGGGCAGGAAAGCAGGTACCCAGCTGGCTAGCCTCACTGCCCAGCAAAGAAGAAAGTCAGGATTTGAATGGACCTAACCAGCCTTAACCAGCTGCATATCATGATGTCTGTTGTCCTAGGCCTAAGGACCCACTCTAGAATCCTCTTGACACTCTCCTATAGGTGTGAGGCAGGCAACAACCCCGAACTTTGGATCCCACTACCCCTGGGACCTCCAACCTGTAGTCTCCCTTCTCCTGACTGCACCCTCTAGTCCACACCCCCCACAACTGTTGAGAACATAGTACACACCAGACTTGTTGCTGGCCACTCAGGTTTGGGGACCTGTCCTCTGTTCTTAGATAACACTGTGAACCTTGCCACCTTTGAGGGACCTTCATCCAGGGAGTTAGTTGGTCTAGATGAGGAAAGGCCACTGTATCTCACAGGTCTGAGTTTGGGGCTAAAGTAGGAAAGGAAGCTCTTGTTGGAAACTGCAACCCCTTGGGTCCTACCAGTCCACTCTCAAGTTTTGTAATCATTAGCACCTGCTGCTAGTGAATGTCAACCTGGCTCCTCTTGGGAGACACCTTCACCTGTCTTACTGGGACTCATTTTCGGGTCCTCTCTGGATCTGGTGACATGGAGAAGGCCATCTTTGTCCCCTGACCCCACACCACATTATCCTCAGATGCAATGCAGCCACAACAGCTTCATGTCTCAGAGGTTCTGTCCAGAGGCTTCCGTCTGTCCTGGCCACCCCTACTAATGGCAGATTCTGGTTACTACGTGCTGGAGCTTGTGCCCAGAGGTGAGCTGGGAACCTCAAGGCGCCAGCAGCTGCCTGGGAACGCCACCGGCTGGACCTGGACTGGCCTCAGCCCCGACACAGACTATGATGTGGTGCTTCTGCCAGAGTCTAACATACGCCTCCTGAGACCCCAGCACGTGCGAGTGCACACCCTGCAAGGTGAGGCTGGGGCGCTACAAGGTGAGGCTGGGGCTGTGCATGCGGGGTATGCCTCCACTCAGCCTCCTTCTTCTTCTGCAGAGGAGGCCGGGCCGGAGCGCATCATCATCTCACACACCAGGCCGCGCAGCATGCGCGTTAGCTGGGCCCCTGCGGTGGGCCCTGAGATCGCCCTTGGCTACCAAGTGCAGCTCGGGCCTCTGCGGGGGGGCGGCTCCCTGCAGCACGTGGAGGTGCCAGCCAGCCACAACAGCACCATGATCCAGGGCCTGGCTCCCTGCACCGCCTACCTGGTGACTGTGACTGCAGCCTTTCGCTCAGGCCGCGAGAGAGCGCTGTCGGCCAAGGCCTGCACGCCCTCTGGCGACCGGACACGTGCCCCGCCAGGACACCAGGGCCCATGACGGCCTACCCTGCCCACCCGAGGGTCCCTTCCCCTTTGCCCAGTGGGGGAGACGCCTCCGCTGCTGCAACTGAAGTTTTGCCCAGGGGTTAGGATGTGGGCCCTGCCATTGTTCCATGTGGCCCCGTAGACCTTTCCCTGCAGGTCTGCCAGAGTGCGGGCCTTGCCTGACTCCTAGGACTCCTGGGACGCATGGCCACTCTGGTAACAGCCCCCGCAGTGGCGACCTTTACCGGTTGCCAGTCCAGTGCTGAGCTTATGGTTTTATTCTTTTGGCAGCATTTGGTGGGAAGTTGGACTTAAGACCCAGGACAGGCCATTAGGAGGGGAGGCCACAGGGCTTCCCACCTCCCACCAGTGCCAAAGACTGGGGTCTTCTGGTGGCAAAGGCCCTGTGGCATGGAGCAGAGGGACTACTCAGAACCACTTAGGTACTGCTTGTGAATAGAAAGTGGATGGGAGAAGGGGAGGAGAGACTTGTTCAGCCAAAGACTTGCTGAAGAAAAGGAAGGATTAGGAGGGGTACTGAAAGGCTGCCTTCCTGTCCAGGACCTAGGCAAGGCTCAGCTAGCAGTGCCTGGGATACAGAGTGTTTGAGGGGAGTGGGATGGGAATCCGGCATTCAGCACCTTGGGGTTAGGAGTCCCTCTGCCACTGGTAGACTTTAAGGCAGACACTTGCAGGGAGCCCCTTGTGCTACAAGTTTGGGGAACTTCATAGGGGAGGGGAAACAAACAAGGTTCCCTAGGGCAGATTCACTCCAGCTCTGAAACACCTAGCCCCAAGGTCTCATGTGGTGGACTACTTCCTGTTTTCACCTCCTACCCTAGGGCTCTGGATAAATTGCCAAGGGTGGACAGGAACAAGCTGCCTCCGTAGCCCCTATTGGGCAGAGCCTCTGCTCCCAAAATCACCTGCCTCAACACAAGCTCACTTTGTCTTCCCCACTAACAACCCAGACCCCAAAATATAGCAAGTCAGATATAAACAGAGCCTGAAGTCTCATTAGAACGCTTTATTTTTCA
Source organism: Nannospalax galili (assembly GCF_000622305.1). NCBI lineage: Eukaryota > Metazoa > Chordata > Mammalia > Rodentia > Spalacidae > Nannospalax > Nannospalax galili. The sequence continues at coordinate 530,587 of NW_008355419.1, forward strand.
TCAAAACTCTCCAGCTGTGTACATGTACAGGCAGCAGGAAAGGTCCAGTATACAGGGTTTGTGGTGTATCTGAGGAGGAAGGCCTATCACATCTGCATGTACTTAGCCTGTAGTCCCTCCCTGCTTCTTGTCTTCCATGTACTTGGACCCTACTTCTGCAGCCCAGGATCTACTGTTCAGACCAGGGCAAGTTTCTACTGCTTCAACTCAGAGGACAGGGAGCCTACCTCTCTGCAGGACTATCCCCATCGTAGCCTGTGGTCTATTGCCTGCTGCCTAGCTCTCTGCTAGCAATCATATCCTCTACTACAGCTACTTTGGCTACCCCAGTGAATCCCAAGAACTAAATGTTGAGGGAGGTGGAGTAGGCTTTCCAGCCTTAAACTGTGTATGCATAGATGGTGGCCAGAGGGCTTTCTTGAGAGCTCGGCTGCCACCATATTCTAAGAACCTGATTGAGCATTATGGGGCTCAGCCTGGATATCCAAGGGGAACTTCCTGGGAGCTGAATGTGTTGTATGCTTCTGGAGCATGGCTGCATTTGCGATGGCTTGAGATGCAGAGACCTGGACTCCCAATGGTTATGGAGAAGATGGGTTCTCTCTCCATGCCTTCCCACCTCCTTGTCAGGTCCAGGAAGCCTACCTACCCTTACCTACTGGTTGGTAGTTGGCCATGGGGCTCAGAGATCCCTCTGATCTCAGCTACTGGCCCAGTTCTAAAGTGATCTGTACCCAGGACAGATTCAAGCTTGGCATGTGGATCCTACCAGGCCATAAGATGCAAAAGTTCTTCCAAACAGCTGTCGTCCCATTCTGTTATTCCAGATGATTGTATGTTTGAACTTATTGGCCACTGGAGAAGATAGCAACTCCTTTTTCACACTAAGCCCCAGGCATGGCTGGCAGAACACCAAATAGGTGGAAGAAGGGCACTGAGGTGGTTTTATTTTGTTTTTTGGTCTTTTTGAGACAGGGTCTATCTGTAGCCCCAGCTGTCCTGGAACTCACTATGTAGACCAGGCTGGCCTTGGACTCACAGAGATCCCTTGCCTCTGCCTCCCAAGTGCTGGGATTATTATTTTATGTGTATGCGTGTATTGCCTGCATGTATGTAAGTGCACCTGTGTTATGCAATGCCCTAGGAAGACAGAAGAGGCCATTGGCCCCTGGAACTGGAGTTACCGACAGTTGTTAGCTGCCATGTGGGTGCTGGGATTCAAACCTGGGTCTTATGTAAGAATGGCCAGCGTTCTTAACCGTTGAGCCATCTCTCTAGCCCTGGGGTTGTTTCTTAGCTTCTGTTGATGGTTTAAATTCATGAGAATCTGAGTGACAAGCCCCCACAAAAGAAGCCTGCTATTGTTGGGCACACACGGTGGTATTTGACTTTAATCCCAGCACTGTAGAGGCAGAGGCAGGTAGATCTCTCTGAATTTGAGGCTAGCCTGGTCTACATACTGAGTTCCAGGCCAGTCAGGGCTATACAGTGAAACTGTCTCAAAAAACAAAAAGCCTCCTCTCCTGAGGAGGTAGAGTGGGTAGGAGAGAGACATCTGCTAGCCAGAGTCTCACTTCCAAATAAGTTCTTGGCATATGCTCTGTCTCATCTTTGTTCATCTTGACCTTAGGCCAGCACCATCTATCTCAGGTGGTAAAGCTGAAAGCCTGCATTCCCACCTTGATGCCATAGAGTACCTTTTCCACAGTCATCTTGGAGGAGCTTCCCTTTGCTGGGCATAATCTTTGAATCTGGTGCACATCTCAGGTTAGCATAGGCTCTGGGACATCTACAGGAAACAACCTTTAAATTTTATTATTTACTTTTCTCTGTGTGTAGGATGTATGTGAGAAAGAGAAAGGGTGCACACATGCCATGGTGCATGTGTGAAGGTCAGAGGACAACTCTGTGGAGTCAGTTCTCTCCTTCCATCTATCTGCACGTGGGTTTTAGTGGTTGAACTAAGGTTGACAGGTTTGTTCAAGTGCCTTTACCCACTGAACCTTCTTGCCAGCCCTAGGAAACAATTTTGTGGGACCCTCCTCTGAGCTACATAGGACCCTGTCTCTTGCCTCCTCTGGCCCCAACTCTTTTATCTAGTCAGTATCTAGGATGCTAAGCAGTGGCAGATGCCCTCCAGGACTTACATGTACACCAAGGGTGGCCACTCTGCTTCTCAGCATGTCCCTGAGTACCAGAAAGGGCTGTGCTGTGCTTACTCCTGGTTGAGATCTGTGTGGAGCCATCAGGAAGGCTGGTGAGGTAGGACTGAGAATATTCTGGCTGCTGTGAGGAGACAGGGAAGGCAGCTACAGGTTCTGGCACCCATGTACTTGAGGCCATTTTCACACTGCAGAGGGTGGTGGTGCTAAAATCTGTACTCTGTTTTTGATGAAGGTCTTGGCTCTCCAGGTTTCAGAGCTCCTGGAATGAAGCTGTTTATGAGAAGGTTCAATGGAGGTACAGAGTCTGGAGTCCAGGCTTCTAGTAAGTGGGATGTTCAAGATTGGCTGTGCAGTCAAGGACCACCCAGCATGGTTGTTACCACCTTGGAGATGGTCCACTTCCATGGTAACAGTAATAAAGGCTGTCAGACTCCCAGAAATGCAGCCTTGATGATAGACTTCTGCTGGAGAAGAAGAAAGAACAGTACAGGAAACCTGAAGCTCAGGTGCAATAGCTGTGTCCGTCCTGCTTTTTTTCTTAGATTGAATGTGTGCTTTCAGTATTCCTTTTTTTTTTTTTCTTTTTTTCTTTTTAAAGGGAGCTGGAGAGATGGTTAAGTGGTTAAGAGCAATAGCTGCTCTTGGAGAGGACCCAAGTTCAGTTCCTAGTACCCATTTTTGGTGAATCACAACCACTTGTAACTCCAGTTCCAGGGAGGTCCAAAACTTACGGCCTCTCTGGTCACCTGTACTCATACGCACATACCCATATGCAGATATACATACTTAAACATAATTAAAAACAAAATCTTGGCTTGTGAGATGGCTTAGTGGTTAAGAGCACTGGCTGTCTTGCAGAAGACTTGGGTTTGGTTCCTAGCACTCACATGGTGACTAACAGCTTTCTCTAAATCCAGTTCCAGGGGATCCAATGCCCTGTTTGGCTTGCATGGGCACTAAGTGCATGTGGTACATGAAGGCAAAACACTCATACACATAAAATAATTTTATTTTTAGAGAGCTAGCTGGGTATGGTGGGGCATGGCTTTAATCCCAGCACTCTGGAGGCAGTGGCAGGTGGAGCTCTGAAATTGAGGGAACTACAGAGAGACCCTGTCACACACAAAAAAATTTAATTAAAAAAAAAAAAAGGCCTGGAGAGACTCAGCTTAGGTTAAGAGTACTTGCTGTTCTTCCAGAAGACCTGGGTTTGGTCCTCAGCACTCACATGGCAGCTAGCAACTTTCTGCAACTCCAGTTTCAAGGGATCCATTGCCCTCTTCTGGCCTCTGAAGGCGCAGCACACACATGGCTCACTTACATACATGTAGGCAAAACACTCATACACACAAAACAATAAAATGATAATAATAAAAAAAAAAACAGAAAAAGTCAATGTTACATCCTCCCCTGGAGGTGAGTGTGGTGAGGTAGGGGTTCCCAGCTCTCAAATGGGAGCAGGACCTGGTTGAGGCAAGGTGCTGTGGGAGGTTGAAGGGCAGCAGTCTCCTGGACAGGAGTAGGGCAGGAACAATCACTGACTGCTATCACAAATGTCAGTGAACTTATTGCAACCAAACATGGCCTCCTTGCAACTACAGAGCTTTCTAAAGAAGTCTCCTTGTCTCACTACGTCTAGGGAAAGGTACAGAACAGCAGGCAGCAGTGGCCTGACTAAGCTGCAGCAGGAAAGAACTAGAGTCCATGGCTCTGGAACTGTACCCAGTGGAGGGTGACGCCATGAGCTGCTCTGTGCTCCCCATGATCTGGGCTTTCACTTCCCACTGCCTCTTCAGTTCCTAGGCCAGCCACACCTGCCACAAAGGTTCCTGGGCTCTTCATAGACACTCCTGTGGAGCCCATCCATAACACCTCCTGGAGCATACAAGGACACAAATAGTGGTAGCCATGGGCTTGAACAGGGCAGAGCAGCTGAGTGCCTGTACCGAGGCCATTCATACCACATATAACCCTGGAACTGTGTGCCTCAGTGGGGACTCTCAGTTGGGTGTAGTTCCAGCTGGTCAGGCATCACCATAAGCAGGTAACTTTAAATATAACTCTCAAGGGGGAATATGAGCTACTTAGCTATGGAGAAGCTTTGGGTTCAGTACTAAGTTGCTACTGTCTGGGGTCATCATCACAATTCTGTCACGTCTCTGACCCACTGCACCCTGAAGAGGAACCCCATAAAAGCTGGGAGTCCTGCTTTGGTAGACGCAGCAGCCTGGGACCCCACTCTGAAAGGCCGGACTGAGCAGCTTTTCCTTTTCCTGCTGGGCCAGCACATATGCTGGCAAGGGTCAAGGCAAGGCCTACAAATGAGCTGTGGTATCTGTGAACAAGAACCAGAGGGTCCTTTTGGAAGATGGAGAAGGGAGTTTGAAGGGTCCATTTGTCAATTGAAAATGCTAGAGGCGAGGCTGGAGAGATGGGTCAGTGGTTAAGAACACTGGTTGTTTTTACAGAAGACCCGGTTTGAATCCCAGCACCCACAAGACAGCTAACAGCTAACAACTGTAACTCCAGTTCGAGGGGATCCAAGAACCTCTTCTATCCTCCGCGGGCATTGCACAACACAGGTGCACTTACGTGTAGGCAATACACGCATACACATAAAAATTAAAAAAAATTTTTTTAAAGAGTATCCAGTGCTCTTAACTGCCAAGCCATTTCTCCAGCCCCATAAACCTTTTACTTTAAACTTTTTACTTAAAATTATTTTCTGTCCAGTGGGATAGTCTGCCCATATCATTCTATGAGCTCAACCAGTCTCATCAAAAAGTCTGGGACCAAGACGCTGCCTTTAGACATTGTGGGTTCCCTGGTGATACCTCTGTTTGTTCGGGGTCTGTAAAATTCCCTAAATTGACCACTCGGACACTGAGTCTCAGTAAAAAGGAATGCTTTATTGGAGCCAACCGGTTGGGGACACAGTCTCGGGAGCTGTACTGCGACCCTGAACAGTGAAAACGCAGGGCTTTTAAGCAGAAAAACCACAAAAACCACAAAGCAGGGGATGTCCAGAGAAACTATACACAGAATAACCAGGAAAGGATTGGAACAATCTAGGGCTGATTTCCAGAGACTTTACCTGTACAGCCATTGGCTGTCTTACCTGGGGCAGAACGGTCTTTCTCTTCTGCCCCAGATTATTCCCGTAGAGACCATGCACAGATGTATCAAGTATACTGTCATTGGCTAGCTCACCTGGGGCAGAACGTTCTATCTCTTCTGTCCCAGACCATTTCCATAGAAATCATAAACAGATACCAGGAAAGGGTTTGAACAATGAAGGGGCTTTCCAGAGTCAGTTGGAGGGCAGCTTTTTCTCAGAGGACAGGGAGGGCAGGGTCTGAGGGGTACTCTCATGTTCATGTTAGCCTCCTCCTAGATCCAAAGCACACAAGTGTCCTTCACAGATTCCCAGGGAGGGCTCAGTGGTTAGCGACCTTCGAAGCCTAGACCCCCCACCCCCTGCTTGAATAGCTCCTCCCGTAGGGCACCCTGCAGACTTGTACTGCAAAGCATAACTAAATCAGTTGCCATAGCAGTTTGCCAAGATACCCAGGAGGAAGAGGCAGGGGGGGCAGGTTCTTCAGATCCCTATTGAGCAACAGTTGCAGAAGTCTAGCCAGGAAATGGTTGTCAGCTAATAAACACCTACTGTGTGGTATCAGTCTCTGTCGAGGCTTCCAGATCCATACAAGTCAGGTTACGGGCGCCAGACACGGAGTCACTCGGGGCAGCCTCAGATCTGCGTGACTCCGGTTTACCGTCGCCATCGGGACAGCCCACTCCACGCTGCACGGCGGGGAAACAGGGGGTCTCAGCGGGGGCCTGTGGTCGGTCTGGGGACGCAAGGTCCGCCCCTTCATTTATCTGTGGGTTTGCAGTCCCGAGTCCGGCCCGGGTCCTCGGCTGCCACGGCCTGGAAGCACCCCGAGTCAACACAGGTCCCGATCGGACTCCCGCCCCAGTCATTTTGTCCCGGCTTGGGCCCCGTAACCACGAGCCCCGCCCTCTCCCGCCTCCCAGCTGGCTGGAGCAATCCCGCTGTCCACGCAGATGGCGTCATAGCCTCAGCAGCCAATCGCATGGCTGAGATAATTTTGGCCCTTCTGAGCATCGGTGGCCGGGGAGGAAGAGGTGTGTGTTGCGCCTGCGCCGTGACTCTCGCACTTGGCGCGTGGTGGCTGCTAGGAGCCGCGCAAGTCACGCTCGATTCCTTGTTCTGCGCGCAGGAGTCTCTCGGACCATGTCGTGGCTGTTCGGCATTAACAAGGGCCCTAAGGGCGAAGGCACCGGGGTGCCACCGCCCTTGCCGCCGGCGCAGCCCGGGGCCGAGGGTGGCGGCGACCCCGGCGCGAGAGACCGGCCGATGCCCAAGGACAAATGGACCAACTTCGACCCCACTGGCCTGGAGCGTGCGGCCAAGGCAGCGCGCGAGCTGGAGCACTCGCGTGAGTGCGGCGGGCAGGGCGCGGGGGCCGTGGGCCCAGGGAAGCGACGCTCCCGGAGGCATCGGCTGCCCTTGCGAGCAGCTGACTACCGAGCGGCTGAGCTGTCCCGGGAGTCCCTTGGCAAGAGCCATCCTGCGTGTTGGGACACCCAGGTCCTGTCACTCCCTTGCACCTTCCGGCTGTCAGTGTGACAGGGCTAGCCACTTTGGAGAGGCTTTCAGAGGCGCAGGTAGCCTGTACTACAGCTGAGCGCTCTTCCTGTTCCACGTGGGGTAGGCCAAAGCTTGGCCAGAGTAGGAGATCGTAGTGTGGTCGTTGGTAGTAATTTTCCACTTAACAAGGGAAGCACATTTAAGAGTCGTTTGGTGTTAGCGAAAAGATAGCAGATTGTGTTTCTTATTGGAAAACAGCGTTACACTCCGAAGCGTTGGAGGAGGACGTCTGTAAAGACACAGACTGAGGACTTCTCTGAGCCACGTGTCAGCACTCACTGGACCTTCTCTAAGGCCAGGTCTCCACCTCTCCCAAAACTGTCTTTTCTGCTTTTTTAGGGACAGGGGAAGTTGAGGCAGGGTCTCCCTGTAGTCGTAGCTATCCTGGAACTCGCTGTGTAGACCAGCTGGCCTTGATCTCACAGAGATCCACCTGCTTCTACGTCCTGAGTGCTGGGATCAAAGGCGTGTGCCACTCCGGGTTCTCCTTTCAGCTTTGATGTTGACAGTTTGTATCAAAATGTAGCTTGTGTCTTTTAAGAGCCTGGAATGTAGAAGGTGTTGAATAAATAAGGACTAGACGAATGAATGCTGTGGATCTCAATTTTGTGTTTATGTATGAGCTCTTTTCCACAAGAAGATCTTAGAGGGAAGCCACAATTTAAACAATCGAGCCTCCTGATTAAGAAGAGAGAGGGTCTAGATCTTGGTGACTCAATCCTCTGCCCTTCTTGTGGGCTACAAAACTGTCTATGCAGTGGTCTCTGTGTGCTCAGATCCCCACAGTTGAAGCCTTCAAACTTGGGCCTAGGACAAAGTGCCTTTGAGACCCAAAGTGGCTAGTTAATTCTGTAGGTAATCTTTTATGTTTGCTAGATAGTCTCAGTAACAAGAAACAGTGGCTGTCCTTCAGGCCATTTCAGATGATTGCAGGCTTGATCTATGACCTTAATATTTTGTTATAGGGTTGTGTAGGGGACACTTCTGGGCAGCTCCTGGTTGGGGAAGGGGGAGGGTTCACTCAGAATTTCAGAGTTGAATCTTGGCAATTAGTTCCATCTCCCCTGGCTGTTATATAGCCTGGAGGAACAGCCTCAGCCTTCTACCCCAGCGTGACTACTGTTTCCTCTAAATTACTCCCCAGCCTCCTGCAGTGGCAGTCTTGGAGCTCTTGACCAGGGCATGCTCCATCAGGGTCCAGTTCCTTGACTTGTACTCAATCTTGTCAGAGCCCTGTTTTCTGGACCAGCAATATCCCCTGTGGGTGCCGTGCCACATGCCCCGATCTGTGACCTTTTCTTGTGGAGTCTGTATTGAATTTCTTTCCTGGTTTCAGTGTTGCCTGGATTTGGCATGGTTTTCCTATTCGAAACCTATAAACCCATCTTCCCAGGATACCTCATACCTGATAGCCCTCCTGTAAGCATATCCTCTGAATGCTCTCAGGTACCTAGACTCTAGTACCCTGAACTTTTTTTCAGCTGGCCTGGCACTCACTATGTAGACCAGGCTGGCCTCCAACTCACAGAGATCCACCTGCCTCTGCCTCTCAAGTGCTGGGATTAGAGAGCGCCACTAGGCCCGCTCCCCTGAACCTTTTATCAGGGTCTTTCAGAAGCTGCCAATGAGCCTGTTGCATTGACCCTGCTGCTGCCTTCCCTGAGCCAGTGAAAGCCATCCTCAGTGGCCCTCCTCCTGATGAGAACACCTACTCTGGGCCCAGCTCAATGCTGCCCTTATTCCCAGGGTCTTCCCAGATCCTGCCCTTGGTGCTTCTCTGGGATGTAGTTTCTAGTACAGGGTGGTCTCAAGGTGGGCACTAAACCTGTGCTGAAATTTGCCTCTGTCTTATTTCACAAGAGAACTATAGTTCTTTCAGGGAAGAGAGGTTAGCTGAGCTTGCCAGAGGTCACACATCAAGAATAAACAGAGCAGCCAGGATTTGGTCCCAGCTTTGTTGGACTGTAAAACCCACATTCCTGCCTATTGTGCTAAGAAAAAGCCCCAAGGTGCTGTTGCTCTCTCCAGCTCTTCTGTCAGAGAGACATTGTCAAAGGCTGCCATGGTCTTTTCAGCACTTAGCTTCAAAGCTTACTAGTTGAATTGGGGCAGGGCTGTGCCTTGCCGCTGCCTTTCCTTGGGAGTGGGTCCTTTTATCTTCGGTCCTGGGCACTGATCTCCAGGATGGCTTGGAAGCTCCTTCCCAAGCTCTGACACTTCGTTAGTTGAGTTTATGTCAAACTGCATGCTCTATAAACTGATCCCAGATGGCCAAGGCATCTACCACAGTGGTCATCTAAATGAATCGGGTATACCTACCATGGTACCTCCTGTTTTGGGCAATTTTACCTCAAGAAAAGACTCATATCATTAGCAAATGTCAAGCTCTAGTTAAGGATATGCTTGCTGCAGTTGGAGGTACCATACTGAGTTGCGGCAGACCTTGAAGGCTTCAAAAAGAAGACAAGTCATGGGAATAGAGTGTAGTGGGCAAAGGAGTAAGCCAGGAACATTGAAACATTAGGTAGAGGTTCCTGGGTGATAACTTCCTACCTTTTTGTGTAGTAGAAGATTTTCACAATAAGATATTGTTTGTTGTGGGGTTTTTTTTGTTTGTTTGTTTTTTTGGTCTTTTTGAGACTGGGTCTCCCTGTAGCTCCAGCTGCCTGGAACTTACTCTGTAGACCAGGCTGGCCTCGAACTCACAGAGATTCTCCTGCCTCTCAGTGCTGGGATTAAAGGGTGCGCCACCACGCCCGGCTGTTTGTTTGATTTTTGAGGCAGGGTCTTCCTGTAGCCCCAGCTGGCCTGAAACTCATTATGTAAACCTGCCTCTGCCTCCCAAGTGCAGGATTAAAGGTGTATACCATCATGCCTGGCTTCCACAATAAGATACTGTCATGGAACACTGTCATAGAAAATTTGGAGACCTGAGACTAGAGAGATGGCTCAGCATATTGCTATTTCAGGGGATCTGAGTTTGATTCCTAGCACCCATATCAGGTGGAAATGGTCAACAACGATCTGTAATTCCAGCTCCAGGGGATCTGACACCTGGCTTTTGTGGGTTCCAGTACTAATGTACACACACACACACAATTTTTTTTAAAAATGGGGGGCGCCTCATGTTTAGTCTTTGGGTAGGAGAGTATAAGTGAAGTTTTTTTTTTTTTTTTTTTTCAGAAAACATCTGAGTATTGATAGATAATAGAGCCATCTTGTACACAAACACATATAGAAGATATTTATAACCTAGGTTCATTAGCCTGTATATGATTAATTCTCTTTTTGTTTGTTTACTTGAGACAGGGTCTCTGTAGTCCCAGCTGGCCTGGAACTCCCTATGTAGATTAGGCTGGCCTCAATCTCACAGAGATCCACCACCTGCCTCTGCCTCCCAAGTGCTGGGATTAAAGTCATGCAAGCACTCCTGGCTCCGGCTTCATTTTTTTAAGATTTATTTTTATTTTATGTGTGTGTTTGCTTGCATGTGCATTGTATGCCTAGTGCTGGAGGAGCCAGAAGAGGATGTTGGATCCCTTGAAACTGGAGTTAGAGATGGTTGTGAGCTGCTATGTGGGTTCTGGGAACCAAACCTGGGACCTCTGCAAGAGGAGCAAGTGCTCTTTATGTGTATGAATGTTTTGCCTGTATGTAAGTGCACCATGTGTGTACAGTGCTTAGAAAGACCAGAAGAGTGCATCAGATCCCTTGGAACTAGAGTTAACAGCTGATTGTTAGTCCCCACGTGAGTGCTGGGACTGGAACCTGGCCCTTGGGTGAATGCTATTGCTCTTAATTTCTGAGACATTTTTCTAGCCCGACCTGCCTACATGTTTTTTATTGCAAATCAATGGTTACAGGTACAGATATCAAAGTTCTTTCATTTGTTTCACCTGTCACATCAATGTCTGTGTCTGTGCCCCCCCCTCCCCAGACAGAGCTCATGCTCACTATGTAGCTAGGAATGACCTTGAACTTCAGATCCTCCTGTCTTCACCTCTAGCATTACTGGGATTACAGGCATGCACCACCACCACCACCACCACCACCACCAGTTTTATGTGTCATGAGAATTGAACCTAGAGTTTTTTGCATGCTAGGCAAGCATTCTACCAACTGAGATGCATCCCCAGGCCCACCCAGCATTTGGTTGGGATATGGGTCAGTAGCTTTGGAGGGAGGGGTCATTGTACAAGGTCTGGTCAGGTTCAAGGAGTAGGCTGGAAAGTGGTTCAAGATTGAGATGGTGGTGTGGTTTCTCAGAAAAGCCCTTGGCATGACTAATGGTCCCCTTTGTGGTCACAGGTGCGTTTGTTATCAGTCTTAACATTCAATATCTTAATACCCTCATTCCTGCTTCCCTACACCCTGCAGGCCATGCCAAGGAGGCACTGAGTCTTGCACAAATGCAGGAGCAGACATTGCAACTGGAGCAACAGTCCAAGCTCAAGGTGAACTCTGGACTAGTGCCATGGGGAGGTGGGGTGTGACGGGATGTGTACACAGATGACAGGTCTGTGGCCATGTCTTCCATTCTGGGAATGAATTGGGGGAGGTAAAGATGGGATGCTAAGTATTGGGCCATGACCCTACACAGATGCACCTGAGAGCAGGCATAGGTGAGGAATGTCTGGACTTCTGAGGATAAGAGATCTTTCTTGAAACTTGTTTTGTATTGTGTTGTATTTTGTTTTGAGACAGGATCTCGCTATGTAGCCCAGGCTGGCCTCAAACTCACAGCAAACCTCCTGCCTCAGCCTCTTAAATACTAGGATTACAGGTATGCACCACCATGCCTGACCTGGAAATTTTATTCTTTGCACTTGGCAGTATCTTTTTTAAAATATTTTGTTTGTTTGTTTATTTATTTTTGTCTCTTTGAGACAGGGTCTCCCTGTAGCCCCAGCTGTCCTGGAACTCACTATGTAGACCAGGCTGGCCTTGAACTCACAAAGATCCACCTGCCTCTGCCTCCCAAGTGCTGGGATTAAAGAGGCCAGAATGAAGGCTGAGGGCTAGCAGTTGTCTGACTGTCTAATTCCATTAGGCATACCTAATGGAGATGAAAGGGGCAGTGGCCCAGAGTATGAGTAATCTTTTTAAAAAATATATTATATTTTTATTTTATGTGTATGAGTGTATTGCCTGCATACATGGAAGTGTACCAGTATCATGTAGTACCTGCAGAGGTCAAAAGAGGGCATTGGATTCCCCTGGAACTGGAGTTATGGACGATTGTTAGCCACCATGTGGGTGCTGGGAATTGAACCTGGGTCCTCTGCAAAAGCAGTCAGTGCTCTTAACCACTGAGCCATCTCTCCAGCCCTTGGCAGGATCTTTAATGCTACAGTTGCAGTGAGCATATAGCATGCTCGGCTCTCAGTCCTTGTCTGTCATATAGCACAGTTTTATTGTGAATTCAGGGTAAAGAAGTAACACTTCTGTCTAGGTATGGCTTTGTCCATCTGCCTAGGGCTGTGAGCCCGTGTAAGGGTGTATGAATGTCTGTCCAGACTGTTTTCAAAAATGCCTTCTGCTGTACTCCAGCCTGCTGCACAGACCAGCTAGGCATATGTAATTCTGCTATTCTGTAGCCTACAGCCCCAAAGAGTGGGCTGCTGCCAAGGATGCAAGTCTCACACTAGCATCTTGAGTGGTATGTTCTGCAGGAGTATGAGGCCACTGTGGAGCAGCTGAAAAATGAACAGATACGCGTGCAGGCTGAAGAGAGAAGGAAGACCCTGAGCGAGGAGACCCGGCAGCACCAGGCTGTAAGTGTGCAGGAAATCACTTTTGACAGGAGGCCCAGGGTCATGGGGAGCAATGAAGGACCATTCTGGATCTTTAAGTTACTGACCAGCTGAGGATTACTGGGTGTCATCTGTTTCACTGAGACTTGGAACACCATTGTAAAAAATCAACAATAAAACCCAAAGCCTATAGACCCTGGTTTGGAGCCCTGCATGTTTGTGAAAAGTGGGAATAGACCATGTTCTCTGACCTTTTCAGTGTCTTCTCCCATCAAAGTGTGTCTTTACTGCTGTCTTCTCCCTAGAGGGCTCAGTACCAGGATAAGCTAGCCCGACAGCGCTATGAGGACCAGTTGAAACAGCAGGTGAGCAACTACACCTTCTTTGACAGACATGCACTGTCCTTGAATAGCACAGGAGACTGTGTCCTAAGGTCATGGGCAGGAAGGCAGGTGTTGCTGGTCCCAGGTAAATTTTACTCAAATGTTGGTAAGCCCTGGAATGTTGCATATTCACGGGCCTGTGTGCACATGGACGTACCCAGGCTAGCAGACACAGAGGCACCCAAATACAGAGCCATGTGTGTACACAAACATGTACAAGTACATGTGTAGTACCATGTACATATCTTTTGGTGAGACTTCCACAGCAGAGGTGGGTTTTCCAACCTCTCTGAGGGCTTTTGCCAGATAAAATCTTTACCTAGGGTACCTGCCTGACCTGAAAGATCAGTGCTTGGCTGAGGATCCCTGGACACTCCAAGGCCTGGGTGGCCCTCCTTTGGTCAGTGCTGACTCCCCACTGTTGTGGTTTGTCAGTATCAGGCTTAAGTTCATGGGGGTTTTGAAATATTTTGTCTATTGGGGCATTATAGCTGTTAAACTCAGGAAGCAAAAGAGCAGAATTCTCTTATTCTTATGTGTGTATTCACATAAGTTCATGCATGCCAAAGCCTCTGAAGGCCAGAGAGGGCATTAGACCTGGGATCGGAGTTACAGGCTGTTGTGAGTTGCCATGTGGATGCTTGGAGTTGAACCCAGGTTCTTTAGAAGAGTAGCAACTGCTCTTACCCCCTGAGCTATCTCTCCAACTCCCAACAAGCAGAATTCTGTGTGAACCATAGAGCAGAGTAGCAGTCCTTGGGGGTCTTGGGCAGCCACACTAGTGAAGCTTCTGCCTTAGCAGATGGGGCAGCTCTGAAGCCTCAGGTATGCACGTTCTGGGCCAACATGAACTGTGATAGGTAAAGTAGGTGATGGATGAATCTGGTTGATCAGGAGAAAGCACCAGGACACAAATAAAACTCCAGTGGAGTAGAGTTTGTTAACAAAGGAACACATGGGACAGATTCCCTTCCCGGCAGGGAAAATATCTGCACGGGTCGTGAGCTGGGGTCGTTTATAGGGGGAGACTTCTGGGGGGTGCAGAAGGCAGGAAGATATATTTTTTTTAAAGTTGGGGGGGGAGGGACGGGAGAGCAGGACTGTTAAAACCTGCCCCCTTTAGAGATCAAAAGGGAAGCCTGCTGTGTTGGGCTTGTGAGGTCCATGAGGCCCTGTTGGTGAGGGGGTGGGGCTATCTGAACCTTAACAAACTGTACCTCAGATATACCTGAGAAAGCTGGACTCCTCAGGTAGACAGCAGCATTCCTGGCTCAGAACAGCTGCATCCTGTTGGCTTGGTGGTGTTTTTCTGATTTTCAAAAGCTTTTACCTTTCCTGTGACTTCTCAGCAACTTCTGAATGAAGAGAATTTACGGAAACAAGAGGAGTCTGTGCAGAAGCAGGAGGCCATGCGGCGAGGTAGGCGGTCCCGTGAAGATGGGTGTCTTTGTTGGGCATCTTAGTCCTTAAATACCTACACAGGGACGAGATAGTTTCAGCAGTTAAGAGCACTCACTGGCTGCTCTTGCAGAGGACCCAGGTTTGGTTTCCAGCATTCACATGGCAGCTAACAACCATCAGTAACTTCAGGAGATCCAACACTCTCTTCTGGTCTCTCTGGGCATTATATGCACAGGTGCACTTAAAGACATGCAGGCAAAATACTCATATGAGATAAATAAAACAATAAACAATTAAAAAAAGACAAATGCATACACAGTGACTCACTGAGACCTCAACTAAGGACTGTATTTGTAGCACATGCTTTTGACACTAGAGGCAGCTGGGTGTCTTGATTTTTAGGAGCTCACTCTTGGCAGAGCTTTCACTGTAGGTTGGCCCCTATACAGAAAGTTTGAGGACAGGTTAATTTTGATAGGAATATTGCTATGTTTATATCCTGTGGTAGAGCTTCAGTTATAAGTGGGCTAAGTGGGTTTCTATTTTGATTCTCCACACTTTATTTTGTTTCTTTAAACATGTCATCAGAAAGCTGGGTGTTGTGGTGCACGCCTTTAATCCCAGCTCTCAGGAGGCAGAGGCAGGCAGATCTCTGTGAGTTCGAAGTCAGCCTGGTCTACATAGTGAGTTCCAGGCCAGCTGGGGCTACTGGGAGACCCTGTCTCAAAAAGACCAAAAAATAAATAAATAAACATGTCATAAACATGTCACCCTGCCTGGGCTACAGTAGATGGTTTCATGACTCCTCGGTTTGCCAGAAAGGCTTGCCTTGGAGTGTGGTTTGTTCATTATGACACTGTGTTGTCCCTGGTCCATGCAATGTCTAGGTCTTTGTGTGCATGTCAGCAGTGTGGGTAGAGGCAGGCCCAGTATAGGCTGAGTGCCACTCTTTCTACCTTTTCCTCTTCCTGGGCAGCTACCGTGGAACGAGAGATGGAGCTACGGCATAAGAATGAGATGCTGCGAGTAGAAGCCGAGGCTCGAGCCCGGGCCAAGGCTGATCGAGAGAATGCAGACATTATCCGAGAACAGATCCGCCTCAAGGCTGCTGAGCACCGCCAGACCATCTTGGAGTCCATCAGGTGAGGATGCAGCCAAAGCCCAGTGCCTGCTGTGCATCTGTCCTGTGGTTCCCAGATCAAGCTGGTGAGTCACTGGTCATTGAAGGTTCTAGAGCCCTCATGGTACTGCAGGTCTGGGTCAGCTCTTTGACCCCCAGCTTGGAAGGCCTTTCTGTGGGCTGACCTTTAAGGCTGACCTCTGGGAATTAGAAGGCTTCATTAGGTTCTTGCATTTGATGTTCTCCACGTCTCTATGTCCCTATGTCCCTCCCAGTTATGTGACTGTTTTCCCCCTGCAGGACAGCTGGCACTCTGTTTGGTGAAGGGTTCCGTGCCTTTGTGACAGACTGGGACAAAGTGACAGCCACAGTATGTACTACTACATTCTCTAGGGGTGGACCTGGTGGACAGCTCTGGGCACAGTCTGGGGCTTCCCTATAAAGCTCAGCCCTATTCCCTGCTGGGCTGGGGAGATACCTGGTATTCTGCAGGTGCACTCAGCACTGGTGTGCCAGCACAGAACAGGCACACTTTGCTTTAGCACCTGGTCTTTAAGAATAATAGGCCGGGCGTGGTGGCACATGCCTTTAGTCCCAGCACTTGGAAGGCAGAGGCCAGCCTTGTCTATATAGTGAGTTCCAGGATAGCTAGAGCCACAGGAAGATTCTGTCTCAAAAAAGACAAAAGAACAAAAGTAAGACATGGTGGAGTATATGAGCTTAGGGCATTTAATCTTTTCTTAGTCCATTTTATGTTGTTCTAACAAGGTACCCAAGGCTGACTAACCTAATAAAGCAAAGAGGTTTATCTAGCTCACAGTTCTGGTGCCGGAAAGTCTGAGTAGCAGACAAGTGACCTCTATTAGACCCTACAATGGAAGGTTCTGTAATCTCTACAGCACTGCATGAGACCAACCCTCAGCATGTGAATCTTTGAGGGACAAATTGCACCCAGTCATGGCAGTAACAACTTGCCTTAAAGCTTGAGACTTCTAGTCTACTGACTAGGCAAAGACTTGGGAAGGGGCTAGAGCTCACTTTCCAGTGTCATTAGGAGAGGGTGGTCATAACTGTTTTACCCAGCGTTTTTAGCAAAGTGGACCCAGACAACTCCAGGAGACAGGAGATGAGCTGTGATACAGAGCTTTGAAGGCCTAAGGCTTTTTTAAGGTGTATCTGAGGATGTCATGCTAGGTGGCAGAGGGTGACCCACTGAGAGGAATGCTGAAGGCATCTTATTATTTAGGGTGCTAGGAAAGGAACCTCAGGTCTTGTATATGCCAGGCAAGTGCTTACCCAGTGAACCATAGCCTGGCCCAGAAGATGTTCCTTCTTACCTTGTAGAGCTGCTTGATGTACTAATACATTGACTTCTAAAGGAAATTCATGGTTTGGGGTTAGCCTTATTTTCCAGGAGTGAAGATTAACTTTTTCAGTGGTAAGAAAGCAGTGGAAGGTGTGACCCTCGTGGGCATCTAGCCCTGTAGAGCCATATTCAGTCCTATAGCCTCTCCTTTTGAAGATTCATATTGTAAGGCACAGAGCAAAATGCTCTGACAGAGGATGTTTAGTGATAAGCTTTTTTTTTTTTTTTTTTTTTTTTTTTTTTTTTGCTACAGTTCTCATTCCTGATTTGGTATAGAACGCTGAGCTTCCTCTAAAAACGGATCCATGTTAAAAAGACTCCATGTGCAGATGCATATTTTTTCACAGTCTCTAAAAGGCAATGACATGCAGAAATCTCTGGTGTGGTGGAAACTTGTAATTTGGGACTCGTGACTGGCATTTCCTTTAGGGTACAAGTGGCTCCTGTGACTTAAGATAGATGCCACTTTCTGCCTGAGACAGGATTTCTCTGTAGTGCCAGCTGGCCTGGAACTGTCTATGTAGACCAGGCTGGTCTTGAACTCACAGAGATTTGCTTACCTCTGCTTTCCAAGTGCTGGGACCAAAGGCATGTGCCACCACGCCTGGCCTGTGATAAGCTTTTAACCTCACCTGTAGTATGCAAGTGAGTACTGGCTAGCTGTGGTGTGGGTCTGGAGACTCAGCCAGGGTCCGATATGGCTGCCATGGGACTTCAGATGTCCCTGCGGCACAGGTGAGCTGTGTGGCAGAGGTGACAGACTGTCGTGTCTTTCTGTTCCAGGTGGCTGGATTAACCCTGCTGGCTGTTGGGGTCTATTCTGCCAAGAATGCTACTACTGTTGCTGGTCGATACATTGAGGCCCGCCTAGGGAAGCCATCCCTGGTGAGGGAGACCTCACGCATCTCAGTGCTGGAGGCACTGCGACACCCCATCCAGGTATGGCCACAGAGAGGGCCCAGGGCTCTTTGTACTTGCTGGGTTTTCTTCTCACATCACAAGCAAGCGGTACACAGTCTACTGTGTTCCCTCCCTTGTTTTTCAAACACCTACTCTCTCCTGCATGTTGACATGGGTATTTTCTCCTGACTATGTGCTGTGCCATTGGGTCTGTTGGATAAGTGTTATGTGCTGATATGACTGCCCCTGACTGAGCTCTTCACAACCTGGGCTCCAGGGTCTGTCATGCCATAGAAGGTGTGAACATAGCTTGATGTTTAGCCACTTCCCTTAGGCTGAGCTGCTCTCTGACAGGCCTGTTCTTTAAACTGGCTAGAGCAGGTGGTTGAGAAGATAAAAGTCTTTGATAAGAGCTGATAAATCACTCCAGGCCCCACAACAGATGCTGTTTCTCCAGCTGACACCAGGGTCCTGGACTTGGGCTCTATGGGGCAGCACTTCAAAGTAGCTCTCTGTGCCCAGCCAACTGTGATGATGCCCCCTACAGGTCAGCAGGCGGCTTGTCAGCAGGCCCCAGGATGCTCTGGAGGGTGTCATCCTTAGCGTAAGTCATGAGGCATCTATAATTTGGGAGGGCTGTGTGGGCCCCAGGGAAGGGATAGCACAGTTGAACTGTTGTGTCCCCTTGCTCCTTATGCTGGTAGCTTGGGTTCCTAAAATACATGTTGCTATCTACCAAGTCTGCATTTAGCTGCCCCATAGGCCAATCCAAGATCCACAAGGATTAGGCTGCACCAGAGTACTTGTGGGCCCTCTACTCCCCAAGGCTGTCTGCAGGTTGGGAGACCAGGTTTCCCAAACCACATCTTCCTCTGGCAGCCCAGCCTGGAGGCACGGGTGCGAGACATTGCCATAGCAACAAGAAATACCAAGAAGAACAAAAGCCTATACAGGAACATTCTGATGTATGGGCCACCAGGGACTGGCAAGACACTGTTTGCCAAGGTAAGGATACCTGGCTGGTCAGGTGGGACTGGGTGCGGCATGGCCTCTCACCCTGGGGTGAGTCTCCTTCACTGGTCCTCAGGGCATTGCAGTGCATGCAGGGGCCACTTAGCTCTTTTGTTAGGGTCTGTCCACCTGGGGGAGGGTTGGCTGGTAGAGCTGTGGGCTTGTCAGTCAGGGAAGGAACATCTGCTCTGTCTCCCCACCCCTTCCTGCCCAGAAACTCGCACTGCATTCGGGCATGGACTACGCCATCATGACAGGAGGGGACGTGGCCCCCATGGGGCGGGAGGGTGTGACCGCCATGCACAAGGTCTTCGACTGGGCGAGCACCAGCCGACGAGGGTGAGAGCACACCACCCCACCCCACATACATGGGTACCAGGTCCTGGGGACCCACTAGGGTACCCTGCTAGGGCCCTGCTGTCTTTCTCCTGTCTTGTCCGTGAAGCTGTATGGGAATCCACAGGCAGCCTTTAGCTTCTGAAGATACTTGGGGGTGGGTGCTTATGCTAAAGGGTCCATTAAGGAGAAGGTCATGCTAAGGGTGGACTACAGGTCACAGGGCCTCCAGTACAAGGGAGCTGCTATTCAGATTTAATTAACTACCAGGAGTTGAGTGACTGGCTCAGATGGGCAGGGGAATGGACCAAGGCTTCTGGCTCCCTCCTTGAGTATGTTAAACCCTTTGAAAGTCAATAGAGTGTGTCACAGAAACACATGAAGTATGACATGGCTAGCCTCAGTTCTGGTATCACTGCTACCTTGGTTAGGGCCCTTCCTTAGGTCTTTACCATTTTACCTCAGGTCTACTTGCCCCTGGTGCTGACCATGTATAGCTCAACCCTTATCTGACCCAGGCTGGGGGCCTTAAGTGTGACCTGTAGCTAAGAGGAACATTCTGCCCAGCATGTGCCATCAGAACTGCAGCCAAGCTCCCAGTATCGGGGTACTCAAAGCTGTGAGCTGTGGTTTCACTGGGACAGCATAATAAGAGTCCCTAACAGGGCAGAGTCTAGGCTCTCTGGGACAGCTTCTCCCTGTTACTTCTGGGAGCTTCTGGATGTTGGTTTGTAGCATTCAGTAGCCCATTGGCTGACCACCCTCTGGTTCACAGCCTCCTGCTCTTTGTGGATGAAGCAGATGCCTTTCTTAGGAAGCGAGCGACTGTGAGTATTCTGGAACCATATCTGCGTGTAAGAGTTAGAGCTAGGTGCTCTGAACTAATCTAGCAGGAGACCAGCCTTGAGGTCGCCATGTCCTAGAGCAGAAAAGGCCCAGGCCTACGTGCTGGGACAGTGCTGAGACTGCTGCTCAGTTGCTTTCCCTTTTATGTTTATTTGAAAACATGTTGTATCTATGTCCTCATAGATGAACCAGGGCCTTGCACATGTTGGATATGTGCCCCTCACTAACCACACCTGTGCCCTGCAGCAGTTCTGAATCAGGTGGAAACTAAGTTCTGACTGTCAGGTCAGGGCTCATGTTCCTGCACCTGCCTTGCCCTCTCAACTGTGTCTGCTCTGGACACTCCCTCAGTCAGGAGACTGACGCTGGAACTTTCTCTCTGTAGGAAAAGATAAGTGAAGACCTCAGGGCTACCCTGAATGCGTTCCTACACAGGACAGGCCAGCATAGTAGCAAGTAAGTACAGCCCTCCAACCCCCATGTAGAGTGCTTCTGGGTACTGTCACTTTGTCATCATAAGGGAATGAAGATACAGTCAGGTATACCAGTTGCTAAGAGGCAGGGCCAAGAATCCAGTACACAGCTGGGGCCTAGAGAGATACATCTTAGTGGTTAAGAACACTTGCTGAGCTGGGCATAATGAGTTCCAGGCCAGCTGTGGCTACAGGGAGATCCTGTTTCAAAAATACCAAAAAGAAAATCTACTGTTCTGGGCATGGTGGTATGGTGGCTCACGCCTTTAGTCCCAGCACTTGGGAGGCAAAGGCAAGCAGATAAGACCAGCCTGGTCTACATAAGAGTTCTAGGCCAGCTGGGGCTACAGGGAGACCCTGTTTTAAAAAGACCAAAAAAAGGCCGAGCATGGTGGTACATGCCTTTAATCCCAGCACTCGGGAGGCAGAGGCAGGGGGATCTCTGTGAGTTCAAGGCCAGCCTGGTCTACATAGTTCAGGACAGCTGGGGCTACAGGGAGACCCTGTCTCAAAAAGACCAAAAAAAAAAAAAAAAAAAAGCTTGCTGTTCTTCTAGAGGCCTAGGTTTGATTCCTAGCACCCACATGGTGGCTATTGAACACCTGTAACTCCAGTTTCAGGGGATATGACAGACACCTGTGTGGGCATTGCACACATGTGGTACACTTACACACATGTAGATAAAACACTCATACAAATAAAACAAAAAATAATAATTGTTTTTTGTTTGTTTGTGTCCAGCTGTCCATGTGCAGCTGAGCTGAGACATTCCTTTTGCCCAAGGATGCCTTGTGATTGCAGAGGCTGCCATGGGGGCACTGGCACCTGGGCCTGAACCTGGAATGTGTTTGTTCTTGCTGGGAGCTGGTACAGGCGCAGATCCCAAGTGTCATGGATAGAAAGAATGAAGCCTTGGCTTTTGTCTTTGGAATCCTAGGACTGGGGCAGCATTCAGACCTTGGGGAAAAAAGGCCCAATTTGTGCCATTTCTCAGCACTTCTTCCAGAAGTCACTATTAGGATAGGTGCATGATCCTCCCTTCTAGATCCCCTAATCCTAGCCCCAGCTTGCTCATCACTATGGGAGGACCCAGTTTTATGGTCAACATGTGGTCATCTTCTCAGGCACATTCCCCCACTCACTGGCTGTGGCTGGCCCAGGGCCACTGGAAAAAAGTGGAGGCCACAACAAAGCCTTAGAATGCCAGGCATCCTTGAGCATTGGTTGTGCATATGGGCCTGATCGTCCTGTGTGGCTGGGTCTTCATTAGTTTTCTGAGTTAAAAAGCTGCCCACGGGGATGAGAGATGACTCAGCAGTTAAAAGCAGTTCCTGCTGTTGCAGAATACTGAAGTTCTGTTCCCAGCACCCATGTCAGGTGGCTTACAACTATCTGTAACTCGAGCTCCATGGGATCCAAATGCCCTGGAATTTGACTGGCACTTACATCATATGCATATGTCCACAATAGATACAAATAGATACATAGATTAAAAATAGAGACAGGGTCTCCCTATACCCATAGTTGGCCTGGAACTCTGTATCTAGACCAGGCTAGCCTGAGATCTGCCACCTCCCGAGTGCTGGTATCAAAGGCATGTGCCACCCTCCCCAGCCCCCCAAATAAAAATGAACCTTTTTTTAAATTAGCTATCAAGGGCTGGGGATGGAGCTCAGTGGTAGGACACTTGCCTAGCATGTGTGATGCTCTAGATTCAAACCCCAGCTCCTCTAAAAAAGAACGGGGAGGGATAAGAAAGAAGAGAAGAAAGCTTCCAAGTTATGTTACAAAGTTTACCTGGGGAGTAAACTGCCCCTGAGTGGCCTATACCTGGCCAGGCCCTCAGTGTGCACTTGGTGACTGCAGGTTCATGCTGGTCTTGGCCAGTAACCAACCCGAGCAGTTTGACTGGGCCATTAATGACCGTATCGACGAGATGGTCTGCTTTGCCCTGCCACAGCGGGAGGAGCGGGAGCGCCTGGTGAGAATGTATTTTGACAAGTATGTCCTTAAGCCGGCCACAGAAGGAAAGCAGTAAGTGTCCAGCTCCACAGGGTTCCCCCTTTGATCTAGCTCCTGTCTGGGCACGTCGTTTCCCTGGGGTATTGACCATCTGTGTGGGATCACATTCTATGCACGTCCTGGCAGACATGACTCTGTCATGGGTACCCTCAGTCTTTCCTTCCCACTGTACTAATTTGAAGTGCCTGGGTAGCAGTGGACAGTGGCACCCTTTAAGTTTGCTCTGAGCCCTTTGTGCCAGATTTGGAAGTAGCCAGTTAACATTCTTTGCTGCTGAGTTGCCTGGCTTCGGTCTGTTTAGCTGCATACCCATCCTGGCCATGCGGCAGGAGCGGCAGGGAGAAAGCACTGAATGAAAGCTCCCTGGTAAGGAAGCCTTGGTGTTCCCGGCAGCACCTCACTGCTGTGTCTAGGACTCTCCCTGTGCCTCCATCAGCAGAGGCTGC
The DNA here is from genome assembly GCF_000622305.1 of Nannospalax galili. Classification (NCBI taxonomy): domain Eukaryota; kingdom Metazoa; phylum Chordata; class Mammalia; order Rodentia; family Spalacidae; genus Nannospalax; species Nannospalax galili. Next base: position 553,484 of record NW_008355419.1, read on the forward strand.
TCTGCTTTTAGCCATCTCCTGGGGCCTGGGCTCCACAGCATCCAGGCTGCATGTTCTTCCATGTCCTGACCTGAATCCCTCCTGCTTGCCCATAGCCATTCTCTGTTTTGGAGGAAACATGGCTTGGATCCGCTGTTCCCTATGGGCCCATCCCTCACCCAGGCTTGCCAGGTGCCCTGCCTTCCCTCTGACCTCATAGCCCCCATCTCAGCTTTGGCTCTGGTTTTCTGTCTACTTTTCATAGTTTCGGTAGCTTTGGGTCAGGTGTTGTTACTGGAAACTGGGATTGCACTTCGCTCCACTGTTCTTTCTTTCCCCGGAAATCCCACCTGTTCTGTTAGCTTATCCCTGGCTGAGCACTGACCTGACACCTGCTCTTTGGGTGCTGAGTATGTAGTGTGGGCAGAGTCCAGTGAGTAAGAGTGGGAGCAGATTGGGAAGGTACAGCTCCACCTACCAGCCTTGCCTGGCCCCCACCTGGGCACCTCTTGTAGGATTGTGGTATGTGCCCAGAAGGTTAGGTAGGAAGCCCGACAGTGTCCGGCAGAGCTCACCTCACCCATCTAAGGCTGATTCCACCAAGGGTACCCAGATCAGGCAGTGGCATTTGGTGGGGCGAGATGTTGGGCAGCCTTACTCCTGTCTCCCCAGCCCACTTTGTGTGGAGCCATGGCACTTCAGGCCCTCTTGGGAACTCTTCCTCCAGACGCCTGAAGGTGGCCCAGTTTGACTATGGGAAGAAATGCTCAGAGGTTGCACAGCTGACGGACGGCATGTCAGGCCGGGAGATTGCTCAGCTTGCTGTGGCATGGCAGGTGAGTTAGGACCCCGGACTCTACCTATTCTGAGGTTTTACCCCACGCTCCCACTGGGAGTTTATGTTGAAGGATGTTCTGAGCATGGATAGGCACATGGCCCTTAGTTCTGCTCAGGTCACTGCATGAACCTGCAGTCACAAGGCCTGTTGAGTCCCTCCTGGGAAGATAGGGCAGTGTCATCAATGGCTCAGCCCCTTCTGGCCCAGTCTGGGCTCTGTCAGGGTGCTAGGGCAGATGTGCAAGGGTCTTGGGCACGTGGGGAGATGGGGCTGCCCCTCTGGGCTGGCAGATGATTGCAGATGAGTATTGAACTTTTGTTTCACATCAACAGACGCCTATTCCATGTATGGGTACTCTTGGATATCTGGCTTTTACAAGTTCACAGTGGAATTGAGTAGGGGGCAAGAATGTTATTCCCTAACACCCTGTTTCTCCGTGAAGCTGCAGCTAGGCAGCTTCATGATCTTGAAGCAGGGAGCTGGCCCCCCACAGCAGGACCAAGACAGCATCTAGGAAACTTCAGTCCCTGGTATTGCCAAGAAAAGCCATGTTTGTCAGGCATGGTGGCACATGCCTTTAATCCTAGCACTCCAGAGACAGATACAGATGGATTATCTGTGAGGCCAGCCTGTGCACATAATGAGTTTCAGGCCAGCCAGGGCTACATAGTGAGTCTCCCAAAAAAGAAAGGAAGAAAAAACATGTTGGTGAAGAGGGTGTGATGGCCACCTCAAGCTTTGTGGTAGCCCTGCCATGTCCCTGGAGCTTGCTGTCTATAGTCAAGTGATAACTTGGCCATTTAGCAGTGTTTTTCTGGATATGCATTTTATGGGACAAGAACCTACTTAGGTTTGGACTTTGTGACCTAGGTACACAGGTGATGGTGCTAATCAAAACAAGCTGGCTTAGCTGCTCTAATAAATGCTTTACATTGAAGACTACATCCTCTGTGGCCAGCCGAGGACTCTGGTCTGTCCTCACTCAGGGTCCAGATCTGTTTCTACAACTGATAGTGGAGAACAAGGAACTTGGCACAGTACAGTGGGCTGCTTAAAGAATAGGAAGTAAGCCGGGCGCAGTGGCGCATGCTTTAATCCCAGCACTTGGGAGGCAGAGGCAGGCGGATCTCTGTGAGTTTGAGGCCAGCCTGGTCTACATAGTGAGTTCCAGGACAGCTGGGGCTACAGGGAGACCCTGTCTCAAAAAGACAAAAAAAAAGAAGAAATCTTAGTGACTTCTTAACAACTCTACTCCACACCCTTCCTTCACTGGGGTAGATGTCAAAACCCAAAACACTTTTTAAAAAGTTTAAAAAAAAAAACCATAAAT